>NC_090437.1:300267397-300601226 GCF_031143425.1 Pleurodeles waltl | reverse complement strand
CCATTCTGACAAGGGGATTTTGGAAGCTCTTTTGACTTTTTTTCAAAAAGTTGAATTTTTTTTCTAAGTCCCATTCTCATTATGGAGATGGGGACCTTAGTAAAAATATATTCAACTTTTGTCTAAGTTGACGTGTGTTGCCGCTTCCCCATGTCAGAATGGGAACATTTTTGGACTTATTGGATGGAAAGATAATTTTTTTTTTGATCCAAAATAGTGAAAAGGGTGGCAAAATTCATAGTTTTTTGTC
This sequence comes from Pleurodeles waltl, assembly GCF_031143425.1. Lineage (NCBI taxonomy): Eukaryota > Metazoa > Chordata > Amphibia > Caudata > Salamandridae > Pleurodeles > Pleurodeles waltl. Next base: position 300,600,976 of record NC_090437.1, on the reverse strand, counting down.
AAAAAAAGTGACAAAGTCCCATTCTGAGTGGGCACTTGGGAAAAAATGTCAACTTTTTTTCATCCAAAAAAGTGAAAAAAAATCCAAATTTCATCTTTTTTTAGTCCCAAAAGTGAAAAAAATTCAAATTGAAAATTTTTTTTCTTCAAAAAAAGTGAAAAAAGTCCCATTCTGAGATGGGCACTTAAAAAATATTTCAACTTTTTTTCATCCAAAAAAGTAAAAAAAAATCCAAAATTTCATCTGTTTTTAATCCCAAAAGTGAAACCAATCAAATTTCAATTTTTTTTCTTCAAAAAAAAGTGACAAAGTCCCCATTCTGAGGTTGGCACTTAGAACAAAAAATTCTCTACTTTTTTCATCCAAAAAGTGAAAAAAAATCCAAATTCAATACATTTCTTCAAAAAAAGTCACAAAGTCTCATTATGAATGGGAGACTTATAAAAAAATTTAAACCTTTTATCGTCCAAAAAAGTGAAAAACATCCCAAAATTTTAATTTTTCTTCTTCAAAGAAGTGAACAAATTTCCCATTTCTGACAAGGGACTTGGAAGCTCTTTTTGACTTTTTTTCAAAAGTTGAATTTTTTTTTCTAAGTCCCAATCTCATTATGAGATGGGACTTAGTAAAAAATATTCAACTTTTTTGTCTAAGTTGGACATGTGTGGTCGCTTCCCATGTCAGAATGGGACCATTTTTGCCTTATTGGATGGAAAAGATAAAAACTTTTTTTGATCCAAAATAGTGAAAAAGTGCAAAATTCATAGTTTTTGTCAAAAAAAGTGACAAAGTCCCCATTCTGAGTGGGGCACTTGGGAAAAAAATTTCAAACTTTTTTTCATCCAAAAAAGTGAAAAAAATCCAAAATTTCATCTTTTTTTAGTCCCAAAAGAGAAAAAAAATCTAATTTCAATTTTTTTTTTCTTCAAAAAAAGTGAAAAAAAAGTCCCCATTCTGAGATGGCACTTAAAAATATTTCAAACTTTTTTTCATCCAAAAAGTGAAAAAAATCCAAATTTTCAATCTGTTTTTAATCCCAAAAGTGAAAAAAAATCAAATTTTCAATTTTTTTTCTTCAAAAAAAAGTGGACAAAGTCCCCATTTCTGAGTTTGGCACTTAGAACAAAATTCTACTTTTTTTCATCTAAAAAAGGGAAAAAAAATCCAAATTCAATACATTTCTTCAAAAAAGTCACAAAGTCCCATTATGAAATGGGGGACTTATAAAAAATTTCAAACCTTTATCGTCCAAAAAAGTGGAAAAACATCCAAATTTAATTTTCTTCTTCAAAAGGAAGTGAAAAAATTCCCATTCTGACAAGGGGACCTTGGAAGCTCTTTTGACTTTTTTTCAAAAGTTGAATTTTTTTTCTAAGTCCCATCCTCAATTATGAGATTGGGGAACTTGGAAAAATAATCAACCTTTTGTCTAAGGTTGACGTGTGTTGGGCCCCCTTCCCATGTCAGAATGGGACATTTTGACTTATTGGATGGAAAGATAAAACCTTTTTGATCCCAAATAGTGAAAAAGTGCAAAAATTCATAGTTTTTTGTCAAAAAAAGTGACAAAGGTCACATTCTGAGTGGGCACTTGGAAAAAAAATGTCAACTTTTTTCATCCCAAAAGTGGAAAAAAAATACAAATTTTCATCTTTTTTTAGTGGCCAAAAGTGAAAAAAATCAAAATATCATTTTTTTTTGTTTCAAAAAAGTTAAAAAAGTTTCCATTCTGAGTGGGCCACTTGGAAAAAAAATTTTCAACTTTTTTTCATTCAAAAAATTGAAAAAAATCCCAAATTTTCATCTTCTTTGGTTCCAAAAGTGAAAAAAATCCAAAATTTTCAAATTTTTTTTCTTCAAAAAAAGTGACAAAAATCCTAATTCTGAGTGGGGCACTTGGAAAAAAATGGGACAACTTTTTTTCATCTAAAAAAGTTAAAAAATCCAAATTTTCATCTTTTTTTTAGTCGCAAAAGTGAAAAAAATCAAATTTTCAATTTTTTTTTCTTCCAAAAAGCGAATAAAAGTCCCCATTCTGATAGGGCACTTAAAAATATTTCAACTTTTTTTCATCCAAAAAAAGTGAAAAAAATCCAAATTCAATACATTTTCTTCAAAAAACGTCACAAAGGTCCCATTATGAAATGGGGGAACTTATAAAAAAATGTCAACCTTTAATCGTTCCAAAAAAGTTGAAAAACATCCCCAAATTTAATTTTTCTTCTTCAAAGAAGTGACAAATTTTCCCCATTCTGACATGGGATTTTGGAAAGCTCTTTTGACTTTTTTTCAAAAGTTGAATTTTTTTTCTAAGTCCCATCTCATTATGAGATGGGACCTTAGTAAAATATTCAACTTTTTGTCTAAGTTGACGTGTGTGCCCGCTTTCCCATGTCAGAATGGGGACATTTTTGACTTATAGGATGGAAAAGATAAATTTTTTTTTTTATCCAAGTAGTGAAAAGGTGGCAAATTCATTAGTTTTTTTGTCAAAAAAAGTGACCAAAAAAGTTCCCATTCTGAGTGGGCACTTGGGAAAAAAATGTCAAATCCCATTCTGAGTGGGCACTTGGGAAAAATGTCAACTTTTTTCAACCAAAAAGTGAAAAATTCAAAATTTCGTCTTTCTTAGTCCCAAAAGTGAAAAAATCTAATTGAAATTTTTTTCTTCAAAAACCTGAAAAAGTTCCATTCTGAGTGGGCACTTGGAAAAAATTTCTACTTTTTTCATTCAAAAAATGAAAAAATCCAAATTTCATCTTTTTTAGTCCCAAAAGTGAAAAAATCTAATTTCAATTTTTTTCTTCAAAAAAGTGCAATATCCCATTCTGAGTGGGCACTTGGAAAAAATTTCAACTTTTTTCATCCAAAAAGTGAAAAAATACAAATTTCATCTTTTTTAGTCCCAAATGTGAAAAAATAAAATTTCAAATTTTTTCTTCCAAAAAGTGAAAAGAAATCCATTCTGAGTGGGCACTTGGAAAATATTTCAACTTTTTTCATCCAAAAAGAGAAAAAATCCAAATTTCATCTTTTTTAGTCCCAAAAGTGAAAAAATCTAATTTCAATTTTTTTCTTCAAAAAAGTGACAAAATCCGGTTCTGAGTGGTCACTTAAAAATTATTTAAACTTTTGTCATCCAAAGAGTGAAAAAATCCATATTTCATCTTTTTTAATCCCAAAAGTGAAAAAATCTAATTTCATTTTTTTTCTTCAAAAAAGTGACAAAGTTCCATACTGAGTTGGCACTTAGAAAATATTTCAACTTTTTTCATCCTAAAAGTGAAAAAATCCAAATTCAATACATTTCTTCAAAAACGTCACAAAGTCCCATTATGAATGGGGACTTATAAAAAATTTCAACCTTTATCGTCCAAAAAGTGAAAACATCCAAATTTAATTTTCTTCTTCAGAGAAGTGACAAATTCCCATTCTGACAAGGGACTTGGAAGCTCTTTTGACTTTTTTCAAAAGTTGAATTTTTTTCTAAGTCCCATCACATTATGAGATGGGACTTGGAAAAATAATCAACTTTTGTCTAAGTTGACGTGTGTGCCCCTTCCCATGTCAGAATGGGACATTTTGACTTATTGGATGGAAAGATAAACCTTTTTGATCCAAATAGTGAAAAAGTGCAAATTCATAGTTTTTGTAAAAAAAGTGACAAAGTCACATTCTGAGTGGGCACTTGGAAAAAATGACAACTTTTTTCATCCAAAAAGTGATAAAATCCAAATTTCATCTTTTTTAGTCCCAAAAGTGAAAAAATCAAATTTCAATTTTTTTCTTCAAAAAAGTGAAAAAGTTCCATTCTGAGTGGGCATTTGGAAAAAATTTCAACTTTTTTCATTCAAAAAATGAAAAAATCCAAATTTTATTTTTTTTAGTCCCAAAAGTGAAAAAATCAAATTTCAATTTTTTTCTTCAAACAATTGCAAAATCCAATTCTGAGTGGGCACTTAGAAAAAATTTCAACTTTTTTCATCCAAAAAGTGAAAAAATCAAAATTTCATCTTTTTTAGTCCCAAAGGTGAAAAAATCAAATTTCAATTTTTTTCTTCCAAAAAGTGAAAAAAAATCCATTCTGAGTGGGCACTTGGAAAATATTTCAACTTTTTTCATCCAAAAAGTGAAAAAATCCAACTTTCATCTGTTTTAATCCCAAAAGTGAAAAAATCTAATTTCAATTTTTTTCTTCAAAAAAGTGACAAAGTCCCATTCTGAGTTGGCACTTAGAACAAAATTCTACTTTTTTTCATCCAAAAAGTGAAAAAATCCAAATTCAATACATTTCTTCAAAAATGTCACAAAGTCCCATTATGAATGGGGACTTATAAAACATTTCAACCTTTATCATCCAAAAAGTGAAAACATCCAAATTTAATTTTCTTCTTCAGAGAAGTGACAAATTCCCATTCTGACAAGGGACTTGGAAGCTCTTTTGACTTTTTTCAAAAGTTGAATTTTTTTCTAAGTCCCATCTCATTATGAGATGGGACTTGGAAAAATAATCAACTTTTGTCTAAGTTGACGTGTGTGCCCCTTCCCATGTCAGAATGGGACATTTTGACTTATTGGATGGAAAGATAAACTTTTTTGATTCAAATAGTGAAAAAGTGCAAATTCATAGTTTTTGTCAAAAAAGTGACAAAGTCCCATTCTGAGTGAGCACTTGGAAAAAAATTCAACTTTTTTCATCCAAAAAGTGAAAAAATCCAAATTTCATCTTTTTTAGTCCCAAAAGTGAAAAAATCTAATTTCAATTTTTTTCTTCAAAAAAGTGACAAAGTCCCATTCTGAGTGGGCACTTGGAAAAAATGTCAACTTTTTTCATCCAAAAAGTGAAAAACTCAAAATTTCATCTTTTTTAGTCCCAAAAGTGAAAAAATAAAATTTCAATTTTTTTCTTCAAAAAAGTGACAAAGTCCGGTTCTGAGTGGGGAATAATCGTTTTTAACTTAACTAATATGACTGCAGGAAGATCTAGTATCAACTGATATGGCTTTTTCGCAGGTTCCCTATCCCCGTCCATCTGTTCTAATTCTTTCCATGACGCCCCAAAAACTGCACGATCATCAATTTTACGAACAGTTCTCCACATATCTGGCGGTAATATCAATCCGAAAAATAAATCAATGTCAGCCAAAATCATAGTACAAGAACTAATTGCTCCCTCAACTTCCTCATAAAAGGCGGCTGGATTTTTCCGCGGGTCAGGTAATGCTGTTTTAAGTGCCATTACATCTGCCCTATTCCAAGAAGTATACACCCAATTATAAGTAAAATAACCCTTAGCATCAACAGAAGTTTTATCATCACTTGTACCCAATCCTTAAGGAGGAACATACAAAGGCGCGGCCTCCCGCATTGGTTTCGCGTGAACTATCATAGTCTTATCTGTTCCGAAGATGGAAGCTTGCACCCCACCGGTCTGAGATGTCTGTGCAACTACGTCTACAGCCCTTTTCTCCTCTTGCAAGCGGACTACAGTAACACATAATTTCACCAAACGCCTGATTGCATCAGCCACCTGGGAGAAAACAAAAAGACCATCACGCATTTGCTTACGATCAGCTGCTACTTCATCGGGCTCAAACTCATCAGAATATTTCCGATATAGTTCAATAACTTCTGAGCCAAATGCCTCAGTAAAATATAGCTGCTCCTTTTCCGTCCACCCTTTCATGTTGCCTAAAAGTTCAGAATCAGAGACAACGCTACGAATTGTTTTACGAGCAATAGATCTAAGCTCAGACGCACGATAACCAGGCAACATAGAGCGACTGTCTCGCATCTTCTGTTGCTCCAAACTGGAGACCTTAGCTAACTCATGAGGGGCAGAAGGAACGACATACGGAGGTGGAGGGTGATCTAGTAACAAAAAATCATCATCTGGTTTATTAAGGATAGGATAGAGAGGTTGCCTAACGGTGTATTGGCCAGTTACCTGTAATTTACGTTCTTTCTCTTCTAGCTCCTTTAAGTGATTATTTCTTTCTTTCTAATTTCCAATGCTTTAACATATACATTCTTCCGCTGCTCTTTCTCAAGCAAGGCTTGCTCACGCTTCACTCGTCCACGCACTTCTTTCTCCCACATTCGTACACAGTCAAACATATCTTGCCTAGACTTTCGCTTACACATACATTGTTCCACATACTCAATCTTTCGCAAATCAAATGACCCATGCATAGGCCAACGTAACTCAGGATCCACACGAGTGTATTTATTCCATAATGTGCTGTACATTATAGAAGAAAGACCATGTTTAACATACATATCTCTATTTGGCGTCCCCTCTGGGGGTGCCGGTTGCGATTCTTCCAGTCTCAAATTGGTACCATTACAAAAGCAACACATCCTACGAAGTGCGCTAAAAACAGGCATGCCAAAAAATAGTGCAGAATATGCAATATTATAATCAAAGTAGCACTTAAGGTGCAGTTCAAATCAAAATTAAATTGGAGAAAATTCTCCTCATTACCTGCCTATATATATTGCAATTTATATATAAATTCAAAGGAAACAAATTGACTAGTCACCCAAAACACGAGAGCCACAGTAAGTAGTGCTAAACTACATTACCAAACAAAGGCATCAAAACCCACAGCAAGTGCCGTAAAACAGCTCTTACCAATCACAGGGTGTCCAGGTTCCAACTGCCAAGTTCTAAAATCGACCAAATGGTCACTGCATGACAAATGAACAAAAAGGATCTCAATCGAGGACGGGCGCCACCTGGATGGTCAAATCAGAAAGAAGGGAAAAACGCTGTGGTTGCCAAGACTCGGGTCTCCTCAGGCATTGATAGTCCGCAGCGAGATCCCAATCCTTCGTTGCGACCAATCCGTTGGGCATCCGAGTCGCCGATGAGTCCCTGTTCGGGTGCCAATTTGTTGAAGTAAGCCTCAGCAAGGCCTACTAGTGCAATGGGTTCACCTTTCGATGCACAAAGTCCTCAGACCATGTAGGAAGAAGTTGGCACAGAAACTGAAATAAAAGACAAAGTTTATTAACCTCATGAGGTGGTACTACAGTTCAAACAGCACCCTTCGGTAATGTTTGAAGTAGCACACTGAACTGAGAGAGCATGGTCCTTTTATACCCACGCAGGGGCTAAAAGGAGGTGGTACAATTATAGAAGCAAGACTTGCATACATGTAAGGTCATGTGGAAATGCACAGTCGACAGGTAGGAGGAGCTAACAGTTTTCAAGGACTAACAGCTGCAGACCTTACTGAGCATGTGCGAAAGTGGGAGATGCTAAATATAACTTGTCACTAGGCAGATTTTCAAGAGTAGTTAACAGAAAGGTAGGACAGAGCACATGGTGAGCACATGGCAGCATGTGGCAGAGAAAATGGCTGCCATGAATACAAAATGGATTCCGTGAAATGTTCACAATAGTTACTAAATACAAGATGTCTTCTGCTAATGCTTAATCTAATCGCTGCTAAACTACAACATGCCCACACACTAAGGCCCATATTTATACTTTTTGACGCAAAACAGCGCCGGCGCAGTTTTGTGTAAAAAATATTACCACCGGCTAACGCCATTTTGGTGCGCCGTGCGGGCGTCAGATTTATACTTTTATGCACGGCAGCGCAAACAACAGGTGGGAGTCATTATTTTTGACGCACACCGCGGCGTCAAGTCATAAAGGAAAACGACGTTAACGCAGCGGAAATGACTGTGGGTCGATTTACGACATCACAAACCGGATATGCGCCGTTTTTCTTTTAACGTAATAGCGTCAAAAAACACAGCGAACATAGCCATTTCACCAGAGGAGAGCCAAAATGGATCCCAGATGCCACTACAGACCCCAGGAAGATGACAGCAGACCAGGAACCAGCCAGGAGGACCCACACAAGAACAAGGACACTTTTAAGAAGAAAAGAAAGTGTCGCTTTAGTGCAGAGGAGCAGGAAATTCTGGTTAAAGAGGTGACGGAACACCAGCACCAACTGTTTGTCACATCAAAGTTCCAATCAGTAGGAGAGAGGCAATATGGCAACAAATTGTCGACAAGATTAACAGTGTGGCTGAAGTACGCAGAACAGTCATCGAGTGCAAGAAACGCTGGCATGACTGCAAACGCAGGACCAAGGAAAAGATGGCCAGGAACAGGAAGGCAGCACTGCAGACTGGAGGTGGGAGTCCAGCACACCAGGAGGCCCTGGACCACATGGAGGAGATTGTCGCAGCCGTCATCCCTGAGGAGATCGTCACAGGGATTCAAGGACAGGACAGCGCAGACTACCAGGGGACAACGCACATGCAGGGTAAGTCGCATGGGGAATTAAAATGCACAAATGTTAACTGCAAGCGGGGGGGGATACCGACCACAAAATGCATGGAAGTCATCATATACATGGAGTGGCAGGGGTAAAGGGGCATGGTATGGGGGCATGGCCTGCACAGACAGAAGCTGGGGCACACCATTACACTACACCAACAACAGTCCCATGGGGGCATGCTGTCATGCCAACGATGGAGCAAAGGGAAAGCCACGCCAGAAGGGAAGGCCACTACGTCAAACTGACATCCTGGCACTCGTCAGCCAACATACCCCCTACATTAACTAGGGCCCTATTAGCAATCCTCTGGCCAAACCGACAACTGCAATGTAACTGCGACAACAGTTGCCACTACCACCTCTGCTCTGTGTGCAGCTCAAGTAGCCAATGGCAGTAACCTCCCCATGTATCATACACACCTAAATTAGGGGGTGAGGATGACAACTGCAACAATCCCCAGAAACAAGACAAAGGCCCCAGTACTCTCAAATGTCAATGCCCATAGTTGTCACAAACATCAGCCAAAGTAAACAACAATAGGAGCGACAGAGCACTAAGGACACACCCAAGCTGCATATGTCAGGGTCCATCCTGTGACTGGGTAACAAGGCAACATCCCAAATGTCATACTGCTTAGACAACAGCATTGAGGAGGGGACACATGTAACTGGTCACTGAAATACACATGCACAGTCAGAGGATGAAATAGGACACTGACATGACTATCAGGGCAATCCAATGTAACACACATTCCCCAACATCAGCAGGACCCATTAACAATGTCAACATCCATATCGGATCATAACATTGCCATGCATAGGATATGCCACATGTCAATTACATTTAAGTGGATGTGAACGATCAGGGATTGGGGCAGGTCCAGATTGATTGAAGTGTGCTGCCAGGGCCATCAGAACACCCACAGCCAGTGAAAGGTCTCACCATGAGAATGGATGTACACGGAGGGTCGAGTAGGAAAAGAAGGTGGCAATTCTCTATTTGGCTAAAATCAACACCTAGAAGCGATGAGGCTGACAAGTCTGATAACTCAATAACATACATGTGACACACAGGTGGGCCATAGGCCTGAAAGAATGCCCATCTGAAGGACTGGAGAAATTAACGCAAACCAAGATCACAAAGTGAATTCATCAAAAGGCAGGCACATCACATCAAAATTGCCACAACACAGTCACATTAATTGTACCCTGTTTCATTGCAGAGGAAGATGGATCTCCTGCTGATATGCCTGTCCCAGTTTTCCCTGATGACATGGTTGACAAGCCAATAAACATTCCCCAGGAGACTATCCAAAAGGTCCTTGAAACCCTCCAGACCCCGCCTTCTGTCACAAGGAGGAGCACAGAACAAGCAGCCATCGCAGAGGAACCACCCATCACCCCAATTGTAAGACCTGCCAGCTCCAATACAGCTGCGGACTCAGACGACACTGGCACCAGCTTTGAGAGAACTGTAGTGGGAGTACAGCGGGAGCTGGCCAAGGAGAAGAAGAAGACATGGAACAGATCACATTCACAAGAAAAATGACCCGGAAGCACTAGTCCCTGCCACAAGGCCAACTATTACCAAGGTCCTGCGCTTTGTAACTTGCCAGTCTTGCAACAACTGTACTCAAGCACTGTTCTGCAAACCACTGTATATCTTGTCACCCAGCCCAGTGACTGTCTCTCTCCTACTCATTGGCTAAGTCTGTCCCTCTGCACTGTCTGTAACAGCAACCCCAGCATGACAAAAGCATTTTGGTAAACCCTTGTGTTGGATCACAATGGAAGATATCACTATAATGGACTCACAATCATGGACAATGTACAGATAGCACTACAGCACTTTTCAATAAATAGCACTTACACAACAAATCTGTCTCTGGGTAATGTGACATATCAACTGTACAGTAGATAACTGAAATGTGCCTACTGTCAAATTATGTAGCTTGTCAATGCAACTGTCCTGATAATATGTAGTCAGAGAAATCTGCACAGTGCCCATGATTGCATCATACTCTGCCCATCCTGAGGGACAAATCTGATGAAGTGAGAAACCATACACCACCATGCTGTGTAGGACAGAAGAATGCTTCCTCAGGGGATAACTAAGTCATCAAATAGTGGCCTCAAAATGTTTTCACCATGCAAAAATAACACAATAAACATGCCACACTAATCTAAGTGAATACTAAAAAAAAACTACACAAATGAAGATGTCTGAGTTAACATACAAATAGGTAATCATGCCGAACTGTGTCACAAATGATGTATGAGGGTCATGAAGACAAGAATACAAGATTGCCAATGAGAACTCATCTTATAAGGGTGTGCATGACCATCACACTGCAGTCAGACCTAAAACTGTTTCCCCAATATCAAGTCTGGAAGCACTGTTAGTGACTTTGAAAACACACTTATCAACAGAAACACATTGGGATCCATATTAACTGTGATTGGTGGTTGCAACAAAGGGTAGACACTTAGCAAGGTAGCTCTGGGCTAGCTGCCAATCGTACAGCTCAGTTGGGATTTGTTTGTAGCATAGGACACAGATGTTATAGTACAAAATTGATGTACACTGAATCCAAACCCACGATCAAGTACCATTCAACACATACTATTAAGTGTTAACCAAATATTTATTAAAAGCTAACCATAGATAAGGAAACTGAAGGAAAAATCTTACCTACCCTAATCTACCCTGACTACTCATTACCCACAACTGTCCCTAACTAACCTAAGCTACACTTACTTATCACATGTAACAAAACGTTCTAAACATCTACCCCCAACCCCCCTTATGAGACGGGACACACTGAGGACAACACATACTAACCTAAACACATACTATACTATCCTAAACAAATATATTTTTTTTTGTATTTTGTATTTTTTTATTTTTTTTATTTTATTGTTTTTGTTTTACACACAAGAACCCCAACATAGCCCCCCACCCACCCACCCACACATGTAATAAGTCAAAAAAGAAACAAGCAGGACCCCCCACCCCACACCCACTAACACTAACTAAACTAACAGCCTATACTAACCTAACACTAAGCCCCCTAAGCCCACTAACTATAAGAACAAGGAAAGAGGAGGGAGGGGAGGGTATCATGTCCATCAAATCAAATGTCTAGAGGATGGCCCTCCGGAGGGTCCTCTTAATATCCTTGACCCGCCGTTTAATGTGCCGTACGTCCCGGCTCAGGTGGCTCACCTTGCGCAGCACTTTGTCCATCTTATGTTCAAGTCTGTTGAAGGCTGCAGGGTCAACAGATGGAGCAGTTGCAGTCTGGGTACCGGTGGAGGAGGTCCGTGTGGGCTGTCCTGCACAGGTGGCAATGCTGGGGCCAGGAAGTCCTGTAGATGTTGGATCAACAGTGGCAGCTGTGGGTGGGGCCACCTGGCTCTGATTGGTGGTTGTTTCTGTGGTGGCTGTGGTGGGCAAAGTAGGCCCACCCTGTGGGAAGGCTCGCTATGCCCCGGAGGCACGTTCATGGTGATATCACCGGGCCATCATCCGGAACCCCGACTCCACCAGCAGGATGTGCTGGTATTGCATGGCCCGGCGCTGAAATTCATGGACCTGGTCTGGAGTCATGTTAGCTGCTGTGAAGACAAATGCAGATATGCTACATTAGTAACTGCATTGTGTGAAACGGCACAGCAAGTTAATCAGACATTACATCTACTGTACTTGTAACAGCTCATGTCACGATACAGAGCATTGAATGTCCCTGAGGAAGTATATGGCAGGCCAGACAACAAAGGTCACATCACACAAAACACATCCATAACCTACAAGATGGGTAACAACTGGCTTTGACTTGCTACCTGACTTCTGACAGTTATCATCTAAGAATCATGCTGCATATCCTCCGCCAAGAGCTGGGCTACAAATGTCAGTGTACGGAAAGCAAAACTAAAGCGACATGGTCTGCAAGTTGTAACTGGACTTTCCAGTATGGTACCAAGTGCCAAACCTGAGTGTGTATACTAGTATGCAACCAAACCGTCACTTATTCACAGGTATGTGTAACATACTGGTAGCATCAGTACTAGGTACCCCATTCACAAACCCATGGCCATGTTTGAGGGGGGGCGGTGGATACACAACTATAATTTGCCAACAACATGTACACCGAAGAGTGTATAGGCAACTCCACACATGTTTGTCTCTACAGACACACCACAGGTAAGGTCTATCTACAATTAGGAGTCAGCAAACCAGACTAACATGAGACCAATGTCTGAGCCACTTTGCTATTATCAATTGACGTGAAGGCAGCACTCATTTTCTGCATCATGTAGTGATTCTAAAGTCAGTCTAGCAATTGCGTCAACATAGTTGGCCTAAATGTTGGTACATCTGTACTTCCCTGTCAATAGTACCCTATATAGACATGATTGGCTCCTATTTTGTTAGCTGTGCTGACAAAAAGGCCGCACCAATTTCCTTCATGGTAAAATAACCTGTAAGTTTGCTGAGCACGTGCTACCTGACAGCTAGAAGTTGTGATCCTTGCCATAGTGCATCAATGATCCCCTTATATTTCCCCAGCATTACACACAGTCATCAAGTTAGCTGGGAGACATTGCACTAATCCCCTGATGTCACTACAGAGCATTTAATCGTGCACATTAACAATAGTCGTACTCACCAACAGTGCCACCAATCATGATTCCCAGGTGGTCCAAGAGATCCTGCTCCTTGGTGATGAGGTCAGCCCACCGGTGCTTCAGCTGGTGGTCACTCCTCTGGCTGGCATACACACACTGCAGGTGATGCAGCACCTTTCCCCACCGGATTCTGCGCGCCTCTGTCGGATACCCCTGTATGACCCTGCCCCCTGCCTGGATCATGAGCGGCAAGAAATGTGTCACCAGCCAGATGAAGCCCCCAACTCCTCTTCCCCCATCCTGCCAAGACGTGGCCTACCAGACATACTTATAGATGACGATAAGGAATAGGGGTAAAAGAAATAGAAAGGGGAAAAGGGTGAAAGTAGGGGTAAAAAGACAAAAAAAAAAAACCTAAACACTAAAAGAGCCCAACTATCCCCAAACTAACACTACCCACAACAGACTCCCACAAACAAGAAATACACAAGATAAATGGACAAATGTAGACAAAACACAGTACTACAGTATACACAAACAATATTTATTTCACAAAAGGACTTTACAGATAGCACACAGGACAAAATCAGCACAAAATCTCTGGACAACACTCTCTACGCAGCCACACAGTCTAGAAGGATCATAGACTGCAAAGTGAAAGTGAAAGTACACCCACTCTACATGATCTGTAAACAGGATATCCTATTACATCACTTCCTGTATGAAAAGTCCCACCTTTTTTGCATTATGCGTAATTTTTTGTTGCATAAAACTGTATTTGCGTCATTTTTTTTTACGCACAGACGTGAATATTAACCTTTCACTCCTGTGCGTCAAAAAAAAAAGACGCAAATACAGTTTTGGTAAACACAAAATGATGCACACCACTAGGGACGTCAAAATTACAGTGCATTAACTGGTTTGGGGCATTTTTACTTGTTTTTTGGTTATTTTACATTTGGAACACATCAGAGATTGGATAATTGAAGACAGTATGGTGTTGATGGTGTATGTTCACATGTGTGGCATCATACTGCAGCGGAACATCATCCACTACACCCTTCACAGTATTTTTACAGTTGGCTGACGCAATAGATGGTCATAAGTGTGGCCTACATATATGTATGACACAAATTGTGCATGTTTGGCATAAGGAGAGGATAGCATTGTGACACACATATGTACAATACCTAAATTCCTTTGGCTCAAAGTGTGTGCTTTGACAACTAATGTGTTGGTTGACCAAGTGTGTGTGTATCACATGAAGCATAATTGTGCATATGGTTGTATGAATGTGACGTCCATGTGTCCAATCCTAAGATGCAAGTCAAATTGAAAATGAGCAAGGGCATGTGTTAGTCATACATGTAACAACACCCGTAAGTATACTTACAAGTTTTAGGGTCACGTAGACACCACATGTGACATAGCATGCACCAGATGGATGGCAGACGCATGTTCATGTCAATGGTCCACATTTTCTACATCCTATGTCCTAGAGAATTGGTGAGAGCTTCCTAGGCACTAGTTGGTGAATCCCACAGTGAGTCATACACATGTATTGAGGAAGTGGGTACCATGTTGTTTGCACAGACAGACAAGGCTGAATCTCATATGTATGATGACACCACAGTTGAGGCCATAGAAGTGAGCCCCAACTATCAAGTGGCTGTGGTGGACAAGCATACAAGACAGCACGTGTCCACTTATTTCCAGTGATCAATTGCACATAGGTGTCTTGTTCATGTGTGTGGTCCAATGATGATCCTGTAGATTGTTTGGGGTGTAATTTGTCACAGTTCGGACCAGGACTCATCATGAGTCAGTGGCAGCTATTCCTGTAACTACTGAGTATCCTTTGTTAATCAATGTGAGTAAAGTAGATGTGGACATGTGAACCAACATGTGGATGGTCCCACCCTGTCACTAAAGACGTGTAATGAGACAGTCAACAGGGCAACCTTGGTGTGCTGAGTGAGATAATGTCTCAATTGTCATGTTCCGGCAGGTGTCATTACAACATTTGTACACAGGTTGGCCTCTTCAATTCCCACTGCATCTGGGAACATCATAGCCTCTGTGCTGTTTATTCTCACAGCTATTCACCACACACAGCCCATCACTATGTTGTGCGCACTGTGATGCTGTGTGTGAACTGTCATGGTCCTGACATTTGTGTATTATTCATGGACATTATCAGAGGTTGCTGGTTGTGCTGAAAGCCCCGTACCCAATCCCTGCCTATGACCCTGGGACACTGTCACACTTTGTCATTCATGCATAAATGCAACCCAGACAAGGGATGGGCCATAAATTTTGCTTTTCCAGGAGGATGTAACTCAAATGGTACAGTTAAAAGGCAGATGATGCTATACAATGTATTTGGGTATGCATGGAAGAAGCCCATGCCCAATGCCCCCTGATGAATGGGAGGTTTGCTTACGCACGTGTGGCACATATGTAGACACAGGGATACTTTAGTGTGACGCACAGACAGTTGCCAGTCAGGCTGACAGAATGCAAGGTGATTCAGGATCCAGTTACTTGACAAGTTACATAATCAGTGGTCTGAATGAGACTGTATTGAGGACAAAGTTGACAGTTGACATGCCAAACTGTGTACGTCCTGTGTTTTTGAAGGTGATAAATGAACCCAAGGGCTGTGTTACACGGCTTAATTAGTATCAATGTTTGACGGTGTATTTGACATAATGGCAACTCCTATGCTGTTCCAGGCATCATCAGGGGCAGTGCTTTTTGAAATGGGTGGTGTGCATGGAAGTGATCACAGGTGTGGGCTGCATCTGTTTCTCACCAGTCCTGTAGGTGAGACTTGCATTCTAAGGGCCAACAGACATTTTCACAAGGGGAAGCAATCTACATGTGCTAACAGGGCTTTGAAACTAGAAGACAGTGTATAAATTGACCTGACGTCCTTGCAGTCAGATGTTATATAACAATGGCATACCTTAGGAAAGGGTGTAGCACACTGGTTTGCTAATGTTGGTCTGTGTGTGTATTATCAGGGTACACATCTTAGTATTCCAGGGACCTCTTCCGACAGGTGGGTTGTGACCAGGTGCATGGGTGTGTCAGGAGTTAGGAAATGGGCTGACATGTACATGGAATGTCATGTGCGCAATGCATGTCATATGTGTGGCACTTGTGCTGTCTATGTTCTGCTTCTATGGAACTCTAGTCACAGATATTCCTTGCAAATATTGGATGCAGTTGGACTAACTGCTGTCAAGGGTCTGGTCAGGCATTCCTCTTAGTGATGCCAAAGCACATTGACTGCCTCATGTATGAGGCTTGTTTTCCCCTTATTGAGTGATGGTGTCATAGTTGTGTGCCATATGCTGCGTTGGACCTTGCTTTCAACATGTATGTGTGAAATAGTTGTGGTCCTCTGCTATTGGCCTTCAAAGGAGATATGTACATGATATATGTCATTAAGAGTGTGTGTGTATGTGACCATTGTATGTTAGGCATCACATTAGCTCTGGGATGTTCCGTGTCCTACTCAGTATCTCAGCAATGCTCCATGAGGCAACACTCTTATTCTGATAAGTAGAGATGAAGGTGTGCAAAAAGGAATAGCCAGACCATGATATGGTGTTTATAATAGGTGTTTATTTAAATTAGTTAACTAAAGTGGTGAAGGTGATCATATTCAGAAGAAATTATTTACAATCTGTTGCCGCCTGCGTATACCAGCAGCTCTGTTCTGTAGTTCCCCCTCCTGTTGCAGGCCAGCATCCTCCTCTTCCTCCTCTTCAGGCATGTGTGGCTCTGGTTCCAGGAGGGGAATGTTTCTTTTGATACAAATGTTGTGCAATATTGCACATGTGAGGATGATCCTACAGACCATCTCGGGGGAATATAGGAGGCTACCACCAGTGATGTCGAGGCAGGGGAACCTTGACTTGAGGATGCCGAAGGTCCGCTCGACAATGCTGCGTGTCCTCCTATGGGCATCGTTGTATGCACGCTCTGTAGCAGTACTTGGGTTGCCAAATGGTGTCATAATCCATGGCTGGATGCCATACCCCTTATCAGCTGCAAGAGAAAATGAATGGGATCATGTTGATGTAGCTGGCACTATTGAAAAGACCTTTCATGGCAGTAGTTGTCTTGTGTTTTCTGTGACTCTTTTGTGTACTAATTTGGCATCCTATGCTTGTAGGCTGTACCATCTGCATTGTGTTTTTTCCTTGGCTGAACGAGTGTTTGTCTGCTAACCGTTTGTCAGCAGTATGTTTTGGGATTTGCAGTACAGTGTGCCCTCCCTAGCATTGTGACTTGTGATACAGGTGTCTGTGTGTCTTCACTGGGGGTGAGATGATAGTTCCATGCAGAGTTAAAATTGAAAGTGTTGTTAACACGTTCATATCAATGTACCCTGGACATCCCATACCTTGAAACTTATGCAATGTATTAATGTAAAGGTCATTGGGACACTTACAATTTGCAAGGTGACATTTAGGCAACCACACTCATTGACGTCTTCACATTAGGCTGTACAGTAATTTCCGATGTGTGACAGGTTCAATGGTGATTTAAGAGCTAGTGATGTCACGACCTCAGTGTGTTCCTGTTGACATGTTGCTAATGTGGTGTATGTGTTGTGTGTCCTAGAGGGTTGCTGTGCAGTGAGTATATCAGTAGGCTTTTGTACTTACCAACAAGTAGTCCATTGCCATACCGTCCATCCTGGAAGTGTTCATTGATGGTGCAGTGACGGAAGATGTATGAGTCATGTACACTCCCAGGATATTTAGCCACGATGTTGGTGATCAATCCCTGGTGATCGACTATGGCCTGCACGTTGATGGAATGTGTGTGCTTCCTGTTGCGGTAGAGGTGTTCAGTTGCAGCAGGTGGCACAAGGCGTACATGTGTGCAGTCGATTGCACCAAGGACGTGTGGGAAGCCACTGATGAGGTAGAACCCCTGTTTTGTTTCCTGCTGCTTCTGCAGTGTGTTAGGGAAGCAGATGTGGCGGGGTGTCAGTCGAATGATGGCATCCAGTACTTTGGGCAAAAAGGCGGAGAATGATTGTTGTGATATTCCGCCAACCAGGGCACCAGTTGTTTGGAAAGAGCCACTTGCCAGCATATGAAGTACAGCAAGCAGCTTTGTTTCTGTTGGGATGGTGCGGGTGTCACCAAAGTGGGGGCCAACTGCTGTTCAATGTTGCGCAGCAGCTGCTGAATGGCATTCCAGCTCAACCGGTACCACTGTATGATGTCGTGTTCCCTGAGGCCCTGAAGGGTTGTTCTTGCGTGGAATATCCTCTCCTGCCTTCTGCGCTGCCTTTGGCGTCCCTGCTGGTGTTGTTGTAGTTGCTGTTGTTGCTGCTGGGCTCTGTGTCTGCGTGCACGCTGGATTAGAATCACCTCCATGGCTACCTGTTGCTGCTCTGCTGCTCTGCTGTTTGTTCTGTGTGTTCTGATTAAATACAGGTGTGTTTGCCCCATTTTAACGCCTGCCCTGACCCAGGCGTTAATTTTTTACGCAAATCGGGCTGTGCGTCATTTTCTGGCTCCGCCTCCTGGCCGTGCGTCATTTTTGCCCGAAAGCATAAATAAGACGCACGGCCCTTTAAGCCATTTTTTGGACGGGAACGCCTACCTTGCATATAATTAACGCAAGACGGGTTGCCGCATCTATAAAATGACGCACACGGCGGAATTTTGTCGTCCGCGGGCTCGGGCGTCAAAGTTTAAATACGGGGCAACGTTTGCGCTGATCGTGCGTCAAAATTTTTGACGCACAATCGGCGCAGACGGAGTATAAATATGCCCCTAAGTAACTTGCCACCTAACCTTCACCAAGTGAGGGTTAGACATATAGGTGACTTATAAGTTACTTATGTGCAATGAAAATGGCTGTGAAATAACGTGGATGTTATTTCACTCAGGCTGCAGTGGCAGTCCTGTGTAAGAATTGTCTGAGCTCCCTATGGGTGGCAAAAGAAATGCTGCAGCCCATAGGGATCTCCTGGAACCCCAATACCCTGGGTACCTAGGTACCATATACAAGGGAATTATAAGGGTGTTCCAGTGTGCCAATGAGAATTGGTCAAATTCGTCCCTAGCCTGCAGTGACAATTTTAAGGCAAAGAGAGAGCAAAAACACTGAGGTTCTGGTTAGCAGAGCCTCAGTGATACAGTTAGGCACCACACATGGAATACATATAGGCCACAAACTTATGAGCACTGGGGTCCTGGCTAGCAGGATCCCAGTGACACATATCAAACATACTGACAACATAGGGTTTTCACTATGAGCACTGGGCCCTGGCTAGCAGGATCCCAGTGAGACAGTAAAAACACCCTGACATATACTCACGAACAGGCCAAAAGTGGGGGTAACAAGGCTGGAAAGAGGCTACCTTCCTACACAACCCCCACCCCCAAACGAAGGACAATAAGGCTAACCTTGGCCAGTTGAGTCTTTATTGTCTACGTGGGGATAAGTGGAGAGTAGCTCTGCAATAGATTGGTTACTCCCTTTATCATCCACTATATGGTTACTTCCCTGTGGGGATATAAACCACCCTGTTCAAAGTTTTTTAGCTAGCCAACAATGTGAAGTTATATTCTCAGAGTTCCTATTAGTATGTTTAAGTTTTGAGCAGTGGGAATTGTCCACTGGACCTATATCAAGTGATGAGAATGCCAGACAGGGATGCTGTCTCAGTAAAGCCCTAGCTGTGCAAAAACATTGTCCATATGGCTGTAAGAGAGAACAGGGATGCTGTTTCTCTTGAGTTGGAGCAGGGCAGGAATGCTGTCCTATGAGCTCCACACTAGGGCAGGGCTGCTGTCCTAAGTGTTGTGAGGCAGTGCAGGGTTGCTGCACTAAAGTTTTTCTGGGAGGGTTGGAGGGATGCTCCATGTTAACTAAAATGGTGCACTTTTTCTCACCAATATTAGTAATCCCACAGAGAGGTACTTCTACCTCAGGGAGTTCAGCTGTGCTAGCTGATGGTTCCCTTGGTACAGGTCTCACCCTAGGAGAGGTTTCTCCCACCACAGGAATGGTATCCTGAATGGCAGGGTGGGTAGGGAATACTTTCATGCCCTTTTTACCTGTTGTTGGAGAAGGATCCTGAGTTTTCAGGCCTTTTTCTCTCCTTTTCTTTTTCATTTCAGCTGAAATGAGAGGAAGTAATTCCTCAGGGATACCCAGCATGGCTGCATGGGTATTAAACTCTACCTCAGCCCAACCTGAGGCCTCTAGGCCATTACCTAAGAGATAGTCTACAGGTAAGCTAGGTGATACTACGACCTGCTTAGGGCCAGTAACTCCACCCCAACTAAACTGGATTATAGCTAAGGGAAAGAACTTAGTGGAGTTATGGAAATCAATAATCTTGTACTGTTGTCCAATGATGTGTTGTTCAGGAGGCACTAGGGCTTCAGTCACCAAAGTGATACTGGCACTTGTGTCCCTGTAGGCCTGAGCCTCAACACCATTTATTGAAACTGTCTGCCTGTACTTATCCATTGTAAGGGGAAAAGCAGCCAGTGTGGCAAGGCCAATGCCACCAGGTGTGACAGAAACTGTCTTGGGACTGACTACCCCAGTTTCTATGATGGACCCCTAAGTGAACCCAACTACACCCTTCTTTTGACTGTTGCCAGCAGTCCCACCACTATTACCACTACTGCTAGGGGCACTAGAGTTTGATGTATTAGTGGTGGTAGGCTCAGGCGGTTTACCTGGGCAGGACCTATCCCCTGGCCTATGGCCTTTATTTTTATACACATAGCACCAAGGCTTTTTAATGTGTGTGGGTTGTGAAGACGAGGAAGAAGATGATTTATCCCCGCCCCCTGAAGAGTGTTTAGGATTTGAAGAAGGATCTTTAGTTTTACCTTTATCCCCATGATTATCCTGGGATTTCTCACCATCTTTCTTCTTGCCATGCTTGTCACCTCCTGTATGTACTTTTCTGTTCACTCATGTTCTGACCCATGTGTCTGACTTCTTTCCCAATTCTTGGGGAGAGGTCAGATCTGAGTCTACCAAGTACTGGTGCAACAAATCAGACACACAATTGTTAAGAATATGCTCTCTCAGAATAAGATTATACAGGCTTTCATAGTCAAAAACTCTACTGCCATGCAACCAACCTTCCAAGGCCTTCACTGAACAGTCCACAAAATCTGTACAGTCTTGAGAGGGCTCTTTTCTGGTGTCTCTGAACTTAATCCTGTATTGTTCAGTGGTTAAGCCAAATCCATCCAGGAGTGCATCCTTCAAAACTTTGTAATTATTGGCATCACTTTCTCTGACAGTAAGGAGCCTATCCCTACCCTTTCCAGTGAAAGATAGCCACAAGAAAGCAGCCCACTGCCTTTGAGGGACCATCTGTACCATACAGGCCCTCTCAAATGCAGCAAACCACTCATTAATGTCACCCCCCTCCTTGTAAGGGGGGACTATCTTATGCAGGTTTCTGGAATCTTGCTCTCTAATAGGATTACTATCTGAAACACTGCTGTTGCCACCATGGGGACCTAACCCCATTCTCTGTCTTTCCCTCTCTATATCTAGGGATTCCTTGTCTAAGGCCAGCTGCTGCTGTTTAAGCTTCATTCTGGTCTCTTCCAACCTCAGCTTTCTGAGTTCCCTTTCCATTAAGTTATCCTCAGGGTGGGAGGGTTGGGAATGTTTGGACAGAGAGGAGATTTGGGAATTGGCAGAAAGAGACCTGTCCCTAACTGTCTGGATCCCAGTAACCTGGCCTTTAGGAGTGAAAGATGCTCTACTAATGTGTGAACCTCTCCCACTACCAGTGTCACTAGGGGGCCTGCTAGAGGGCAGGACTTTGTAAGAACCCTCCCCAGCATCTTCAGGGACCTCCTCTGAGTCTGACTGGGAAGCCTCCCCATTTTCCTCTCTTTCCTGAGATGGGCCAGACTGGGGCTGGTCATCCTGTAAGAGCAGGTTAAAGAGAAACTCTTTTGTTGGATTCTTACCTATGCTTAAACCTCTATCCAGGCAGAGACCCCTCAAACTTTTGTATTTTAAACTCTCATAAGTTGCCTGAACAACTTTTGGAGTGACTTCTACTAAAGACATGGTAGAAAAAGGTTTAAGGACAGTGAGAGAAAACATTTTAGAACTTTAGAAAGTACAGAGAAAAATCTTTTTCAGACTTTTAGAAAACTTTTAAAAGTTTTCAGAACTTTTCAGAAACTTAGTAAAAAGTTTTAGAGTAGAAAAGTAAACTGTTTTGGTTAAATGTACATATACTGAACTATTTGGTATAAGATTTTCTTATGAAAAGCACCAAATGACAAAGTGGTAAAGCAGTTACAAGTACTTATCCCACCGCTGCACCACCAATGTAGGAGGCTGGCCTGGCTTATAGTGGGTACCTTGTGGTACTACCACCTTGTGCCAGGTCCAGTTATCCCTTATTAGTAGAATAGAGGTGTTTCTAGCAGCTTAGGCTGTTAGAGGTAGCTATGGCAAAGCAGCGTAGGCTGAACTAGGAGACATGCAAAGCTCCTACTATACCACTTATATCATATAGCACAATGTCATAAGAAAACACAATACTCAGAGTTACTAAAAATAAAGGTACTTTATTTTAGTGACAATATACCCAAGGGCCCTATTTATACTTTTTGACGCACAACTGCGCCAACGCAGTTGTGCGTCAAAAAAGTTAACGCCGTCTAACGCCATTCTGAAGCGCCATGCGGGCGCCGTATTTATTCAATGACGTTAGCCGGCGTTAGCCGGCGGAGCTGCCTGGTGTGCGTGAAAAAAAATGACTTACACCAGGCAGCGCCGGCGTAGGGGAAAATGGAGCTTGGGCGTCAAAAAATGGGGCAAGTCAGGCTGAGGCAAAATTTTCGCCTCAACCCGATTTGCGCCATTTTTTTAGACTCCCAACCCCCATTGAAATGACTCCTGTCTTAGCAAAGACAGGAGTCATGCCCCCTAGCCCAATGGCCATGCCCAGGGGACTTATGTCCCCTGGGCATGGTCATTGGGCATAGTGGCATGTAGGGGGGGCACAAATCAGGCCCCCCTATGCCACAAAAAAAATAAAAAAAATACTTACCAGCACTTACCTTAATGTCCCAGGGGTGGGTCCCTCCATCCTTGGGCGTCCTCCTGGGGTGGGCAAGGGTGGCAGGGGGTGTCCCTGGGGGCATGGGAGGGCACCTCTGGGCTCCTTCCGAGCCCACAGGTCCCTTAACGCCTGCCCTGACCAGGCGTTAAAAAACGACGCAAAAGCGGCTGGACGTCATTTTTTTTGACCCGCCCACTCCCGGGCGTCATTTTTGCCCGGGAGTATAAATACGGCGCACATGCCTCGGAGTCATTTTTTAGACGGGAACGCCTACCTTGCATATCATTAACGCAAGGAAGGTGTCCACGCTAAAAAATGACACAAACTCCATGAACTTTGGCGCTAGATGCGTCTAACGCCAAAGTATAAATATGGAGTTCGTTTTGCATCGAATTTGCGTAAAAAAAACGACGCAAATCCGGCGCAAACAGAGTATAAATATGGCCCAAAGTATCTCAGAGGATATCCTCACTTAGGAGGTAAGTAATATACAGAAATTATATGTACACAAACCCAAAACAGGTAAGTAACAGTAAGAAAAGTAGTGCAAACAATGTAGAATCACAATAGAATGCAATAGGTAGACATAGGCCTAGGGGCAACACAAACCATATACTCCAAAAAAGGAAAGCGAATCACGAATGGACCCCAGGCCTATGGGAGGTTGTAGAGGGTCACTGGGACTGTGAGAAAACAGTAAGGGTGTCTAAAATACCCGGCCCCAAGACCCTGAAAAGTAGGAGTAAAGTTACCCTACTACCCCAGAAAGACAGTATAGTCGTGATAGGGGATTCTGCAAGAACCACAACTGCTTCCAAAGAACTGAAAACGGATTCCTGGACCTGAGGACCTGTAAAAGAAGGGGACCAAGTCCAAGAGTCACGCAAGTGTCCAGGGGGGACAGGAGCCCACTAAACCCCGGATGAAGGTGCAAAAGGGCTGCCTATGGGTGGAAGAAGCTGAAGATTCTGCAACAACGGATGGTGCCAGGAACTTCCCTTTTGGTGAGAAGATGTCCCACAGTGTACTGGAGGTTGCAGAAGTGTTTCCACGCAGAAATACCGCAAATACCCTTACATTAGACTAGCCTGACATGCAGCCTTTTTGTAAGTGACTGGAGTTTAATGTGACTGTCAGTTTGGACAAATTGTACCCCTGAATTGTTTTCTTTAGGAGAAGTATTGAGATAGATTATTTGGTCCTGATGAAGTGTCGGTGGATCCTTTTGGACCGTTTAGACACGAAACATGTTGACCCTTTGTCTTAGGGTTTAGGCTAATTCCTTAATCCCTATTTTCAGGTGTAGCGTGAGAGTGTTTTGAGCATTATCTCATCCTTCACTCTCCTCTTTGCTTTTATTACTTTGGCAATCACCCTTTTCTGTTCATTAACATTTGGTGTCCTGCTGGGGTTTTGAGCCAATTTTAACCCTTTCTTTTTGCTATTTCTTTTCTCTCCTCGCTTGTGTGGTGCCTGTAATTGGGCATCAATCACTTTACCATCTTTTTCGGCACAGTGCTATTGAGAAAAGATCTCCGGCAAAGAGCTCCCTTTCAGGGGTGCCCGTCAGACATTGCAGTGGCGGTCTGACGAGGAGCTTACCCAATGATGAAGTATGACATCCGATAGGATGTGTGAGGGCACTAGCTTCTAACCTAAGGGTTGCCGTGTGTTTTCCTCCTCTATTAGGAACAGTGTATTCTTGTTTTGTGTCAGTAGGTTTGGGAGAACATACACTGGACCTTTAACCTCCCTGTCCCTCATTTTTTGCTTAACTATGCTCTACTCTGCACCACTCTATGCCACTCAACTCTGCTCTGCACTCTGCTACTGCACTCTCTGCCACTCAACTCCACTCTGTGCCACTGCCCTCTGCATCACTCAGCTCTATGCCACTGTACTCTGCACCACTCTGTGCCACTCTACTCTTCTCCACTTGACTCTGCATCACTCCACTCTGCACCACTGCACTCTACTGCACCACTCTAGTCTACGCCACTGCATTGTACGCCACTGAATTCATATCCATTGCACTCAGTGCCACTATATTCTGCAACACTCTACGCCAATGCACTTTACACTAGTTCACTCTACTCTTTGCCACTCCAGTGTATGCCACTCTACGTGACTCCACACTAAGCCACTCCAATACACAACACTCTACCACTCCATTCTACAACACTCTACTCCACTCTTTGCCATTCCACTTTACGACCCTCCTTGTCACGCTCCTCTATGCCACTAACTTTTAGCCATGCTGGACATCAGCCACGCTGGTGAACAACATGGCTAAAACACATTGGCAAAGCCAATAGCTCTTGCATAGGTGAGGCCTATTGACTTTGCCAATGCTTGTCTACCTTGCAGAAGCCTCTGACTCTAGGAGCGAGAGATTTTGTACTCTGCTGTTGTTTCATTGTTTGTGTTCATAGGAATGGGAAGCCCAAGCGCGCATCTAGATGTCGAGTAAATAATCGGACCATTACAAACTTTTGTCACGTAAACACATTGATACTATGTGGAATACAACTAGCCCTTATGCGGACCAATACATTATTACAGACGTACCTATGATGGGATTTCCATAAAGAAAATGTTTCAAATTTTATAAGCTGCAATTTCCAATTCACCACTGGATGGCAGGAGAAGTCAACGGATAAGTATATGAACCATCGTCAAGCGATGAAACCGTTGTAACTGCTTTCTTGGAAGCCCGGCAGTAGGTATATAAGGCAGTAATGGGCTGCCACAACAGTACTATCTCTGTGAGCCATTACCACGCATTCCATTGATAAGCAGTACAAGTAATGAGTAGCTGATGATAAAAGGTTTACCCGCACGCCGCATCTTCGTGGATGTATTTGGAAAACATTGCAATAATTACAGTGACGCTTTACAGCATTGCTGGCAACGCAGTAAAGTAAATTGACCAGTTACAATGTCTGGTAATCCAGTGACCTGACATATTTCACTGCTCTGTTGACTTCTATTTCCCTCCTGTCCCTCCTGCTTTCAAATTGTACCTATCTAGGGCTAGATGTACAAAGCGTTTTTGAGGTTGCAAACGCCCGATTCGCTGAATTGGCCAGATCTATAACCGGGTATATAACTCAGGTTCAGGGCCTTAATCAACAGATATAGCCCTTGCAGCAGGCTATAAGGCTATAATAATGTGCTAAAATGTTTAGTTTAATTTCTGTAGAATGTTTCTTTATGGACATGTTTCCTAAATAGAAGCGGAGGGGAACGGAATTATATAATATATGCAGAGCTCTAACCTCAAACTGTTATTATCTTGTAGTAGGCTAATGGTGGTAAACGTACTTCAAGTAAAAAAACATGCATTCAAAATGTTGCCTGTTAGAAGCTTAATGTTGCAAGTCATTGTTTTAGACAGCTTAGACGACAAGCTGTCCTGTTGTTCTCATGATGACACAGCTGCCTGATTGGATGAGCTGCAGAGAGATGGCAACAAGTTGTAACAAAATGCAGATATGAGAGAATATAAAAATGCCTGTTCGTAGAGTAGACGACTTGAGATCACGCCCATTCTGACCCAGACTCTTTGCTGATGCTTCTCAGATTCATTCTGAAAGACCCTTTATTTCCCCTACCTGAATTTATGCTGCTCTGAGACCCTACTGAGTTTCTTGAACCTCTCTGTGGCAAGTTTTGCTTATGACCTGAAATTTATACTAAAAGCTTCAAGCTTTCAAATCACAAATTTAGAGCTTTTTATGGGCTCTAATTGACACTTTTTTCTCATTTTCCATAGCTTAGAATAGGGACCAACTTACATGGAACACGCATCATGCTTTGTTCTGTATTGTATATTGATTGATGTTGATGACTTTTCAATAAAAAAACACATTACTAGAGTACTTAATAAATCTTTAAAACTCATACCAAAATCCCATAATCGAGCCTCATGAAAATGTAATTAATTTATGATAGATTGTTTTGATTTGCAGTTACTGAATAATTCTTACTTACGGCAAAGGTCAATGAACCTTGGGCCCAGAAAGAAACAGGGAATTCTGTCCTGATGACTTGGTGAGATTTACGATGGAAACCTAATATTTATTTAAAGTTCCTGCTTCACCACATGGCTGCTGTTGAAAAACTGTTCTCTGCAGGCTATCACCCTGGTACCACTTTGTTAGTGTTCCATATATACCATCACTAGTGCTTTACCTTAATCTTTTTTCTTATTTGCAAACCTAAGAGGTAATGAACTTCTGCCACAGCTAAGTCCTGAATGTATCAGCATACAGTGTTTAATTCATTGAGACTTTTTCTCTTCATTTTGTTGTTTGAATCTGTTTTTATTGAATTTGAATTTTGTGGTTGATAAAACAACCACAGAGTGTATGTACATAATGGCACATTCTAGTTAATAACGTCATTGATATGAGACATGCGTTTCAATGGTCGGCACTGTGCACAACACAATAAGTAGGATACAGTAGTTTACCGTCAATGGCATTAAAGTTCTACAGGTACAGTAACATGCTATGCTACTCTATTTAACAACCACCAACTGTATATGTCTTCAATTTACAGATCAATCTTTTATAACATATGAAAAGAAAACTTAACTAGCCAGTTCAGATATAACATAATATCGACCAGGTGTGAAAGTGTGTGACTACATTGACTGTTGGTTAACAGACTTTTTGATACAAGACTTTTTATCTTTATGCTTATGGTTTTATCACTCTTTGAGATATTTCATTCTGGCCTATGCTACCCCTGCTCAGCATTAATATGTCCCTTTTAAGAAAAAGAAATAACAAAAAGCTTATGGATGGGATGCCTGAATTAATTATATGTATGAGACTCGTTCCTTGGCTCGCTGTGCCATTTGCAGAGACTGACAACTATATGCAAATCAGTCTTGGCCCCATTCTCAAAAGAAGCTATTGCATCCATCATGCTTTATAATTCTGAGAGAGTCAGTCTGCGTGGCAACAGTATGCCCAGACAGGATCCCTGTAGCATACTTTGCTAAGAGACGTGAGCATCACCACACTGATAATGTAGAATAAGGCCAAAATGTGTCTGCGATTGGATGTGATCCTGTTCACCGGGCCCAGGGCCAGCAGCTTACACTAGATTGTCCCTTTTAAGGCATGACCAAAAATGAATTGTACATGGTTGTTCCATGTCCGTGGAGGCCCAGTGGGCAAAGAAAAAATAAAGCGGATGATTTAAGAAAAGTGGCCCTGCATCCAGTGCAGTACCGCTTTCCTTGTGTCCCATGGTCCCCCCCTACCACCACCATGTGTGCGCTGTATTTAAAACATGGCGCCCCCTGGCACAGGGTAGGGGAGAACAGCGTCAGAATTCCTAATGCTATTGATGTACTCTGCAAGAGTAGGGGCAAACCTTTGGCGCTACTCCTGTAGAGTACATAGGGGCACATCGTATTCAATGGCATGCCCCCTTTTAAAGTGATGAAAAAAATGGCGCAAGGAAATTTCTTAGATTTCCTTGCGCCATTTTTTCGGTCCTCTTAACAGGAGAACACCCCCTTGCATACATTATGCCTAGCACAGGCATAATGTGGCGCAAGGGTTTACGAAGTGGCCAATGCAAGCATATAGCATGTGTAAAAAAGCCACTTTAGCGTTGCATTAGCGTAAAAAAATGACGCCGTGATGGTGGAGCTAGGGTCTCTTAAATCAGGCCCAAAGTGTAATATGTCCCAAGTATTAGGAAGTGGTTATTATTATTTCACATATTCCATCCAACCCTTTTGTTTTGCCCCTTGTTTTAAAGTACCATTGGGCCTGAACATGTGGGACAGACTGGAGTTCTGGTTCATGGTTCTTGTCGGGATTGCTGACCCATTGAGAGCTTGATTTTAGGTAAGTTTTGTTGTTTCCGTTGGAAGTGCATCTAGGGCGCTTTGTTTAGGGATTTCCACCCTAGTGTGCGTTGGTGAGAGTTCCTTACCTGAGGGCTCAGAAACTCTGAAATCGGCTACCTGTTGAAATGGTAAACTATAGAGAGAAATTAAATGTAAGCAACACAGTCCTGGCCTTTAGGTACTGCTAAACAAAACTATACAGTGGAACCTTGAGTAAACACCTAAGTCATGGTAAAACCTGGCTGAAGATCAAACAACTATGTACACAGTGACCTTGAACTCAGCAAAACAGTCAGTTGTGATGAAACAAACCGGTTATTCAGGTGTCAAGTATCTGACAGATACAAATGAGTATGTTCTGAATTTGTAGTAGTAATTAGTAGCGTAGAAGGAATAGTTTCCCGGTTCACTCTCACCTACAACTCTCATATCCAAAATTCCTTGCTGCCATAGGCTGCATTTTCATGCCACATCACATGGTAGATTTCTAGGGCATAATTGCACATGAGAAATACAAGCGCGCATCGCACTGTGACTGAAGAACCTGGAATTTACCCAGAAAATCTAGTCCCTTTTACCGGGCCTTTTCGGGTGCACACTGTGCAGTTTCCACAGGCGTCTGTTACTGAGTAGATGTGATTACAAACCTCTCTTTATCACTGTGCGTCATAGGCCACTGTGCATCATAGGCCACCATTACCTCCTCTCTAATGAATCAGGTTTGAACCGAGATGACCGCAATGCGCAACCTCCAACTTTTTCCCAAAGAGACATTGGTGCAACCAGTTTCACACCCTAGAATATAATTCCATATATCTCCGACAATTTGTTTCCCTCCTTCCAAAAGGGCTGGACGTCCGGTGATCCAGCGCGATCCCTAGGCCAACCCTTCACTAAATAGTTCAGAACTTGTAAAACAGGATCACAACCGGCTACCATTGTTTTTCACTTCCACAGATCGCTTAATCAAAATCACAGGTAGCAATTAAACATTCTTCAGTATCGAGAGCAGATTTATTATTTTTCCTTTCAATAGGTAATCTGGGCAAACAATCTGCTTAAATATTTTGAGAACCTGGAATGTACTTCATTTTAAAATGAATAACTTTGTCGTGCACCTAGTTAGTCTAGCTGTAGTCTTTTTACATTTGACACACAGAGGGGTCTGCGATCATATTTTAATACAAAGGGTACTTACCATACATAGGCCATAAACTTTTCAATACTCCACATACACACCTACATTTCTTTTGTTGATAACAAAGTAGTGAAGCTCTGTGGGACTTCATGTCCTTCAGGAAGAGCCTTTAGTATACTCTTTCAACCATCAACGTGCCTCAAAACAGCCCTTAAACCATACACACGGGCATCAACAATGATGCAACACATACATTCTTTTACAAATGGATAAAGGAATTTGGGAAATGTTCTTCTGTCTCATCAAAAGCTAATTCACATCCTTAAATTCACTGACATATGTTGTATTTCTTTAGTAAAGGTCTTAACACCTGTGTTGTGTTAGCAAAACTCTTAATAAATTTAGCATAAAATGTACACATCTGAAGAAAGTATCATAATTAGTCTTTATCTATGGGAAATGTGGCTTTAAGTATGGATTCCATTAGTCCAGGTCTAAGTTTGACACCCTCACATTACAAGACATGACCCAATTTCATAATCTCTTTTACTTGAAAGATACACTTATCTCCTCTTAATGTGACAGGTTTCTTGAGTAAAAGTTTCAAAACTTTCCCAACAGTCTGGCAATGTTGTTGAATTTTCTCATCTCATCACATAAGAAACTATCATCATGAAAAGCAACTGCATTACTAACCTTCTCTAACATTTGTGAAATCACCCTTTGGAACATTGACTATGCTGATGCTAACCCAAAGGGCATGCAGCAAGACTGGTCTGCACATTTGTGGCTCCTGAAAGCTGTCAAATGTCTTGAGTTTGATACTGATATTACTTGATGATACGCTGTTTGCATTTCTAGCTTCGAGTACCAAGAAGCTCGCCCAGCAACACTCAAAAGGTCCTCTATGCGAGGAAGAGGAAATCTTTCTGCCCATATGGCTTCATTAAGGCACCTAACGTCTATGCATACTCTCAAATCCTGTGTCTTCTTATGTGCCAGGACCAATGAGGAGAGATTGAGCATTGCATCAACTTGTTCTATGATGCTTTGTTTCAAAATATCCATCTGCTTTTCTACATCAGCACAGACACTGATGGGTACATTGCGCAAATTGTGTTTTACTACGGGATGATCACTCTAGATTTTCATAACATGCCCATACTGTTGGATGGTGCCAAATTTATCATTAAACTCATCTTTGAATTTTTGGCACCATGTTTGAATTACATCATTCTCCACTAGCGAAACTAGTAGTTTTTTACCCTGAGTTCAGCATCATTTTGAAATTTGCCCGGTGCCACCACCCTAGCACATTACCTCATCTTTTTGCTCTGTATACTTTGCCATGAATGCCTATTAAATCAACCTTGCTCTCTTCACACCAGGTGAAGTAAAATGTCATGTTTCCACTTGCTTTCATAATGTTCTATAGACATTATGGTAATTCTGGCACAAGAGTACACCAACAGAAAAATCGGTTCATTGTCATTACTTTGATATGTGAGTCTTCACACATTTTGACAATAACAATAACTGAGAAAAGGGGGAAGCCAAATATGCCATAAAAACAGGGGGCATGCTAAAAGGAAAACTGGACATCAAACGAATACACATTCTACCACAGTTAGGGCATGTGCCCACTGTGCAGATTCAGCTCTACTGCCCATGCCAAGTGGTAATCAAGAGCATCATCTCCCATTACGTTTCTAGAAAATGTAGTCTTCTCTTAAAGGACTTGGGGCCAGATGTAGCAAAGGTTTTTACCCATTCTGTGTCTATGGGAAAAAGTGTTTGTACAAATGGCCCTTGGTGCGGTTTCAATCATGGAGAAACCTCAAAATTTGTCAGTTGCATCCCTAAAGTGCATGCCCATCACCTCACCTTCCTGCTGCCACAACACTCCTGAGGCTGTGAACCTACAACCTCACTACATGCCACTATCTTAACCAGCACTTCATTTGTGTTAAATGTAATTTTGTTCATTTGGTAGGAGGTACGCTGTACCTCAGACTGTCTAAAGTTACCACATTCAGGCCCATATTTATACTTTTTTAGCGCAGCATTTGTAGTTTGTAAGTTTGCACTGCTTTTGGGTCAAAAAATGATGCAACTGCGGTGCTAAAATAGTATAAATATGTGCCTCAGATTGTTGCCCAGGTGAAGGTAGCAAGCCTTTTTTGGCCATTAACTCCGCTGTCTCAGTCTCCTTTGAGGTACAAGGCGTTGTAATACCAGCATGGATCGATCTTCCATTCCCTCAAGGCCCACTCCGCTTTTCCTGGCATTACCCTGTTGCTTGACTGGTGACGAAGCAGAAGCCCACCCTGGCCTTCTATGTAGGGAGAATCCCAGGGCAGAGCGGATGTCACCACAAATCAAATTCCTCCATTATGTGTGGTTCTTAGGAGAGGAAGAAGGTCTCTGAAGGTGTCCTCTGCCGAATCCACTTCCTTTTCCCTCTGCACCTAGCATGCGCAAGGTCAAATAGTGTTTCTAAACCATTGTTCGCTGTACACATGGGTGTATATCCCATCCTTGTCGTCAAAATGAAGTAAAGGCTTCTTACTTAGGCCTGGGTGAAAATGTAATGACACTGGATTAATTGGTGTCATTTTGTTAAATTTGTGTAACAAAATATATGCAAAATGACCAAGATTATGCCATATAATGTAATTTTGGGTATACATTTTAAAATGACAGTTTGGCTAACTTTAGAACGCGAACAAGCAGAATGCTTGGGCATTTTTTGAGTGCAAATCTAAAAATTTGAACGTAAGCAGCAGTATTTTGGATTTAAGTGGCAGTTCCTGTAATGTGGGTGTTTGACAAACACTTCCCGTAGATTTTTATTTTTGTTTTTGATCTGAGCAGACCATTCGGCTAATTTTTTAATGCAAAACTGCAAGCCAAATGCGAGCTGCAGTATTTTAAATGTAAGCAACTGGAAATAAACTTCTCGACATTACATTTTTGAGTTGAATTTTTACCCCAACTGACCTGTTGGGTAAATATATCAGTGTGAGATGCCTTTTCTGTAAAAAATGCGTAATTTTGTGGAATTCTTTAGCAATTTCACAGAATTATGTTAACTGAAATTACATAAGTTACGCCCACCCTTATTCTTACAAAAAATCATGTAGGTTCAATAAAGTCCTT
The DNA here is from genome assembly GCF_031143425.1 of Pleurodeles waltl. NCBI lineage: Eukaryota > Metazoa > Chordata > Amphibia > Caudata > Salamandridae > Pleurodeles > Pleurodeles waltl. The sequence continues at coordinate 300,567,774 of NC_090437.1, read as the reverse complement.
TTTTAGGTGACCACTTGTGCCATCAAGCCTTCTGTGCCAGCCCAGAACCAACTAACAAGCAGTTGCTGGAGCATGGTGCCCTCACACCACTCCATCTCAAGCATGGCATATCAAGATTCCAAAGCCCACAGTGGTCAGATGTCAAAGCCCCTTGCCCATGTCAACATTACAGTATAATTCCTTCCCAACTCTGCATGTTGTCTAAGGCTGTCATATCTGTGATTAGGGTGTTACATAAGCCACATGGGTATGCAGTGAATGGAGGCATTCTTTGCCCCCTTACTTTTCTTGTGGTGAGAGGGCTACACAAGAGGAGGAGCCTGCAGTGGAGGCAGCGAGAGCTGTTGCTTATCCACGCCGGTAAAGGCGAATAGCATGGAGATAGCAACTGTCCTTCCCCTATGATAGACCCCAGCCCCTTACTTAGCATTAGGGCACATTGGAGAAATGTCTTAATATTCAGTTTGTAACCAGAGAGAGGTTATCACAAAGGATGAGGTAGGACCAATTTCACAGCTGTATGTTTATAGCTAATGTAGTGCCTAAACAGACAAAATAACCTTGGTCCCTTCACGTAAGGTGAGCCATTTGTGATCTTTATGTTGGCAGTCCAGATTCTCGACTTGCTTAAATTTGCCCTCCCACTTCTTCCCCATCCTGTTCAAGAGTGTTAGAAGCATAGCTTTTTAAGCACTGCACACACATCCCCTCAAAACATCTCAAACACATCACCATTTCCACAATCAGAGATGTTGGTATCATCACCAGGCGCTTAGCAAGTATGTCACTTATAACTTTCTTAGGTTGCTGAGGAAAATCTTGTGAGAACCCTTCAGAATGCTATGGAAAGTAATTGAAATATGAGATAAAATGAAGTTCGAGCAATTTCATGAACGGCTAAATCTCAGCTATAATGAGCATACATACCTTAACACAGATTATGTTAATAGAAAGGTAGTCTATAGGAAAAATTGTTCCCGAAATAGGAACTAGGAAAAATGTGTGCCTGAAAGCTGACAAGCAATACTTCCTGCAGCTGCTTCACCTTTGCCTTTATCCCTGGGTTTAAACATAACAAGTACTGACAAAGCCAAAAGGTCTGGCGTTTGCTGACAACCTTTATCTTGGTTAGTGTTTGTTTTGTTTAGCCAAGGGTCTTTATAAATGTTATTGTTAGGGGAAGCTACCAAGCCTTCACCAATATTAATAAGCATTGGCAAAACCAATACGTCTCACCTAGAGACCTCTTTTGCTTTGTTAAAATGGAGTGGCACTGCGTGGTGGTGTAGAGTGGGGTGGCATGGTGTGGTATTGTGTGGCATACATTGGAGCAACATTGTGTGGTGTGGCACTGTGTGAAGTTTAGCAGAGTGACATTGAGTGAGTGGAAGGTGTAAAGTAGAATGGCATTGTATGGAATGGGGTGGAGTAGAGTAACACTGTGTGGCATGGAGTAGAGTGGCATTGAGTGACGTGGAGTGGGGTGACATTGAGTAGAGCTGCATGCCGCAATGTGCTTCAAAGTCTCTTCAGACGTAGTAAGCACTGTATAAATACAATTACAATTGAGTGGAGAGGCATGACATGGAGTGAAGTAGCATGGAGTGGAGTGGCATTGTGTGGAGTGGAGTGGCACTGTGTGGTGTGAAGTAAACTGAAGCAGCATTGTATGGAGTGGCATGGAGTTGCATTGTGTGAAGTGGCTTTGTGTGACATGGAGTGGCATTGCATTCATGGAGTGGAGTGGCATAATGTGGCATGACTGAGTGGAGTGGCATTGTGGGAAGTGGAGTGGAATAGAGTGGCAATGAATGGAGTGACATCGAGGGGAGTGGAGTAGAGTGGTATGGAGTGACATTGAGTAGTGGCACTGTGTGGAGTGGAGTGGCACTGTGTGGTGTAGACAGGAGTAGCATTGAATGGCATTTAGTGGAGTGGCGTTGAGTGGAACGGACTGGCAATGTGTCGTGTGGATTGGCATTGTGGCATTGAGTGGAGTGGCATTGTGTGGCATGCAATGGAGTGGCACTGTGTAGCATTGAGTGGCATTGAGTAGCATGGCGTGAATTGGAACAGCACTGAGTGGCATTCTGTGGAGTGGCATTGTGTGGGGTGGAATGGCATTCTGTGGCTTAGAGTGAAGAGGCATTGTGTCATGGACCCGCATTGTGTGGCATGCAATGGATTGCCATTGTGTGGAGTGGAGTAGTGTAGCATTGTGTGGAGTGGGATAACAATGTGTTGCCTGGAGTATACTGGCATTTTATGACATGGAGTGGAGTGATATAGTGATATTGAATGGCAAGGAGTGGCATGGTGTGGCATGCAGCGTAGCACTCCAGTGCCAGGTTAATGGTAATAATTGTTTTATAAATACAATTACAATTGAGAGGAGTGGCATTGAGTGGAGTGAAGTCGTGTGACGTGGAGTGGCACGGTGTAGGGTGGATGACATTGTGTGGAGTGGAATTGTATGGAGTTCAGTGGCACTGTGTGAAGTGCAATGGCATTGTGTGGTGTGGAATGGCATCGCATCCTAGGGTTCAGAGTGGAGTGGCATTGTGTGGCATAGAGTGGGTTGCCATTTTATAGAGTGGAGTGGCATTGAGTGGAGCGGGGTTGCATTGTGTGGAGTGGAGAAGGGTGGCCTTGTGTAGAGTGGAGTGCCATTGTGTGATGCAGCATTTTGTGGCATGGAGTGGCATTCTGTGGCAAGTAGTGGTACTGTGTGTCCTCGAGTGGAGTGGCTTTGTGTGACATGGCATTGTGTGAAGTGGATTAATAGCACTGTGTGCAGTGAAGTAGTGGTATTGTGGGGAGTGAAGTTGTGGCATTGTGTGGAGTGCAGTGGCATTATGTGGAGTGTAGTAGTGGCATTGTGTGGTGTGGCATAGACTCATGTGGCATTGTGTGGCGTGGCGTGGAGTTGCATTGTGTTGTGTGGAATGGCTTTGTGTCGCATATAGTGGCATTGTGTACCATGGCATGGAGTGGCATTGTGTGGAGTGACATTGAGGCAAGTGGAGTGACACTGAGTGGAGTAGCATTGTGTGAAATCGAGTAGAATGGAGTGGCATTGGGTGGAGTTTTATTGTCTTGTGTGGAGTGGCATTGTGTGGTTTGGAGTGGAGTGAAATTGTGAGTGATAGCATTGTGAGGCGTGTAGTGGGGTGTGGCATGGAGTACAGTGGAGCAGCATTGTGTGCAGTGGAGTGGACTGTCATTATGTGGTATGGATTGGAATGACATTGTGGCGTGGAGTGGCACTGTATAGCGTTGGAGTGGCTTTGTGTGACGTGGATGGTGTGTATTTGTGTGGCATGGAGTGGCATTTTGTGGCACTGCACTGCATGAAGTGGAGTGGAGCAGCATTGTGTGGCATAGTGTGGAGTGACATTGTGTGGCATGAAGTGATATTGTGTAGCTTAGAGTGGCATTGAGGTCGCACCCCCTCGGCCTGGAACGACTCTTGGTGGCCCACCGCCCTGGGCCCCCCACCCACCCCAGCCTGCCACGCACGAAACCTCGGCTTCATCCTCGACTCCGCTCTCACAATGTCCAAACAGGTCAACGCTGTCTCCTCTTCCTGTTTTAACACCCTCCGCATGCTCCGCAGGATCTTCAAGTGGATTCCAACAGGAACCAGAAAAACGGTGACCCAAGCCCTCGTCAGTAGCAGACTCGACTATGGCAACGCACTCTACACAGGCATCCCAACAAAAGACATCAAACGACTCCAACGCATCCAGAACGCATCCGCCCTCCTGATCCTCGACATACCCTGCCGATGTCACATCTCCCACCACCTGAAGGACTTCCACTGGCTCCCCGTGGACAAGAGGATCACCTTCAAACTCCTCACCCACGCACACAAGGCACTACACAACACCGGACCCACCTACCTGAACACCAGACTCAACTTCTACGCTCCCTCACGCCAACTACGCTCGGCCAACCTTGCCCTCGCCCCCCGAATCCAGCGCAAGACCTCTGGCGGCAGATCCTTCTCCTACCTCGCCGCCAAGACCTGGAACTCACTCCCGACCTCACTATGCCAGACCCAGGACCTCCTCACCTTCAGGAGACTCCTCAAGACATGGCTCTTCGAACAATAGCAGCACCCCCCTCCCCCCGTCCCCGCCCAGCGCCTCGAAACCCTAACGGGTACATAGCGCGCTTTATAAATTTAATGATTGGATGATTGATTGATTGAGTGGTGTGACATTGTGTGGTTTTAAGTGGAGTAGCATTGAGTGGAGTGGCATTGTGTGGAGTGTTATTGTGTTGCATGGAGTCACATGGTCTGGAGTGGATTAGCTTTGTTTGGAGTGGAGTGGGAATATGTGGCGTGGTGTGGAGTGGCAGTGTACAGTAGCCAAAGTTGCCCAAGTGTCCACTGAATTGCCATATGGTGCTTCAAAGCCTTGTGCTATAGAAATGCAATTATAATACAACATGTTACCAATTATCTCAATCTACGATCAAATCAATGTAAACATCTGATGCCTTTAATCTGATGCAGCAGCTTTTTAGTATCTACAACTGCCCTGTTAGCACTGGTTTGTTAACAAATAAATGCGCTTTAGGCTGGGAGGGACTAGCGGGCAAGGGAAAAACATATATCGTACTGGCTGGGAATAAAGAAGGTAGAACCAGGTGATGTCAGTGTTGTGGAGCTACAAACGTTTAAAGTATTTTCCAAACAGGAGTAGCAGTAATGAAAGAGAATGATATTGATTAACAATCACCTTGTTGTGAGAGGAGGCAAACAGAACCAACTGTTGGCGGTTTAAACCAAATATATTCCAGAGTTTAAAATCAGGGAGCTCTGTGACCACACTCTCAGACGTTGGGGTGGGAAGGGAAGACGTTTCACAGAGAAGAGTTGGGTGGGAGGGTTAAGACGCACCATAGAGAAGATGGAGGTGGTAAGAGAAGAAACAAATAGAACCTTAATCACAGTTTGAGCAGCAGAAGGACACTAATTAAGATAAAACAATCTGTGCTTTGTCCATGCTCCACAGGCAGCAAATGATGTGACAACCTGCACGCACTGGCCAATTAGGAGACAGCAAAGAAGAGTGACAATGATGCCAACAAATGTCAAGCAATGGGCGGACTTCAAGCCTTGTATAGTGAACAATACACCTCGCAGCGACAGTGCATGTGCTGTTGACAGACATGACCTAAAAAGCATTGCCTAATACTAAACAAACAACATTTTGGGTGAAGTTCACCAGTGTGATGACCCACAGCTTGATACTGTAGCATAGGCTGTAGTATGTGGAAGTAAAATATGAATGACACATCAACAGACAAATGTATGAAGAGGGTTGTCTGACAGTCCCTATAAGTAGGTATAATAGACATGCTTATAGGAGGAGATGTATATATATGTATAATAATGTTAGTAAAATCAAAAGATCTTTGCTGTGCCAGACCTAAACAAATCAAGGATATTTAGCCATTGCCATTTTCCATTTCCTCATAGCTTGTTGTAAAAATTCAAAAATAGTTTCTATTGTTCTAGTTCTGTCCCTGATTTAGAGTTTGGTGGACCAGGTACTCAGTCACAAACACAACTAAGTATGCTGTCTGCCAAACCCTCAGTCTGCCCGCATCATTTAGATATGGACTGACCTTCAATTTTCTATGGAGTGAGCCCCTCTTGGCTCTGTCAATAGAATACTTCTTCTGATGGTCCGACACAGTAGGGGCCATTAGAGGAAGGACATTACACTACCCTTCCTATGTAGAGTGAATGTTGATTTCCCACTGCCATTGACAGGAATACATATCCGACACTCTGACAGTGTCTCTGTTGTGAATGGGCCATGAAAGTATTTGTGAAAAGGTACAAAGATATAACGTTTTATACCCTGAAATGGTCACTCCTCACCCATGAGAGATTTTGTTAAAATTTCATGTCAGTGTGAATAAATCTTTATAATAACGTAAATCTATGTTTTGAGAACCCCATGACACCCTCAGTGTAAGAGATTGGGTTACTGTTTGATTTGGTGAAACCCTAATCAGGCAGCAATCACAATCCCTGTCAAGGTAAGGCACAAGCAAACCCTAAATTAACCTCTGCTCAAACCCTTTGGTAGCTTCCCACAGAGCAGTCAGGCTCAACTTAAAGGCAATATGTAAAGGATTTATGCAGCACTTCAAACAGAGATAAAGTGACAACACAACACAAGAAAAATCTCAGACCAGTTTAGAAGAATAGAGTAATATTTGACAAATCAATCAAGACCATAGCAACAAAAATCCAATCAGTAGAACCAGAGATAGACACTTCCAAAGAGCTAGAGGAAAAAATGCCAAAAAAGCACAAAGCACCAACTGTGGATTTCTGGTAGCACTAGATTGGGACAAAGTCATAAGTTCAGGCCAACTGCGTTCTCTTCCTACTGGAACCCAGTTAGGCCCATTGAACCAGAGTAGCCTAAGTCCTGGTTGTGGAACATTGCAAGATTTCTTGCCTAGGATTTCTTGCGCAGCCCAGGCAATGCGTCAGTTCCAAGGAACTGCAATGGAAGTTCCTGTATAGTTATAGAGGATCCAGTCAATGAGGGCTTGCGATGTGAAGTCTAGCGCTGAGGATACATTGTGCAATCGAACGAAGTGGCAGTTCTGGGGAGCTGCGAGGCTGAGATGCAAGAAACTGCATCATTATCAAGGCTGCCGTTGACAAGAGATTTGTGATGCGAGGGCCTCCGCTGGTGAAGCTTCAGAAAGCGGTGTTTCTGATGCAGACTGCTAGGTCAATGCAGAGTCCTTGCACTGAGAGAATCCTCTCAGCAAGATGATGCAGCAGTTCTGCTAGGGTTTGCACCACGCAGCAGAGAAGATGTGTTGGTTCTGCTGGATCCACAGATGGGCTGGCAGATCCCCTTCAGGCCACTTCCAAGGGTCCAGGACTGGGGAGGCACCACCTGGTTGGGTAGGACTCCCAGATGACAGAGTCCAGGTGTTGGGTTTAAGGTTGTTGGAGCTTTCTGCCCCTAAGGGTCGAGTCAGGAAGCCAGCCAGCTAGCCCTTGAAATCACCATGGCCTCCTGGGTTTAACAGATGCAGGCCCAGTCATTCTCACCGATGCAAGAGGGCAGCAGGTAAGCACAGCAGACAACAGTCCTTCCAGGTAGTAGCCTAGCAGAGAGGCAGTACTTTCAGCAGCACAGCAGTCCTTCTTCCTGGCAGAGAATACATAGGTCCAGAAGTTTATTGAAGAGTTGGTGTCAGGGTCCAATATTTATACCTTTTGAAATGGGAGAAGCTTCTAGAGGTTTCCTTTTGAAGTCCACAGGCATCTTGCCTTCCCTGCCCTAGCTCCAGACTAACTACAGAGGGATATGCAGTCCTTTGTGTGGAGGCAGGACACAGCCTATTCAAATGTTAGTAGGGCTGTGTCCAGCTCTGCCTTCCTATTCTGCCAGTGGAGGCCCATCCAGGCCCACCTAAGCTCTCTATTGTGTGGCTGTCTAGTAAGATTACACAAAGGCCAACTGTCAGCTACACCCAGTCTCGTGACCCAGAGACAGGCTGTAGGCACTAAGGCCCTTATTAGGACTCTGGCGGTCCTAGGACTGCTAGACTCGCGGTGGTGGTCTGACCACTGCCAAAGCGGTGGTCAGACCGCCACATTATGACCATGGCAGTTCGGCCACGGTCAGACCGCCAGCTCCGCCACTTTTGGGCCGCCCAACGGCCTGGCAGTGCTGGCGGTCACAATCCGCCAGGGCAGTGCTGCATACAGCGTTGCCCTGGAGATTATGACCCCTCTCTCCGCTGGTGTTTACGCTGGTGGAGACAGGGTGTTGGAGGCCCCCCTGGCCAGACCTGTCGCGCAAATCACTGTCTAATTATGCTTTGTTCTGTTTATCTGGTCTGTAGGGGACTTTGTTTCCTGTTCCTGTCCAGGGAAGCTTCCCTTTTTATTTGCCGAGCATTCTTCTTCTGAGCTTAGCTGTGACAAGGCTATAAATCAGGCTGTTATCTTAGTCATATTTGGTCTTTGTTCCGCTTCATACTGGGATCCCACTTGCAGCTCCATTAGTGCACCTCAGTTCACACACTCCAAGCTCTCAGCCGTGCCAGTGCAAGAACTATACACACGCTGTCAGCCAGAGCACCTCAGTTCTTGCAGTCAGTACACTCTGCTGCTCCAGTACAGGGACCTCAGGCGCAGCTCCATCAGTGCACCGCAGTTCACACACTCCAAGCCCTCAGCCGTGCCAGTTCCAGGAACCCCAGACATGCTGTCTGCCAGAGCACCTCAGTTCTTGCAGTCAGTACACTCTTGCTGCTCCAGTACTGGGACCTTGGGCACAGCTCCATCAGTGCACCTCAGTTCTCACACTCCAAGCCCTCAGACATGCCAGTGCCAGAACCCCACACACACTGTCTGCCAGAGCACCTCAGTTCTTACAGTCAGTACACTCTGCTGTTTCAGTACTAGGGCCTCAGGCGCAGCTCCATCAGTGCACCTCAGTTCTACCCCCGCAAGGTCACTTCCTTTCTTATACCACTGACATACAGTTCCATCACAGCAGCTCAATTCTATTATTCAGTCCCACTGTGAAGCCAACACTGGACCCAAAGGAGCAAAAAACAGCTCAGCCATTGCACCTCAATTCTAAAATTCAACACCAATGTTGATGGGAACCACCACAGCTCCACCAGAATCCATCAATTCTAACATTCAGTGCACATTTCTTCTCAGTACTAAGGCTCACTCACATGCCCTTCAGGACTCCTCACTTCTGTGGTTCAGAGGCAATGCCACACCCATACTGGGCCCCACTCGCAGCTTCACCAGGTTATCTCCAGGATAGCACTCTGCTACACTGGCACGCCAATACTAGGTTCCACACATAGCTCCATTAACATACCGCAGTGCACCTCAACCCTAACCTCCTGCACCCTATTATTCCAATATAAGGATTTACACAGTGCATCATTTTTCATTCCTCACCCGCTGCCTTTCTGTTATTCCAGCACTGGGCCTGGACACACTCTTTCTCTACCCCCAATCCTGATCTGCAACACCCCAATATTGCTGAATTGGGGTTCACATACAACTCTGCTAACGCACCTTCTGCTGTTCTGCAGTGCCCCCTGCTGTTCGACGCTCAGGCTTCTGTTGATGATGTTGAGGAGCCAATTAAATCTATTCTTAGCTGTCATCTTTATTTGGGAGTGTCTGTTTGATCTACATCACTCCGTTCTTCCCTTTTACTCTGTTTACTCTCAATCTTTTCTTTCTCCCCCACTTTTCTCTTTCCAGCTCTTAAAATCCACACATTAACAGTTTTGCTCCTTCTTTCAACTGCCTATTTTTACTCCTCTCCCTTTTTTTTGTTTCCCTCTTCCTCCTCTTTCAAACGCGCAAAAACGTGGTTATTTCTTTCCTTGTTTCGTTCCTCTCTTTTTTCTTCATCAGGCGTTCATTCTTTCACTATTTTTTTCTCTCCCCTTCATTCTTGCTTTGTTTTTTTGTTTGCTCTTTCCTTTGACTCAGTAGGCGTCCTTTCACTTTTTTTAAAGATCTTTCTTCCTTCCTTTCTCTGGTGTTTTTCTTATCTTTATCTGCAGGTTCCCGTTTTACTATTAATCCCTCTTTTTCCCATCTGTATGTGGAAGCTACAAATTACTTGTCGGGTCCCGAAGTGTCAAAGTGGTTTTCCCATTCTGTGTCTGTGGGAAATGTTTAAGTACATAGATGCTCTGGTTCCTTCGCTGCTTGTTTCTCTCGCCATCTCTCTTTTTGCTCTAATTTTCATTTTTCTCTTTCTTTTGACACTTCTTTCATTATTTTTCCTCATTATCCTTTGTTCGCTAGCTTCCTTTCCTTTTTTCTTTTGTCTCATACATTTGGTCTATTTCTTCTCTTAGTTGTGTTTTCATGTTCTCGTTCTTTCTTTCCCTTCTTTCTTTTATTTCTTTGCGACCCCTTCTCTTTCTTCCTATTGTCTGTTGTATTCCTTTCACTTCTATTTTTCTGCCCATCTGCTTTCTTGCCTAATGCCTAGTTATCAATGGAGCAACAGGTGTACTGGCACCGGGGCCCAGAGATCTATGGACCTCACTCAACTCTTATTACTGCTGTATTTTCCTACAAAAATTGCAGTTGACCATTTTTCTTTCTCACTCCAGGGCCCACAATGTTATTACTACACGACTTGTCCTCTCCTTATTTACTCCCGACTCCCTCTTTCCTTTCACCCTCCAATCCATCCCAAATTATATTTTTGTTATGGTGTTTTCAGCAGTCCACTCTAATGCCAAAAGTTTATTTCTGATAGAGGTTTAGATGATTTTATATGATAATTGTATATGTTTTAAGATTGAGGAAGAAGGTAAATGGAAGTGCTTTAGTTAAATGCTGGGCCACTGGAACTATATGACAGGAAAAGATGAAATTATGAGGCAGGGTTGAGCAATTTATGTGGCAAGAAAAGCCCAGTTATGAACTTACAATGCCAATAGCTCTAACTCATAAAATGTAAAACCTATTGCATTGCAAATGCTTGATAAAATTGTAATTTAAAATCCAACTTCACCATGAGAGAGACTTTTTTCATTACAACTCCAAAGACACAAAACATGATCTAAGTACCTGTTCCCATTTGGAAATTATCATTTATTAAATGTAATGAAGCAAACGCCAATGTTATCCTATAGGAGAGGCCAGCTTTGCAGTTGTGAAAAACAAATGTAAGAATTGTTCACTATCAGGACATGTAAAACTAAAAAAGTACATGCCCAACTTTTTAAATACACTGCACCCTGCCCTCTGGGTAGTCCAGGGCCTCCCTAGCAGTAAAAGTAAATGCATTAAAAAGAAAGGTGTGGGCCTGGCAAAAGGTGTATTTTGCCAGGTCGACATAGCAGTTTAAAAACTGCACACACAGGCTGCTTTGGCAGACCTGAGACATGTTCAAAGTGCTACTTAAGTGGGTGGCACAATCTGCTTCAGGCCTCATTAGTAGCATTTAATTTACAGGCCTGGGCACAGGTAGTGCCACTTTACTTGGGGCTTACAAATAGATTAAATATAACAATTCTTCCATGGCTTAAAGGGAGAGCACAGGCATTTTCGCATTGATTAGCAGTGGTAAAGTGTGCAGAGTCCTGAAACCAGCAAAAGAAAAGTCAGCAAAACAAGATGGGTGAGTGCAAAAAAGTTAGGGGAAAACCACGCCATGGATGCCAGATCTAACACTCAGTCTAATGTAGTGCCCAAGCTTGTCCTCATTATCTCCTCAATCAATGAGCTGGGAAAGTCAATCCTTGGGAAAGACAATGCAAGATTCCTTCTTCTTGAAAAAATGGTTCCTGTTACCAGGGTAGATTGAGATTCCTTAGCAGAGTTGTTTCAAAGAACTCTGGTACTGAAATAGGAGGAGGAAAGGACTGCAGGTCATATCTGAATTGCCTGGCAAGAGCTGGTTTTGAGGCTTTTGGTTCCAGAATGGCAGCGCACATGCATGCAGGACGCACTTGATGTGCATTGCTGCAGCCTAGTAATGGAATGGGAGGAAGATATGGCTGCAGGCCGGGGTGTGCTTTCTCAAAGCTGCTTCCTAGGTGGGGCTGTCCTCGGAGCCTAGTAGAGGAGGCTCTAGTGAAGGAGTGGAGCACATTGCCAGAACTGCTAATAAGAGTTTTAGTTTTGTAATAGTAGGGGTGGAGGACTGCAGGTCAGGATTAATGTTAGCTGACAGAGCTGCTTTTGAGAGGCCATCTAAGGGAATGGTACTGTGCTGCACACTAGGATTGAAGTGCATCGGAAGGATGATGTAACAATGGCGATTTCAAACCTATATATGCAGGTGATTTTACTAGATCATTGTGATCTCAATTACATACTCTGTGTGTAACCATATCCATCCATCCTTCCGCCCTCATCTATTTTGCACCCATCAATCTACCATAGTCATCTATCTACCCTTCTACACGCACATATCCATCTATGAAATCATCTATTTACCCCTTTAGCCACAGATTTTCCTAAACTCACCCACAAACATGAACCCACACCTATATATCCATCAACCCTTCACCAAGTGTTCAGTATTCAGCCTTACCCAAGTACCTATCTATCCTCACACTCCTTTGCATTGATTCAACAACCCACACCATTGATCTACCTACCCACACTTGCATCCATCTACCCCCTACTATATGCACTCCTGGCCATTCAGCCATCTTTTCATCGATGTGTAAAGCCACACAGTCATCAATGCTTCCAGGCATCCAGTCAACATCCACTGCTGTCTGCATGTGCCAGCCTGTGTGTTGTCTGATGCCATGTGTCTTTATATGTGTGTTGTATTACACATGGATGTGGTCTGTGTACATACGGATCCCTGTATTTGTGCTTTCTGTGCCCTTAATTATATTACACAACAATTTACGTCCATTACAACAAAGTGCTCATATATCTAAAATAAATCAGAGAAATAAAGAACAACACAACACAAAGGAGGGACACAAGGCAAAATAGCACGGGGCAAAACATATCTGAAAAAAGGCAATGCAACACAACACCCACAGTAAAATTCGACGGCACTGCTACACAAAAACACAAACACAACACAACAATGATTGGGGTAATAGGTCATAGAGTTGTTGCCTATGTTTTTGGAACTGATTGGAGCGAGATAATTTCCTGCCATGGCGGTGATATAGCAAGGAAGAATGACTTGATCTGGGTAACAGGCCTCAAAGTGATAAAGTTAATGAAGAAAGTTTTTTTGCGGTTACAGGACAGATGGCATTGCACAGACATGGAGTGAGCTTTATTGCTACCAGTGCCGTTGTGAAGAGAGGCACAAAAAAACAGCAACAGGGCTAGGAAAGGCGCAAAAATGGAAATATCAGGGTTCCTTGACTAGAAGTAGTACATAAATATTGCCTACAATTATTCTCCATTATTTAGATGGGAAGGGCACATTTGTTTCGTGATGGGGAATGGTGGAGGCAGTGGGAGAATGGGTGAAGAGGAAGACAGGAATCTAAACAGGGACTGAAAGAACAGAAGAGGGGGAGTTTCTGGTCAGATAAAAGTAAAAAGTCACAGGAGTACAAGCGTGGGAGTACATTAAGTTGATGACAGGCAGAAAGAGGAAACAGAGGTCAAAGGGGAGGTTGACTGTCATGACCAGAAGAACTGAAGCTCTGGGTTAGGTAGGATCAATCCACGCAATAGGTAGATAGACTGGGGATAGATGGTGATAGTTGGTTATGCTTGGACTAGGATAAGATGGAGCAATTGGGAAAAGGAAGCAGAACTAGAACCAGAAAGAAGACAAGTTGGTTCATCTAGATCGTATGCCAGCAAACGTGGCATTGTATGCAAATTGTGAGTTCTGTTGTGTGCCTATGGTAAAGCAAAACTTTAACAAACTTAAAAGCATGGCCATGTGTTTTCTGCCTGTTCCACAACGTCGCATGGGGGGTGGTGCCTCTTATAGCACAGAATGATACGTGAGATTTGAGCCACACCAATCAAGGCCAACGTTAAAACTTAATTCTTCCTATGGGAAGGGATCTTTTTGTCAAGTTGAGGTTTAAAGCATTACAGATACAACATATCAATGACAGTGAAGTGTCATTAGAGGCTTATGCATGGACTCACTATACAGTAGTTATGCTTCATTTCTTAACACTCTAGAAATCACAATGTCTTTGCCTTGCATTTTTGTACACTGCACATGTTTTTCTTTCATGCCATTGTTTTGAAACACACTGTAATTTCACTTGCTGCACAGGCACGTTTCTGGGATTCTGCCTGTACATTTTGCGACCGCTCAGTGGCAACAACAAGCGCCAGGTGTTGTTTTCTGTCCGTCCAGCAATTGTTCTTAGGCTTCTATAGACATAACACAGTCGTTTTTCACTGAATCAAGATAACGTTATAAATTAGGCCCCATAAAGTTTATTTTTAGAGAGGAGGATTCTAGCAGAGCTGACACTCTGGGGAACAGATGCCCTCTGGGGCAAGCAGCTTGTGTAAACTGAGTTTACACTTCCCTATGAGGACCACTTGACTATGCAAACAGAGGTATGGGGTTCTGCACTCCCAAGGATCCTAAATAATATTAAAAGCCTTCCTGCACATACAATTACACGGTAGGCTCAGGCCACTAGATTTGCATTATGGTGACACTATTTGTGTTATACAGTTTTCTAACTGCTATTCTGATATTTAGGATTAGTGTCAGTAATGTAATCACATCTAGTTTGCTTCATAATAGGCTATGTTAGTTTCAATAAGTATATTGTGTACTTTCCTTGTGTCTTTTTTTACTGATGCTATGGATATGTACGACTGAGATAATGTCTGAAAAGGACTGACCTGTTTTCCACTGTTTCCTGAGAAAGGAGGCTAGAGTGTCGTGCCTTCTGGGTTGCCACAAATACTTGTCACTCCATAAGGTTAACAGGGCAAGGAAGGCACTGTGAGCTAGTCAGGTATCTTGGTATGACAGTACTGGTTTGGCAGAAGTGGCCGTTCTGTTGTCCCAAGGAACAGTTCTGTAAAAGCAGACCCCTTGCAACATGGAGCTACCAACCATATGTCTGGCACGTATCTAATGGGTCACCTGAGTAGTACTCCTTAGTGTTCATAGTACCCTCACACCTACACCTGAGACATTTGTGGTGTGTGGGATTTATCCTCCACTCCACAGCATTTTTTAACACTGGTGGTTGTTTGAGCTCACACTTTAAAAAAGGAATTACCCATTTTTAGTGTTACCACTTTGTTACCACTTCTGTTTTTTAAATGGCAAATCCGCCACAACCGGTTCAAATTGCAGTAAACTGCAGACTGACTGTTCAAGCACATTTAACATTTCATAGCCTCCTAATGCAGGCGTTGATTTAATTTTCAGGGTGGAGGCACACAATACTTACAGAATGGACGTTTTTGTTTTTTATTCTTGGGTCAATTTTTCAGCTGTGGATGCTAATACAAATAATTTTCATGAAAACACTAATATTGCACCACCTGATGCATACAGAGCATATACACTCTTAGAAATATCACTTACACATTGGGGACATACTAATTGGTCTGATGCACCCTAGAACAGTGGTTCTCAACCTTTTGACTTTTGTGGACCCCCACTTTATCATTACTTGATCCCGGGGACCCCCACTTGAACCATTATTGCAATCCAGGGATCCACCACGGAGTCACTACTGGAAGTTGGGAGGGCCCGGCCTAAACATTGTTGATGATTTGAACTGCAGAACAATACACATAAAAAACTGAAACAAGTTTACAGATACACAAATGATAACACCTTTTATTTAAATAATCTGCAAACAAATATAAATAAAAACAATTAAAAAAATATGTTAATGGGAAGGTCAGAGCTTTTCTAAATTCAGTTGACACCACACATTAACCACACTATATTCTGTTTGATGCTCCTGTACTGCTCCAATGAGTCAATATGAGGATACTAATTACATTCTTAGCCTCCAGTTTCAAATTTCTTGACATTTACAGTACGTTTTAAGATTTTCAATTGTATGTTTAGCCACTTTATATCACTTTATTAATCTGTTAATATTATTTAAATTTCTAAGCAGTTGAGGACCCCCTGAGTAGGCTTTGTGGACCACTAGCCATCCCTGGACCACAGTTTGGGAACCACTGCCCTAGTACATGTACTTGCCTGAGTACGCACTGTAGTGGAGGTACCACTTAGACAGCCTATCTGGTTATATATCTTATCCTGATTTACGTCACTTGACTGTTGCTGAACCTCAACAGTTATAACCTACCTTTGTTCACTCTACTAGCGCATGGTTCAATTTGTTATGTGCGCTTTGATGGCTGCTCCTGCACGAGTGGCAGCGGCGGGTGTACCAGAGTTGCCTGCTACTCCCAATATTAGTCCTGTGATTATAAATGGAATTGTGGGTGCAGTATGTGAGGCAATTCCCTTTTGGATTGCCAAAAAGTAGACCAGATTGAGGCTGTGTTTCCCCCTATGGGACCACAGGACAAGCTTAGAATATTAACTATGTGTTTACCACACGGATTGGTACCCCAGATAGCGGATTATAACACGTGGGATACAGTCTTTGCAGCTGTCTATACCCTGACTCATGTCACGCCGTCTTTGGCGGTGTTACCGGATGTCTTGAAGCAAGTGCAGAACGAGTATGGGGTTGGCCTGGCCCTAGATTTGGGTATGAAGTTAATTGGAAATGTTCCTGTTATTTCTGAGATGGTTCTCTCCAACATCAGAGGTGAAGCTGCATCTCTGGCTAATCGGCAGAGGGTCACTACAGTCAGAGCTGCCAACCCGGAACGTGAGATGCCGACCATTATAGCTGAAGTTCATACTTCAATTGGTCGCAATAATTTGGGGACCAGACCACCTAAACCGCAGCTCAGCAAACCTAGTACAAGCAAGGGCATTGCCGAGCAGAACCCAGAGTTTGTTAAAAAACAATGGGACAAATCTAAGTCTGAAGGAAAAGCAAAATCTTGAGGCAATTCTCCTCCACTGGAGACCTCTGAGACAAAATATCATTTGCGTGATTGCACACAACTTAAACCACCTGAGAGATATCAGCTGTCTGATACTCGTCCATCTCGATCCTTCCAGGACTCGTTTGACAGACAGTACGAGAGAGTAGGGCATTCTGACGGCAGACAAGAAGAGTACATGAAACAGAGATAAGACTCACAATGCTCGTCTGACGTGAAGATCAAGCAGGAGTGAAAACCTCCTCAGTTCAAACCCCAATTTGAAAAGAAAAAAGTTGCGGCCATAATCGTCAAACATGCCCCAAATCCTGAGAACCCTTTTCCTGAATGGGAAAGGGGCGGTGACTCTCCTCAACAATGCAGCAGAGGTCACCATAGTCCGCCGGTCTCTCCAGGAATTTCTGGCAGGGATAGCAACTGATAATCTGACAGTTGACACTGCGGACAGGTGCGTGGTCCCTCAAGATCAGCTTTATTATTTAGACATCCAAATTGAGGGTAACATACCATGCACTAGTTGCATAATTTTGTGAGACAATTTAACATTATCCTATGACATTCTCTTAGTGGAGCTCAATTGGCCCCCAGAGTTTGTCCACTCTTCCCTGCAGGGTGAAGTAGTAATCCTTCCTTCTTTCCCTGCCCTTGTACCTGAGGTTATCAAACAAGCTTATGCAGTGACATGGGCCCTTGTTCAAGCCCCAGCATTATACTGCAGTCATGTACTGGGATAAGGACTCTCCTTAGCACCCTTAAGGCCCAGCCTGCAAGTGCATCCACAACATCCTCTATAACTGGATGCTAAAGAACTCCTTAGAGACCTCCTATCCCATTAAGAGTACCAGGGAGTAATTGAACCCTGTACCTCCCAAATGAACAATACATTTATTCCTATTTTAAAACTGGACCATTCTTCTACAATAGTCTTAGACTACAGACATTTGAATAGTCATACATGCACTTTTGCAATACAAAACATACACAGTATGGTAATTATTAATAATATTGTCCATAAAAAATCCAAAACAATGTTGGATATTTCCAACATTTTTCTCTGTCGGAATCTAGCGCCAGAGAGTAGGGACTTAGTTGCCATCTCCGTGCTTGGCTTACAGCGTCGATTTGCACAACTGGCCATGGGGTACAAGAACTGTCCAGTACTGTTTGCTGCCTGTATAGTGTCAATTCTTCATGATATTGACTCAGATGCATTGTTTTATGTACATGATATCTACCTAACGGACGATGAGTTGGACACACACTTAACCAGAGTGGATCTCATCGTTTTGTGGTTTCCTGCCATTGGGTACAAATTTAATTTTAAGATACTTCACATTGCATTTTTCAGTGTCATATTCTTGAAACATGAACTCACAAACAAAGGCCAAAGCCTTGCACCTCACTTCTTAGAGACGTGTGCACACCTAATACTCTTCAGAAGGTTCAATTGCTTTTGGGTTTCCTTAATATAACCATTGTATGTATTAATACTCAGATTTTTCCAGTTCACATTGGACATCTGACCACACTGACATACTCAGATCACTGCAATCTGACTTACTTGCTACACAACATTTACTTACGTGTCAACACTACAAACCTTGTAATTTGCAAATTGTGGGCGAAACTGGGCTTACTTACATTTCCTTCAACAAGGGAGAAACAGTGCTGATTACATATAAATTGCACTTATATTCCAATGCGGAAGTGCAATTTGCATCCACTGAGCAAATACTGAATGCGGTGCGGATGGCCATCCTAAAAGAACAGCCTCTTGCACAAGGAAAATGCATAACTGCTGTAACACCAATTCCAGCCTTAGAGGCTGTTACAGAAGCTGGTGTTCCAAATGCTAAAGCCCTGCATCCTAGGTGGATTCAGTGGGAAACATCACAACAGCCATGGTTGTTGACTTTGTCATTGGCCTGTCTTTGCAGACACAAATAATTTTTGCAATATGAACAAGTTTACCCTATGCCCACTAACATTTTGGCTCTTGAACAGTATAAATGTATAGTTTATACTTATGGTTCGGATCAATCTGCTATAGGGACAAAACACAACACCAGTATTCGGGCACATGCGCCTCCATTCATGGTGTTATGAAGGACAGTAAGTTCCCAACCCCGGAAAACTCACACACAATCCCTAGGAGACTGTACAGCGTAGTTAGCTAAATCAAAAGCTTTGATCCTGAATTCCTCCTCACTTAATGTGTGTGATTCGTATCATTGTGTCCAGTCCTTTAATGACAATCTGCATTATTGGCGTCAAAATGGTTTCAAAAACACTAAAGATAACACTGTGAAGCATAAAACGCTTTGGGTGAAAGTGGCAGACCTTAACCCCTTCTGTGCCCAAGACGTAATGGTTACGTCCTGCGGCCCAGTGCTCGTGTGCCCAGGACGTATCCATTACGTCCTGGGCACAGAGCCCAGAGGGAGCGCTAGCGCTCCCTCTGTTGGGTTCCCCCCACCCTCCCCAAGGCAGGGATGGAAGGGGAAGCCCTTCCCCTTCACCCCTGCTCCCCCCACCAACCTGTAATGACGTCAGCACGCGATCGCGCGCTGAGATCATTACACAGTGCCGGTCGCACTGGAAGCCATTTGCGTCCAGTGTGAGTACAGAGAAACAGGTGAGTTTCTCTTCCGGTGGGTGGGGGGTTTGGAACAAAGAGGCACCGGGGGAAAGGAAAGGCTTTTCCTTTCCCCTGGTGTCTCTTTGAGCATTCCTGCTGCCCGATTGCATTGCGATCAGGCAGAAGGAATGCCAACTAGACGCCAGGGATTTTCTTTTTTTTCTGTTTTTGTTTTCTGTGTGTGATGTTTTGCGTCAGGGGGTGGCCTAAGTGCTTTAGTTAAATGCTGGGCCACTGGAACTATATGACAGGAAAAGATGAAATTATGAGGCAGGGTTGAGCAATTTATGTGGCAAGAAAAGCCCAGTTATGAACTTACAATGCCAATAGCTCTAACTCATAAAATGTAAAACCTATTGCATTGCAAATGCTTGATAAAATTGTAATTTAAAATCCAACTTCACCATGAGAGAGACTTTTTTCATTACAACTCCAAAGACACAAAACATGAACTAAGTACCTGTTCCCATTTGGAAATTATCATTTATTAAATGTAATGAAGCAAACGCCAATGTTATCCTATAGGAGAGGCCAGCTTTGCAGTTGTGAAAAACAAATGTAAGAATTGTTCACTATCAGGACATGTAAAACTAAAAAAGTACATGCCCAACTTTTTAAATACACTGCACCCTGCCCTCTGGGTAGTCCAGGGCCTCCCTAGCAGTAAAAGTAAATGCATTAAAAAGAAAGGTGTGGGCCTGGCAAAAGGTGTATTTTGCCAGGTCGACATAGCAGTTTAAAAACTGCACACACAGGCTGCTTTGGCAGACCTGAGACATGTTCAAAGTGCTACTTAAGTGGGTGGCACAATCTGCTTCAGGCCTCATTAGTAGCATTTAATTTACAGGCCTGGGCACAGGTAGTGCCACTTTACTTGGGGCTTACAAATAGATTAAATATAACAATTCTTCCATGGCTTAAAGTGAGAGCACAGGCATTTTCGCATTGATTAGCAGTGGTAAAGTGTGCAGAGTCCTGAAACCAGCAAAAGAAAAGTCAGCAAAACAAGATGGGTGAGTGCAAAAAAGTTAGGGGAAAACCACGCCATGGATGCCAGATCTAACACTCAGTCTAATGTAGTGCCCAAGCTTGTCCTCATTATCTCCTCAATCAATGAGCTGGGAAAGTCAATCCTTGGGAAAGACAATGCAAGATTCCTTCTTCTTGAAAAAATGGTTCCTGTTACCAGGGTAGATTGAGATTCCTTAGCAGAGTTGTTTCAAAGAACTCTGGTACTGAAATAGGAGGAGGAAAGGACTGCAGGTCATATCTGAATTGCCTGGCAAGAGCTGGTTTTGAGGCTTTTGGTTCCAGAATGGCAGCGCACATGCATGCAGGACGCACTTGATGTGCATTGCTGCAGCCTAGTAATGGAATGGGAGGAAGATATGGCTGCAGGCCGGGGTGTGCTTTCTCAAAGCTGCTTCCTAGGTGGGGCTGTCCTCGGAGCCTAGTAGAGGAGGCTCTGGTGAAGGAGTGGAGAACATTGCCAGAACTGCTAATAAGAGTTTTAGTTTTGTAATAGTAGGGGTGGAGGACTGCAGGTCAGGATTAATGTTAGCTGACAGAGCTGCTTTTGAGAGGCCATCTAAGGGAATGGTACTGTGCTGCACACTAGGATTGAAGTGCATCGGAAGGATGATGTAACAATGGCGATTTCAAACCTATATATGCAGGTGATTTTACTAGATCATTGTGATCTCAATTACATACTCTGTGTGTAACCATATCCATCCATCCTTCCACCCTCATCTATTTTGCACCCATCAATCTACCATAGTCATCTATCTACCCTTCTACACGCACATATCCATCTATGAAATCATCTATTTACCCCTTTAGCCACAGATTTTCCTAAACTCACCCACAAACATGAACCCACACCTATATATCCATCAACCCTTCACCAAGTGTTCAGTATTCAGCCTTACCCAAGTACCTATCTATCCTCACACTCCTTTGCATTGATTCAACAACCCACACCATTGATCTACCTACCCACACTTGCATCCATCTACCCCCTACTATATGCACTCCTGGCCATTCAGCCATCTTTTCATCGATGTGTAAAGCCACACAGTCATCAATGCTTCCAGGCATCCAGTCAACATCCACTGCTGTCTGCATGTGCCAGCCTGTGTGTTGTCTGATGCCATGTGTCTTTATATGTGTGTTGTATTACACATGGATGTGGTCTGTGTACATACGGATCCCTGTATTTGTGCTTTCTGTGCCCTTAATTATATTACACAACAATTTACGTCCATTACAACAAAGTGCTCATATATCTAAAATAAATCAGAGAAATAAAGAACAACACAACACAAAGGAGGGACACAAGGCAAAATAGCACGGGGCAAAACATATCTGAAAAAAGGCAATGCAACACAACACCCACAGTAAAATTCGACGGCACTGCTACACAAAAACACAAACACAACACAACAATGATTGGGGTAATAGGTCATAGAGTTGTTGCCTATGTTTTTGGAACTGATTGGAGCGAGATAATTTCCTGCCATGGCGGTGATATAGCAAGGAAGAATTACTTGATCTGGGTAACAGGCCTCAAAGTGATAAAGTTAATGAAGAAAGTTTTTTTGCGGTTACAGGACAGATGGCATTGCACAGACATGGAGTGAGCTTTATTGCTACCAGTGCCGTTGTGAAGAGAGGCACAAAAAAACAGCAACAGGGCTAGGAAAGGCGCAAAAATGGAAATATCAGGGTTCCTTGACTAGAAGTAGTACATAAATATTGCCTACAATTATTCTCCATTATTTAGATGGGAAGGGCACATTTGTTTCGTGATGGGGAATGGTGGAGGCAGTGGGAGAATGGGTGAAGAGGAAGACAGGAATCTAAACAGGGACTGAAAGAACAGAAGAGGGGGAGTTTCTGGTCAGATAAAAGTAAAAAGTCACAGGAGTACAAGCGTGGGAGTACATTAAGTTGATGACAGGCAGAAAGAGGAAACAGAGGTCAAAGGGGAGGTTGACTGTCATGACCAGAAGAACTGAAGCTCTGGGTTAGGTAGGATCAATCCACGCAATAGGTAGATAGACTGGGGATAGATGGTGATAGTCGGTTATGCTTGGACTAGGATAAGATGGAGCAATTGGGAAAAGGAAGCAGAACTAGAACCAGAAAGAAGACAAGTTGGTTCATCTAGATCGTATGCCAGCAAACGTGGCATTGTATGCAAATTGTGAGTTCTGTTGTGTGCCTATGGTAAAGCAAAACTTTAACAAACTTAAAAGCATGGCCATGTGTTTTCTGCCTGTTCCACAACGTCGCATGGGGGGTGGTGCCTCTTATAGCACAGAATGATACGTGAGATTTGAGCCACACCAATCAAGGCCAACGTTAAAACTTAATTCTTCCTATGGGAAGGGATCTTTTTGTCAAGTTGAGGTTTAAAGCATTACAGATACAACATATCAATGACAGTGAAGTGTCATTAGAGGCTTATGCATGGACTCACTATACAGTAGTTATGCTTCATTTCTTAACACTCTAGAAATCACAATGTCTTTGCCTTGCATTGTTGTACACTGCACATGTTTTTCTTTCATGCCATTGTTTTGAAACACACTGTAATTTCACTTGCTGCACAGGCACGTTTCTGGGATTCTGCCTGTACATTTTGCGACCGCTCAGTGGCAACAACAAGCGCCAGGTGTTGTTTTCTGTCCGTCCAGCAATTGTTCTTAGGCTTCTATAGACATAACACAGTCGTTTTTCACTGAATCAAGATAACGTTATAAATTAGGCCCCATAAAGTTTATTTTTAGAGAGGAGGATTCTAGCAGAGCTGACACTCTGGGGAACAGATGCCCTCTGGGGCAAGCAGCTTGTGTAAACTGAGTTTACACTTCCCTATGAGGACCACTTGACTATGCAAACAGAGGTATGGGGTTCTGCACTCCCAAGGATCCTAAATAATATTAAAAGCCTTCCTGCACATACAATTACACGGTAGGCTCAGGCCACTAGATTTGCATTATGGTGACACTATTTGTGTTATACAGTTTTCTAACTGCTATTCTGATATTTAGGATTAGTGTCAGTAATGTAATCACATCTAGTTTGCTTCATAATAGGCTATGTTAGTTTCAATAAGTATATTGTGTACTTTCCTTGTGTCCTTTTTTACTGATGCTATGGATATGTACGACTGAGATAATGTCTGAACAGGACTGACCTGTTTTCCACTGTTTCCTGAGAAAGGAGGCTAGAGTGTCGTGCCTTCTGGGTTGCCACAAATACTTGTCACTCCATAAGGTTAACAGGGCAAGAAAGGCACTGTGAGCTAGTCAGGTATCTTGGTATGACAGTACTGGTTTGGCAGAAGTGGCCGTTCTGTTGTCCCAAGGAACAGTTCTGTAAAAGCAGACCCCTTGCAACATGGAGCTACCAACCATATGTCTGGCACGTATCTAATGGGTCACCTGAGTAGTACTCCTTAGTGTTCATAGTACCCTCACACCTACACCTGAGACATTTGTGGTGTGTGGGATTTATCCTCCACTCCACAGCATTTTTTAACACTGGTGGTTGTTTGAGCTCACACTTTAAAAAAGGAATTACCCATTTTTAGTGTTACCACTTTGTTACCACTTCTGTTTTTTAAATGGCAAATCCGCCACAACCGGTTCAAATTGCAGTAAACTGCAGACTGACTGTTCAAGCACATTTAACATTTCATAGCCTCCTAATGCAGGCGTTGATTTAATTTTCAGGGTGGAGGCACACAATACTTACAGAATGGACGTTTTTGTTTTTTATTCTTGGGTCAATTTTTCAGCTGTGGATGCTAATACAAATAATTTTCATGAAAACACTAATATTGCACCACCTGATGCATACAGAGCATATACACTCTTAGAAATATCACTTACACATTGGGGACATACTAATTGGTCTGATGCACCCTAGAACAGTGGTTCTCAACCTTTTGACTTTTGTGGACCCCCACTTTATCATTACTTGATCCCGGGGACCCCCACTTGAACCATTATTGCAATCCAGGGATCCACCACGGAGTCACTACTGGAAGTTGGGAGGGCCCGGCCTAAACATTGTTGATGATTTGAACTGCAGAACAATACACATAAAAAACTGAAACAAGTTTACAGATACACAAATGATAACACCTTTTATTTAAATAATCTGCAAACAAATATAAATAAAAACAATTAAAAAAATATGTTAATGGGAAGGTCAGAGCTTTTCTAAATTCAGTTGACACCACACATTAACCACACTATATTCTGTTTGATGCTCCTGTACTGCTCCAATGAGTCAATATGAGGATACTAATTACATTCTTAGCCTCCAGTTTCAAATTTCTTGACATTTACAGTACGTTTTAAGATTTTCAATTGTATGTTTAGCCACTTTATATCACTTTATTAATCTGTTAATATTATTTAAATTTCTAAGCAGTTGAGGACCCCCTGAGTAGGCTTTGTGGACCACTAGCCATCCCTGGACCACAGGTTGGGAACCACTGCCCTAGTACATGTACTTGCCTGAGTACGCACTGTAGTGGAGGTACCACTTAGACAGCCTATCTGGTTATATATCTTATCCTGATTTACGTCACTTGACTGTTGCTGAACCTCAACAGTTATAACCTACCTTTGTTCACTCTACTAGCGCATGGTTCAATTTGTTATGTGCGCTTTGATGGCTGCTCCTGCACGAGTGGCAGCGGCGGGTGTACCAGAGTTGCCTGCTACTCCCAATATTAGTCCTGTGATTATAAATGGAATTGTGGGTGCAGTATGTGAGGCAATTCCCTTTTGGATTGCCAAAAAGTAGACCAGATTGAGGCTGTGTTTCCCCCTATGGGACCACAGGACAAGCTTAGAATATTAACTATGTGTTTACCACACGGATTGGTACCCCAGATAGCGGATTATAACACGTGGGATACAGTCTTTGCAGCTGTCTATACCCTGACTCATGTCACGCCGTCTTTGGCGGTGTTACCGGATGTCTTGAAGCAAGTGCAGAACGAGTATGGGGTTGGCCTGGCCCTAGATTTGGGTATGAAGTTAATTGGAAATGTTCCTGTTATTTCTGAGATGGTTCTCTCCAACATCAGAGGTGAAGCTGCATCTCTGGCTAATCGGCAGAGGGTCACTACAGTCAGAGCTGCCAACCCGGAACGTGAGATGCCGACCATTATAGCTGAAGTTCATACTTCAATTGGTCGCAATAATTTGGGGACCAGACCACCTAAACCGCAGCTCAGCAAACCTAGTACAAGCAAGGGCATTGCCGAGCAGAACCCAGAGTTTGTTAAAAAACAATGGGACAAATCTAAGTCTGAAGGAAAAGCTAAATCTTGAGGCAATTCTCCTCCACTGGAGACCTCTGAGACAAAATATCATTTGCGTGATTGCACACAACTTAAACCACCTGAGAGATATCAGCTGTCTGATACTCGTCCATCTCGATCCTTCCAGGACTCGTTTGACAGACAGTACGAGAGAGTAGGGCATTCTGACGGCAGACAAGAAGAGTACATGAAACAGAGATAAGACTCACAATGCTCGTCTGACGTGAAGATCAAGCAGGAGGGAAAACCTCCTCAGTTCAAACCCCAATTTGAAAAGAAAAAAGTTGCGGCCATAATCGTCAAACATGCCCCAAATCCTGAGAACCCTTTTCCTGAATGGGAAAGGGGCGGTGACTCTCCTCAACAATGCAGCAGAGGTCACCATAGTCCGCCGGTCTCTCCAGGAATTTCTGGCAGGGATAGCAACTGATAATCTGACAGTTGACACTGCGGACAGGTGCGTGGTCCCTCAAGATCAGCTTTATTATTTAGACATCCAAATTGAGGGTAACATACCATGCACTAGTTGCATAATTTTGTGAGACAATTTAACATTATCCTATGACATTCTCTTAGTGGAGCTCAATTGGCCCCCAGAGTTTGTCCACTCTTCCCTGCAGGGTGAAGTAGTAATCCTTCCTTCTTTCCCTGCCCTTGTACCTGAGGTTATCAAACAAGCTTATGCAGTGACATGGGCCCTTGTTCAAGCCCCAGCATTATACTGCCGTCATGTACTGGGATAAGGACTCTCCTTAGCACCCTTAAGGCCCAGCCTGCAAGTGCATCCACAACATCCTCTATAACTGGATGCTAAAGAACTCCTTAGAGACCTCCTATCCCATTAAGAGTACCAGGGAGTAATTGAACCCTGTACCTCCCAAATGAACAATACATTTATTCCTATTTTAAAACTGGACCATTCTTCTACAATAGTCTTAGACTACAGACATTTGAATAGTCATACATGCACTTTTGCAATACAAAACATACACAGTATGGTAATTATTAATAATATTGTCCATAAAAAATCCAAAACAATGTTGGATATTTCCAACATTTTTCTCTGTCGGAATCTAGCGCCAGAGAGTAGGGACTTAGTTGCCATCTCCGTGCTTGGCTTACAGCGTCGATTTGCACAACTGGCCATGGGGTACAAGAACTGTCCAGTACTGTTTGCTGCCTGTATAGTGTCAATTCTTCATGATATTGACTCAGATGCATTGTTTTATGTACATGATATCTACCTAACGGACGATGAGTTGGACACACACTTAACCAGAGTGGATCTCATCGTTTTGTGGTTTCCTGCCATTGGGTACAAATTTAATTTTAAGATACTTCACATTGCATTTTTCAGTGTCATATTCTTGAAACATGAACTCACAAACAAAGGCCAAAGCCTTGCACCTCACTTCTTAGAGACGTGTGCACACCTAATACTCTTCAGAAGGTTCAATTGCTTTTGGGTTTCCTTAATATAACCATTGTATGTATTAATACTCAGATTTTTCCAGTTCACATTGGACATCTGACCACACTGACATACTCAGATCACTGCAATCTGACTTACTTGCTACACAACATTTACTTACGTGTCAACACTACAAACCTTGTAATTTGCAAATTGTGGGCGAAACTGGGCTTACTTACATTTCCTTCAACAAGGGAGAAACAGTGCTGATTACATATAAATTGCACTTATATTCCAATGCGGAAGTGCAATTTGCATCCACTGAGCAAATACTGAATGCGGTGCGGATGGCCATCCTAAAAGAACAGCCTCTTGCACAAGGAAAATGCATAACTGCTGTAACACCAATTCCAGCCTTAGAGGCTGTTACAGAAGCTGGTGTTCCAAATGCTAAAGCCCTGCATCCTAGGTGGATTCAGTGGGAAACATCACAACAGCCATGGTTGTTGACTTTGTCATTGGCCTGTCTTTGCAGACACAAATCATTTTTGCAATATGAACAAGTTTACCCTATGCCCACTAACATTTTGGCTCTTGAACAGTATAAATGTATAGTTTATACTTATGGTTCGGATCAATCTGCTATAGGGACAAAACACAACACCAGTATTCGGGCACATGCGCCTCCATTCATGGTGTTATGAAGGACAGTAAGTTCCCAACCCCGGAAAACTCACACACAATCCCTAGGAGACTGTACAGCGTAGTTAGCTAAATCAAAAGCTTTGATCCTGAATTCCTCCTCACTTAATGTGTGTGATTCGTATCATTGTGTCCAGTCCTTTAATGACAATCTGCATTATTGGCGTCAAAATGGTTTCAAAAACACTAAAGATAACACTGTGAAGCATAAAACGCTTTGGGTGAAAGTGGCAGACCTTAACCCCTTCTGTGCCCAGGACGTAATGGTTACGTCCTGCGGCCCAGTGCTCGTGTGCCCAGGACGTATCCATTACGTCCTGGGCACAGAGCCCAGAGGGAGCGCTAGCGCTCCCTCTGTTGGGTTCCCCCCACCCTCCCCAAGGCAGGGATGGAAGGGGAAGCCCTTCCCCTTCACCCCTGCTCCCCCCACCAACCTGTAATGACGTCAGCACGCGATCGCGCGCTGAGATCATTACACAGTGCCGGTAGCACTGGAAGCCATTTGCGTCCAGTGTGAGTACAGAGAAACAGGTGAGTTTCTCTTCCGGTGGGTGGGGGGTTTGGAACAAAGAGGCACCGGGGGAAAGGAAAGGCTTTTCCTTTCCCCTGGTGTCTCTTTGAGCATTCCTGCTGCCCGATTGCATTGCGATCAGGCAGAAGGAATGCCAACTAGACGCCAGGGATTTTCTTTTTTTTCTGTTTTTGTTTTCTGTGTGTGATGTTTTGCGTCAGGGGGTGGCCTAAGTGCTTTAGTTAAATGCTGGGCCACTGGAACTATATGACAGGAAAAGATGAAATTATGAGGCAGGGTTGAGCAATTTATGTGGCAAGAAAAGCCCAGTTATGAACTTACAATGCCAATAGCTCTAACTCATAAAATGTAAAACCTATTGCATTGCAAATGCTTGATAAAATTGTAATTTAAAATCCAACTTCACCATGAGAGAGACTTTTTTCATTACAACTCCAAAGACACAAAACATGAACTAAGTACCTGTTCCCATTTGGAAATTATCATTTATTAAATGTAATGAAGCAAACGCCAATGTTATCCTATAGGAGAGGCCAGCTTTGCAGTTGTGAAAAACAAATGTAAGAATTGTTCACTATCAGGACATGTAAAACTAAAAAAGTACATGCCCAACTTTTTAAATACACTGCACCCTGCCCTCTGGGTAGTCCAGGGCCTCCCTAGCAGTAAAAGTAAATGCATTAAAAAGAAAGGTGTGGGCCTGGCAAAAGGTGTATTTTGCCAGGTCGACATAGCAGTTTAAAAACTGCACACACAGGCTGCTTTGGCAGACCTGAGACATGTTCAAAGTGCTACTTAAGTGGGTGGCACAATCTGCTTCAGGCCTCATTAGTAGCATTTAATTTACAGGCCTGGGCACAGGTAGTGCCACTTTACTTGGGGCTTACAAATAGATTAAATATAACAATTCTTCCATGGCTTAAAGGGAGAGCACAGGCATTTTCGCATTGATTAGCAGTGGTAAAGTGTGCAGAGTCCTGAAACCAGCAAAAGAAAAGTCAGCAAAACAAGATGGGTGAGTGCAAAAAAGTTAGGGGAAAACCACGCCATGGATGCCAGATCTAACACTCAGTCTAATGTAGTGCCCAAGCTTGTCCTCATTATCTCCTCAATCAATGAGCTGGGAAAGTCAATCCTTGGGAAAGACAATGCAAGATTCCTTCTTCTTGAAAAAATGGTTCCTGTTACCAGGGTAGATTGAGATTCCTTAGCAGAGTTGTTTCAAAGAACTCTGGTACTGAAATAGGAGGAGGAAAGGACTGCAGGTCATATCTGAATTGCCTGGCAAGAGCTGGTTTTGAGGCTTTTGGTTCCAGAATGGCAGCGCACATGCATGCAGGACGCACTTGATGTGCATTGCTGCAGCCTAGTAATGGAATGGGAGGAAGATATGGCTGCAGGCCGGGGTGTGCTTTCTCAAAGCTGCTTCCTAGGTGGGGCTGTCCTCGGAGCCTAGTAGAGGAGGCTCTAGTGAAGGAGTGGAGCACATTGCCAGAACTGCTAATAAGAGTTTTAGTTTTGTAATAGTAGGGGTTGAGGACTGCAGGTCAGGATTAATGTTAGCTGACAGAGCTGCTTTTGAGAGGCCATCTAAGGGAATGGTACTGTGCTGCACACTAGGATTGAAGTGCATCGGAAGGATGATGTAACAATGGCGATTTCAAACCTATATATGCAGGTGATTTTACTAGATCATTGTGATCTCAATTACATACTCTGTGTGTAACCATATCCATCCATCCTTCCACCCTCATCTATTTTGCACCCATCAATCTACCATAGTCATCTATCTACCCTTCTACACGCACATATCCATCTATGAAATCATCTATTTACCCCTTTAGCCACAGATTTTCCTAAACTCACCCACAAACATGAACCCACACCTATATATCCATCAACCCTTCACCAAGTGTTCAGTATTCAGCCTTACCCAAGTACCTATCTATCCTCACACTCCTTTGCATTGATTCAACAACCCACACCATTGATCTACCTACCCACACTTGCATCCATCTACCCCCTACTATATGCACTCCTGGCCATTCAGCCATCTTTTCATCGATGTGTAAAGCCACACAGTCATCAATGCTTCCAGGCATCCAGTCAACATCCACTGCTGTCTGCATGTGCCAGCCTGTGTGTTGTCTGATGCCATGTGTCTTTATATGTGTGTTGTATTACACATGGATGTGGTCTGTGTACATACGGATCCCTGTATTTGTGCTTTCTGTGCCCTTAATTATATTACACAACAATTTACGTCCATTACAACAAAGTGCTCATATATCTAAAATAAATCAGAGAAATAAAGAACAACACAACACAAAGGAGGGACACAAGGCAAAATAGCACGGGGCAAAACATATCTGAAAAAAGGCAATGCAACACAACACCCACAGTAAAATTCGACGGCACTGCTACACAAAAACACAAACACAACACAACAATGATTGGGGTAATAGGTCATAGAGTTGTTGCCTATGTTTTTGGAACTGATTGGAGCGAGATAATTTCCTGCCATGGCGGTGATATAGCAAGGAAGAATGACTTGATCTGGGTAACAGGCCTCAAAGTGATAAAGTTAATGAAGAAAGTTTTTTTGCGGTTACAGGACAGATGGCATTGCACAGACATGGAGTGAGCTTTATTGCTACCAGTGCCGTTGTGAAGAGAGGCACAAAAAAACAGCAACAGGGCTAGGAAAGGCGCAAAAATGGAAATATCAGGGTTCCTTGACTAGAAGTAGTACATAAATATTGCCTACAATTATTCTCCATTATTTAGATGGGAAGGGCACATTTGTTTCGTGAAGGGGAATGGTGGAGGCAGTGGGAGAATGGGTGAAGAGGAAGACAGGAATCTAAACAGGGACTGAAAGAACAGAAGAGGGGGAGTTTCGGGTCAGATAAAAGTAAAAAGTCACAGGAGTACAAGCGTGGGAGTACATTAAGTTGATGACAGGCAGAAAGAGGAAACAGAGGTCAAAGGGGAGGTTGACTGTCATGACCAGAAGAACTGAAGCTCTGGGTTAGGTAGGATCAATCCACGCAATAGGTAGATAGACTGGGGATAGATGGTGATAGTCGGTTATGCTTGGACTAGGATAAGATGGAGCAATTGGGAAAAGGAAGCAGAACTAGAACCAGAAAGAAGACAAGTTGGTTCATCTAGATCGTATGCCAGCAAACGTGGCATTGTATCCAAATTGTGAGTTCTGTTGTGTGCCTATGGTAAAGCAAAACTTTAACAAACTTAAAAGCATGGCCATGTGTTTTCTGCCTGTTCCACAACGTCGCATGGGGGGTGGTGCCTCTTATAGCACAGAATGATACGTGAGATTTGAGCCACACCAATCAAGGCCAACGTTAAAACTTAATTCTTCCTATGGGAAGGGATCTTTTTGTCAAGTTGAGGTTTAAAGCATTACAGATACAACATATCAATGACAGTGAAGTGTCATTAGAGGCTTATGCATGGACTCACTATACAGTAGTTATGCTTCATTTCTTAACACTCTAGAAATCACAATGTCTTTGCCTTGCATTGTTGTACACTGCACATGTTTTTCTTTCATGCCATTGTTTTGAAACACACTGTAATTTCACTTGCTGCACAGGCACGTTTCTGGGATTCTGCCTGTACATTTTGCGACCGCTCAGTGGCAACAACAAGCGCCAGGTGTTGTTTTCTGTCCGTCCAGCAATTGTTCTTAGGCTTCTATAGACATAACACAGTCGTTTTTCACTGAATCAAGATAACGTTATAAATTAGGCCCCATAAAGTTTATTTTTAGAGAGGAGGATTCTAGCAGAGCTGACACTCTGGGGAACAGATGCCCTCTGGGGCAAGCAGCTTGTGTAAACTGAGTTTACACTTCCCTATGAGGACCACTTGACTATGCAAACAGAGGTATGGGGTTCTGCACTCCCAAGGATCCTAAATAATATTAAAAGCCTTCCTGCACATACAATTACACGGTAGGCTCAGGCCACTAGATTTGCATTATGGTGACACTATTTGTGTTATACAGTTTTCTAACTGCTATTCTGATATTTAGGATTAGTGTCAGTAATGTAATCACATCTAGTTTGCTTCATAATAGGCTATGTTAGTTTCAATAAGTATATTGTGTACTTTCCTTGTGTCTTTTTTTACTGATGCTATGGATATGTACGACTGAGATAATGTCTGAAAAGGACTGACCTGTTTTCCACTGTTTCCTGAGAAAGGAGGCTAGAGTGTTGTGCCTTCTGGGTTGCCACAAATACTTGTCACTCCATAAGGTTAACAGGGCAAGGAAGGCACTGTGAGCTAGTCAGGTATCTTGGTATGACAGTACTGGTTTGGCAGAAGTGGCCGTTCTGTTGTCCCAAGGAACAGTTCTGTAAAAGCAGACCCCTTGCAACATGGAGCTACCAACCATATGTCTGGCACGTATCTAATGGGTCACCTGAGTAGTACTCCTTAGTGTTCATAGTACCCTCACACCTACACCTGAGACATTTGTGGTGTGTGGGATTTATCCTCCACTCCACAGCATTTTTTAACACTGGTGGTTGTTTGAGCTCACACTTTAAAAAAGGAATTACCCATTTTTAGTGTTACCACTTTGTTACCACTTCTGTTTTTTAAATGGCAAATCCGCCACAACCGGTTCAAATTGCAGTAAACTGCAGACTGACTGTTCAAGCACATTTAACATTTCATAGCCTCCTAATGCAGGCGTTGATTTAATTTTCAGGGTGGAGGCACACAATACTTACAGAATGGACGTTTTTGTTTTTTATTCTTGGGTCAATTTTTCAGCTGTGGATGCTAATACAAATAATTTTCATGAAAACACTAATATTGCACCACCTGATGCATACAGAGCATATACACTCTTAGAAATATCACTTACACATTGGGGACATACTAATTGGTCTGATGCACCCTAGAACAGTGGTTCTCAACCTTTTGACTTTTGTGGACCCCCACTTTATCATTACTTGATCCCGGGGACCCCCACTTGAACCATTATTGCAATCCAGGGATCCACCACGGAGTCACTACTGGAAGTTGGGAGGGCCCGGCCTAAACATTGTTGATGATTTGAACTGCAGAACAATACACATAAAAAACTGAAACAAGTTTACAGATACACAAATGATAACACCTTTTATTTAAATAATCTGCAAACAAATATAAATAAAAACAATTAAAAAAATATGTTAATGGGAAGGTCAAAGCTTTTCTAAATTCAGTTGACACCACACATTAACCACACTATATTCTGTTTGATGCTCCTGTACTGCTCCAATGAGTCAATATGAGGATACTAATTACATTCTTAGCCTCCAGTTTCAAATTTCTTGACATTTACAGTACGTTTTAAGATTTTCAATTGTATGTTTAGCCACTTTATATCACTTTATTAATCTGTTAATATTATTTAAATTTCTAAGCAGTTGAGGACCCCCTGAGTAGGCTTTGTGGACCACTAGCCATCCCTGGACCACAGGTTGGGAACCACTGCCCTAGTACATGTACTTGCCTGAGTACGCACTGTAGTGGAGGTACCACTTAGACAGCCTATCTGGTTATATATCTTATCCTGATTTACGTCACTTGACTGTTGCTGAACCTCAACAGTTATAACCTACCTTTGTTCACTCTACTAGCGCATGGTTCAATTTGTTATGTGCGCTTTGATGGCTGCTCCTGCACGAGTGGCAGCGGCGGGTGTACCAGAGTTGCCTGCTACTCCCAATATTAGTCCTGTGATTATAAATGGAATTGTGGGTGCAGTATGTGAGGCAATTCCCTTTTGGATTGCCAAAAAGTAGACCAGATTGAGGCTGTGTTTCCCCCTATGGGACCACAGGACAAGCTTAGAATATTAACTATGTGTTTACCACACGGATTGGTACCCCAGATAGCGGATTATAACACGTGGGATACAGGCTTTGCAGCTGTCTATACCCTGACTCATGTCACGCCGTCTTTGGCGGTGTTACCGGATGTCTTGAAGCAAGTGCAGAACGAGTATGGGGTTGGCCTGGCCCTAGATTTGGGTATGAAGTTAATTGGAAATGTTCCTGTTATTTCTGAGATGGTTCTCTCCAACATCAGAGGTGAAGCTGCATCTCTGGCTAATCGGCAGAGGGTCACTACAGTCAGAGCTGCCAACCCGGAACGTGAGATGCCGACCATTATAGCTGAAGTTCATACTTCAATTGGTCGCAATAATTTGGGGACCAGACCACCTAAACCGCAGCTCAGCAAACCTAGTACAAGCAAGGGCATTGCCGAGCAGAACCCAGAGTTTGTTAAAAAACAATGGGACAAATCTAAGTCTGAAGGAAAAGCTAAATCTTGAGGCAATTCTCCTCCACTGGAGACCTCTGAGACAAAATATCATTTGCGTGATTGCACACAACTTAAACCACCTGAGAGATATCAGCTGTCTGATACTCGTCCATCTCGATCCTTCCAGGACTCGTTTGACAGACAGTACGAGAGAGTAGGGCATTCTGACGGCAGACAAGAAGAGTACATGAAACAGAGATAAGACTCACAATGCTCGTCTGACGTGAAGATCAAGCAGGAGGGAAAACCTCCTCAGTTCAAACCCCAATTTGAAAAGAAAAAAGTTGCGGCCATAATCGTCAAACATGCCCCAAATCCTGAGAACCCTTTTCCTGAATGGGAAAGGGGCGGTGACTCTCCTCAACAATGCAGCAGAGGTCACCATAGTCCGCCGGTCTCTCCAGGAATTTCTGGCAGGGATAGCAACTGATAATCTGACAGTTGACACTGCGGACAGGTGCGTGGTCCCCCAAGATCAGCTTTATTATTTAGACATCCAAATTGAGGGTAACATACCATGCACTAGTTGCATAATTTTGTGAGACAATTTAACATTATCCTATGACATTCTCTTAGTGGAGCTCAATTGGCCCCCAGAGTTTGTCCACTCTTCCCTGCAGGGTGAAGTAGTAATCCTTCCTTCTTTCCCTGCCCTTGTACCTGAGGTTATCAAACAAGCTTATGCAGTGACATGGGCCCTTGTTCAAGCCCCAGCATTATACTGCCGTCATGTACTGGGATAAGGACTCTCCTTAGCACCCTTAAGGCCCAGCCTGCAAGTGCATCCACAACATCCTCTATAACTGGATGCTAAAGAACTCCTTAGAGACCTCCTATCCCATTAAGAGTACCAGGGAGTAATTGAACCCTGTACCTCCCAAATGAACAATACATTTATTCCTATTTTAAAACTGGACCATTCTTCTACAATAGTCTTAGACTACAGACATTTGAATAGTCATACATGCACTTTTGCAATACAAAACATACACAGTATGGTAATTATTAATAATATTGTCCATAAAAAATCCAAAACAATGTTGGATATTTCCAACATTTTTCTCTGTCGGAATCTAGCGCCAGAGAGTAGGGACTTAGTTGCCATCTCCGTGCTTGGCTTACAGCGTCGATTTGCACAACTGGCCATGGGGTACAAGAACTGTCCAGTACTGTTTGCTGCCTGTATAGTGTCAATTCTTCATGATATTGACTCAGATGCATTGTTTTATGTACATGATATCTACCTAACGGACGATGAGTTGGACACACACTTAACCAGAGTGGATCTCATCGTTTTGTGGTTTCCTGCCATTGGGTACAAATTTAATTTTAAGATACTTCACATTGCATTTTTCAGTGTCATATTCTTGAAACATGAACTCACAAACAAAGGCCAAAGCCTTGCACCTCACTTCTTAGAGACGTGTGCACACCTAATACTCTTCAGAAGGTTCAATTGCTTTTGGGTTTCCTTAATATAACCATTGTATGTATTAATACTCAGATTTTTCCAGTTCACATTGGACATCTGACCACACTGACATACTCAGATCACTGCAATCTGACTTACTTGCTACACAACATTTACTTACGTGTCAACACTACAAACCTTGTAATTTGCAAATTGTGGGCGAAACTGGGCTTACTTACATTTCCTTCAACAAGGGAGAAACAGTGCTGATTACATATAAATTGCACTTATATTCCAATGCGGAAGTGCAATTTGCATCCACTGAGCAAATACTGAATGCGGTGCGGATGGCCATCCTAAAAGAACAGCCTCTTGCACAAGGAAAATGCATAACTGCTGTAACACCAATTCCAGCCTTAGAGGCTGTTACAGAAGCTGGTGTTCCAAATGCTAAAGCCCTGCATCCTAGGTGGATTCAGTGGGAAACATCACAACAGCCATGGTTGTTGACTTTGTCATTGGCCTGTCTTTGCAGACACAAATAATTTTTGCAATATGAACAAGTTTACCCTATGCCCACTAACATTTTGGCTCTTGAACAGTATAAATGTATAGTTTATACTTATGGTTCGGATCAATCTGCTATAGGGACAAAACACAACACCAGTATTCGGGCACATGCGCCTCCATTCATGGTGTTATGAAGGACAGTAAGTTCCCAACCCCGGAAAACTCACACACAATCCCTAGGAGACTGTACAGCGTAGTTAGCTAAATCAAAAGCTTTGATCCTGAATTCCTCCTCACTTAATGTGTGTGATTCGTATCATTGTGTCCAGTCCTTTAATGACAATCTGCATTATTGGCGTCAAAATGGTTTCAAAAACACTAAAGATAACACTGTGAAGCATAAAACGCTTTGGGTGAAAGTGGCAGACCTTAACCCCTTCTGTGCCCAGGACGTAATGGTTACGTCCTGCGGCCCAGTGCTCGTGTGCCCAGGACGTATCCATTACGTCCTGGGCACAGAGCCCAGAGGGAGCGCTAGCGCTCCCTCTGTTGGGTTCCCCCCACCCTCCCCAAGGCAGGGATGGAAGGGGAAGCCCTTCCCCTTCACCCCTGCTCCCCCCACCAACCTGTAATGACGTCAGCACGCGATCGCGCGC
The DNA here is from genome assembly GCF_031143425.1 of Pleurodeles waltl. Classification (NCBI taxonomy): domain Eukaryota; kingdom Metazoa; phylum Chordata; class Amphibia; order Caudata; family Salamandridae; genus Pleurodeles; species Pleurodeles waltl. Next base: position 300,530,692 of record NC_090437.1, on the reverse strand, counting down.
TGAGATCATTACACAGTGCCGGTCGCACTGGAAGCCATTTGCGTCCAGTGTGAGTACAGAGAAACAGGTGAGTTTCTCTTCCGGTGGGTGGGGGGTTTGGAACAAAGAGGCACCGGGGGAAAGGAAAGGCTTTTCCTTTCCCCTGGTGTCTCTTTGAGCATTCCTGCTGCCCGATTGCATTGCGATCAGGCAGAAGGAATGCCAACTAGACGCCAGGGATTTTCTTTTTTTTCTGTTTTTGTTTTCTGTGTGTGATGTTTTGCGTCAGGGGGTGGCCCCTTGGGCAAGGGTCGCTCCCATTTGGGGGCATGTTTCTTGTGGCCATCTTTCTATTATTTTTAGGCCGATCTGCCTCCAAGGGGGGCAGAATCCACTAGATGCCAGGGTTTTGTTTTTGCGTATATTTCCAATGTTTTGCCTTGCGGAGAGGCCCCTTGGGCAAGGGTCGCTCCCATTTGGGGGCATATTTGTTGTGGCCATTTCGGCCTATTATTTTTAGGCCAATCTGCCCCTAAGGGGGGCAGAATCCACTAGACGCCAGGGATATTTTTTTGTGTGTATATTTCTAATGTTTTGCGTCGGGGAGCGGCCCCTTGGGCAATGGTTGCTCCCATTTTGGGGGGCATGTTACCTGTGGCCATTTCTGCCCCCCTTGGGGGCAGATCAGCCTATTATTTTTAGGCTGATCTTCCCCCAAGGGGGCAGAAACCACTAGAACGCCTGGTATTTTTTTGTGTATGTTTATTTATGTGAGGGGCGGTGTCCCCTTGGGCAAGGGGCGCCCCCCCAAGGGGGGCATTGAACCGTCGGCCATTTTGGCCCCCCTGGGGGCAGATGGGCCTATTTTTTAGGCCCATCTGCCTCCAAGGGGGGGGGGGCAGAAGCCACTTAGACACCAGGGATAGTGTGTGTGCATGTGTGTGTGTGTTAGGGGATGGGGGGGCAGCCCTTTGGGGGCACGTGTATCAAGGGCCTATTATTTTTAGGGAGGCAGAAACCACTAGAACGCCAGAGATTTTTTTAATGTTTATTTATGTGGGGGGGTGTCCCCTTGGGCAATGGGGGCATTGAGCTATTGTCCATTGTTGACCCCTATTTTCTTTAGGCCCATCTGCCCCCAAGGGGGGTGGGCAGAAGCCACTTGGGCACCAGGGATAGTGTGTGTGTTTTTTTTTGTTTGTTTGGGGGGTGAACCCTTGGGCAAGGGTTGCTCCCCGTGTGGACACACTACTAAATGTATTTTCTGCCCTCCTTGGAGCAGATAGGCCTATTTTTCAGTAGGCTCATCTGCCCTTATGGCAGAATCCACTTAGGCACCAATTTCTAAATGCTTGATGGTTGGGTGTTTGTCAATTGACGAAGTATTTGTATTTGTGATAAAAAAAAAATCTCTTTTTTGTTCTAGTTCAAAGCTTTTGCTTTTTTTTGCTGTCGCTCCTTTCAGTTTTGGCGGTGGTTGATCTGCGGTTTGCATAGCTGCATGTTTTAGGTAACTAAAAACAATTTACTCCAAAGGAGTATTGTTGCCATGCATGAATGACATGTTTGTAGGTGATGCACTAAATGCAGGTTTGTGTGTGAAATTGTCCTTAGATTTGTGCACAATGATATTTGTGTTGTTTTATTTCTAATTTGCTTTTCTTTCTTTCTTTTTAGTGGGATATCATTGGTGATTGCTGTGTCTGTGCAGAGTTATTGCTGGTGAGTCAAGCTTTTCCAGGCAAGTGAGCGGTATAGTTTTTGAGTTTATAACTCTTACTGATAAAGCTACACTTTATTACTTATCTTACACAGGGCTGGTTGTTGGTGGTGCATTTGTCCAGTTAATTTTCGTAGGAAAGATCATGGCTAGCCACAGGATGACTGCTCAGCAGGTGATTGGTATGCTTTTTGAGTCATTGTCTGATCATGATTATGAGACGGACTCTGCATATGAGGCATAGGAGGAAGTGAGAGATTCTGGCAGTGAAGTTTCTGTCGGAGCGGAATCTTCTGATGAGGAGGCCACACTCAGTGCAGATGAAGGGCCTGTTTTAGAGGAGGACACTGATGTGCCATTAGTGCAGCAACCTGGGGCTGAAAGGTTTCCGTTAGAAGACCTGAACTCTGGGTTGCCCCAAACATGGAGCAGCCAGAGTTGCCTGCCTTTACTGGTCTCCCGGGGTGTAGAGTCAATACAGAGAACTTTTTGCCTGTCAATTTCTTTGAGTTATTTGTGGATGATGTGTTTTTGGAAGAGATTGTTGAGCAGACTAATTTGTATGCAGAGCAGTATTTGAGGGACAACGCTGCTAGACTTAGGCCACACTCTAGAGCTATCCAGTGGATTCCCACAAATTTAAAGGAGATGAAAAGGTTTTGGGGATTGACTCTTTTGATGGGGTTGATAAGGAAGCCGTCACTGGCTTCTTATTGGTCTACTAGTCCCTTGATGGCAACAGCTATATTCCCTGCAACCATGAGTCGTAATCGGTATTTGCTGCTTCTTGGGATGCTGCATTTTGTTGACAATGCATTAGCCTTGCCACAAGATCACCCTGATTCTGACCATCTTTTTAAGATTAGGCCTGTCCTTGATCATTTTGTAGATCGTTTTTCAGAGATATATGTTCCAGGCAAAGAAATAGCTGTGGACGAGTCTTTGATCCTCTTCAAGGGTTGTTTGGTTTTTAGGCAGTACATTCCTAGCAAGAGGGCACAATATGGAATTAAATTGTATATGCTGTCTGAAAGTAGTACAGGATATGTGTATAGTTTATGTGTTTACACTGGTAGGGATTCCAGTATTGACCCCCCTGGTTGTCCTCCCACTTTTGGAGTTACTGAGAAAATTGTGTGATAACTTGGTAGACGACTGTTCAACAAAGGTCACCATTTCTATGTAGATAACTTCTACACTGGAGTGCAGTTGTTCAAGGAATTGTTTAGAGTGGACACTGTTGCTTGTGGCACAATTCGTTGTAACCGGAAAGGCTATCCAAGGGAGCTTGTCTGTAAAAAACTTGAGAGGGGACAATGCAGTGCCTTGCGGAATGATGAGCTGCTAGCTTTGACATTTTTAGACAGGAGGGATGTCTACATGCTAAGTACCATCCATGATGAGAGTACTTCCCCCGTGACTGTTTGGGGCCAGGTTGCTGAAGTGCGCAAACCTGTGTGCATTTTAGATTATAATAAGCACATGGGAAGTGTAGATAGGGTTGATCAGAGGTTGGAACTTTATACTGCTATTCATAAGTCTTACATTTGGTATAATAAGTTAGCAATTCACCTCTTCCACTTAGCAACTTTTAATGCTTTTATTGTGATTAAGGATAGGTCTCCAGAGTCAAAGATGACATTTGTGAAATTTCAGGAGTCAATGAAAGAGAGTCTTATTGTGGTGGAACAGGCCAGAGTTCCTAGAGAAGAAGTGGTGGAGGATGTGGCTGGATTGAAAGATTGCCACTTTGCTGAGCACATTCCTCCCACACCCAAAAAATACTTTCTAGCTAAGAAATGTAGAGTGTGTTTTCGAAGAGGTATCCGGAGGGAGACTCGAATGTACTGCCCAGATTGTCCTTCAAAGCCTGGGCGCAGTGTGAGTGGTTGTTTCAAGAATTACCACACCCAGAGGAATTACTGGGAACACCCATGAGTGTAAAATGCCTGTTTTGTATTTTCATGTGTTCAGTTTCATGGTTGGCATTTCTGTCACGTACTTAGTTAGAGCTTTTGTGTTTGTAGTTTTGTAAATATTTCTAATTAGTTAGTGGTTTCTTTGTTTTTAAAAAAAAAAGTGATGCCATTGTGTGTGGAGTGGGGCTTGGCTGACGGTGTACATTTTGACTTGCTGATGGCTACTGTAACACACTGCCAGCCAAACACCAGTCCACACACTCCCATCAGCTGGTGTGATTGCTGTGCCAGACACGTGGGAGTATGTAAGTGATGGGCCCTTGAGTGGCGCCGTCTGTCGATGCGAGTGTTGTGATGTGCTGGGCCCGTGGCTGGCGGCGTGAATGGTCTTGTGCATGTCATGTATGAAAGGTATGTGAATGGACTTTAAGCGGTTGGTGCCTTGCCGTGGCTTTACAGCTCACGAGCTGTGAGTCATTGGTTCCGTTTTTTGGCCTTTCAGTTATTAACAGTGCATTTCATTTTTGTGAAATCTCTTGTTAATAAAATTTGATCCACCGAACCATCACTCACCCTCGTGCCAAATCCAACCAGTATGTGTGGTAAAAATGAAAAAACCTGCTCCGCTGTAATCAGGCGTCGCAGCACACCTATGCCACGCTAGGTGCCTCGGGTGGGACCTTGATGAGGAAGCATGCCACCAACTTAGTTGGTGGGTGAGGGGTCTTTTTAACATAACCTAAGTGCGTTTCTTTTCACAATTTTAGTGTTTGTGACATCACATAAGTATGTGGACACACCCAAATGATCTATTGTAAAACTACCTGTGTTTGGGTGGGGGCACCTATGGTTTTGGTCCCGGGTGCGGCCTTCATCTAGGGAAACCTCCCAAACCCAGACATGTTTTAAAGATAGACACCCCAAGGAGTCCAAGGAGTTGTGGCTTGCCTGGATCCCCCAACATTTTCTTACCCTGACTCCTCGGCAAACCTCAAAAATTGCATTAAAAAATCATATTTTCCTCACTTTTCTTCGTAGGATCACCGCTGCCGCACAAATTTCCTACCACCCAGCATTCCCCTCAGTCTCCCAAGTAAAATGATACCTTACTTGCATGGGCCCCTAAAGCAGAGTCAGCCTAAAAGATGTATAAAAGAAAAATATGTCCTTGTCAACTCGCTGTGCTATCCCCTGAATCTCTACAAGTTTTTGGCCTTTTTCTGTTGCAGGCATCTGGCCCACCCCCACAAGTGAGGTACCATTTTTATCAGGAGACTTGTGGGAACGCTGAGTGGAAGGAAATTTGTGGCTCCTCTCAGATTCCACAACTTTCAGTCACCTAATTGAGAGGAAAAAGATTTTTGTTTGCCAAATTTTGAGGTTAGCAAAGGATTCTGGGTAACAAAACCTGGTCAGAGCCCCACAAGTCACCCCATCTTGGATTCCCCTAGGTTTCTAGTTTTCAATACTGCGCAGGTTTGCTCGGTTTCCCTAGGTGCTGGCTAAGCTAGAGGCCAAAATCCACAGCTAGGCACTTTGAAAAAACACCTCTGTTTTCTGTGAAAAAATGCGATGTGTCCACGTTATGTTTTGGGCCATTTGCTTTTGTGGGCGCTGGGCCTACCCACACAACTGAGGTACCATTTTTATCTGGAGACTTTGGGAAACGCTGGGTGGAAGGAAATTTGTGGCTCCTCTCAGATTCCAGAACTTTCTGTCACCGAAATGAGAGGAAAAAGTGTTTTTTTGTCCAAATTTTGAGGTTTGCAAAGGATTCTGGGTAACAGAACCTGGTCAGAGCCACACAAGTCACTCCATCTTGGATTCCCCTAGGTGTCTAGTTTTCAAAAATGTGCTGTTTGCTAGCTTTCCCCAGGTGCCGGCTTAGCTAGAGGACAAAATCCACAGGTAGGCACTTTGTAAAAAAACACCTCTGTTTTCTGTGAAAAAATGTGATGTGTCCACGTTGTGTTTTGGAACATTTCCTTTCATGGGCGCTAGGCCTACCCACACAAGTGAGGTACCATTTGTATCGGGAGACTTGGGGGAACGCTGGGTGGAAGGAAATTTGTGGCTCCTCTCAGATTCCAGAACTTTCTGTCACCGAAATGAGAGGAAAAAGTGTTTTTTTGTCCAAATTGTGTGGTTTGCAAAGGATTCTGGGTAACAGAACCTGGTCAGAGCCCCACAAGTCACTCCATCTTGGATTCCCCTAGGTGTCTAGTTTTCAAAAATGTGCTGGTTTGCTAGCTTTCCCCAGGTGCCAGCTTAGCTAGAGGACAAAATCCACAGGTAGGCACTTTGTGAAAAACACCTCTGTTTTCTGTGAAAAAAAGGGATGTGTCCACGTTGTTTTGGAGCATTTCCTTTCGTGGACGCTAGGCCTACCCACACAAGTGAGGTACCATTTTTATCGGGAGACTTGGGGGAACGCTGGGTGGAAGGAAATATGTGGCTCCTCTTAGATTCCAGAACTTTCTGTCACCGAAATGTGAGGAAAAAGTGTTTCTTTTGCCAGATTTTGAGGTTTGCAAAGGATTCTGGGTAACAGAACCTGGTCAGAGCCCCACAAGTCACCCCATCTTGGATTCCCCTAGGTGTCTAGTTTTCAAAACCGTGCACATTTTTCTAGGTTTCCCCAGGTGCCGGCTGAGCTAGATGCCAAAATCCACAGGTAGGTACTTTGTAAAAAAACACCTCTGTTTTCTATGAAAAAATGTGATGTGTCTACGTTGCGTTTTGTGCCACTTCCTTTCGTGGGCGCTAGACCTACCCACACAAGTGATGTACCATTATTATTGGGAGACTTGGGGGAACGCTGGGTGGAAGGAAATTTGTGGCTCCTCTCAGATTCCAGAACTTTCTGTCATCGAAATGTGAGGAAAAAGTGTTTTTTTCACTAAAGTTTGAGGTTTGCAAAGGATTCTGGGTAACAGAACCTGGTCAGAGCCCCACAAGTCACCCCATCTTGGATTCCCCTAGGTGTCTAGTTTTCAAAACCGTGCACATTTGCTCGGTTTCCCTAGGTGCCGGCTGAGCTATAGGCCAAAATCCACAGGTAGGCACTTTCTAAAAAACACCTCTGGTTTGTGTGAAAAAATGTGATGTGTCCACGTTGTGTTTTGGGCCATTTCCTTTCGTTGGCGCTAGTCCTACCCACACAAGTGAGGTACCAGTTTTATCGGGAGACTTCGGGGAATGCTGGGTGGAAGGAAATTTGTGGCTGCTCTCAGATTCCAGAACTTTCTGTCACCGAAATGTGAGGAAAAAGTGTTTTATTTTGGCAAATTTTGAGGTTTGCAAAGGATTCTGGGTAACAGAACCTGGTCAGAGCCCCACAAGTCACCCCATTTTGGATTCCCCTAAGTGTCTAGTTTTCAAAACCGTGCAGGTTTGCTCGGTTTCCCTAGGTGCCGGCTGAGATAGAGGCCAAAATCCACAGGTAGACACTTTCTAAAAAACACCTCTGGTTTGTGTGAAAAAATGTGATGTGTCCACGTTGTGTTTTGGGCCATTTCCTTTCGTTGGCGCTAGGCCTACCCACACAAGTGAGGTACCAGTTTTATCGGGAGACTTGGGGGAATGCTGGGTGGAAGGAAATTTGTGGCTCCTCTCAGATTCCAGAACTTTCTGTCACCGAAATGTGAGGAAAAAGTGTTTTATTTTGGCACATTTTGAGGTTTCCAAAGGATGCTGGGTAACAGAACCTGGTCAGAGCCCCACAAGTCACCCCATCTTGGATTCCCCTAGGTGTCTAGTTTTCAGAAATGCGCTGGTTTGCTGGATTTTCCCTGGTGCCGGCTGAGCTAGACGTCAAAATCCACAGGTAGGCACTTTGTAAAAAACACCTCTGTTTTCTGTGAAAAAATGTGATGTGTCCACGTTGTGTTTTGGGCCATTTCCTTTGGTAGGCGCCAGGCCTACCCACACAAGTGAGGTACCATTTTTATTGGGAGACTTGGGGGAACGCTGGGTGGAAGGAAATTTGTGGCTCCTCTCAGATTCCAGAACTTTCTGTCACCAAAATGAGAGGAAAAAGTATTTTTTTGTCCAAATTGTGAGGTTTGCAAAGGATACTGGGTGACAGAACCTGGTCAGAGCCCCACAAGTCACTCCATCTTGGATTCCCCGAGGTGTCTTGTTTTAAAAAATGTGCTGGTTTGATAGCTTTCCCCAGGTGCCGGCTTAGCTAGAGGACAAAATCCACAGGTAGGCACTTTGTGAAAAACAACTCTGTTTTCTGTGAAAAAAAGGGATGTGTCCACGTTTTGTTTTGGAGCATTTCCTTTCATGGGCGCTAGGCCAACCCACACAAGTGAGGTACCATTTGTATCAGGAGACTTGGGGGAACGCTGGGTGAAAGGAAATTTGTGGCTCCTCTCGGATTTCAGAACTTTCTGTCACCGAAATGTAAGGAAAACGTGTTTTTTTTGCCAAATTTTGAGGTGTGCAAAGGATTCTGGGTAACAGAACCTGGTCAGAGCCTCACAAGTCACCCCATCTTGGATTCCCCTAGGTGACTAGTTTTCAAAAATACGCAGGTTTGCTAGGTTTCCCTAGGTGCCGGCTAAGACAGAGGCCAAAATCCACAACTAGGCACTTTGTAAAAAAACACCTCTGTTTTCTGTGATAAAATGTGATGTGTCCACGTTGTGTTTTGGGCCCTATCCTTTCGTGGGTGCTAGGCCTACCCACACAAGTGAGGTACCATTTGTATCGGGAGACTTGGGGGAACGCTGGGTGGAAGGAAATTTGTGGCTCCTCTCAGATTCCAGAACTTTCTGTCACCGAAATGAGAGGAAAAAGGGGTTTTTTGTCCAAATTTTGAGGTTTGCAAAGCATTATGGGTAACAGAACATGGTCAGAGCCCCACAAGTCACTCCATCTTGGATTCTCCTAGGTGTCTAGTTGTCAAAAATGTGCTTGTTTGCTATCTTTCCCCAGGTGCCGGCTTAGCTAGAGGACAAAATCCACAGGTAGGCACTTTGTAAAAAACACCTCTGTTTTCTGTGAAAAAATGTGATGTGTCCACGTTGTGTTTTGGGCCATTTCCTTTCGTGGACGCTAGGCCTACCCACACAAGTGAGGTACCATTTTTATCGGGAGACTTGGGGGAACGCTGGGTGGAAGGAAATATGTGGCTCCTCTCAGATTCCAGAACTTTCTGTCATCGAAATGTGAGGAAAAAGTGTTTTATTTTGGCAAATTTTGAGGTTTGCAAAGGATTCTGGGTAACAGAACCTGGTCAGAGCCCCACAAATCACCCCATCTTGGATTCCTCTAGGTGTCTAGTTTTCAGAAATGGGCTGGTTTGCTGGGTTTCCCCTGGTGCCGGCTGAGCTAGATGCCAAAATCCACAGGTAGGCACTTTGTAAAAAACACCTCTGTTTTTTGTGAAAAAATGTGATGTGTCCACGTTGTGTTTTGGGCCATTTCCTTTCGTGGGCGCTAGGCCTACCCAAACAAGTGAGGTACCATTTTTATCGGGAGACTTGGGGAACGCTGGGTGGAAGGAAATTTGTGGCTCCTCTCAGATTCCAGAACTTTCTGTCACCGAAATGTGAGGAAAAAGTGTTTTTTTCACCAAATTTTGAGGTTTGCAAAGGATTCTGGGTAACAGAACCTGGTCAGAGCCCCACAAGTCACCCCATCTTGGATTCCCCTACGTGTCTAGTTTTCAAAAATGCGCTGGTTTGCTAGGTTTCCCCAGGTGCTGGCTGAGCTAGAGGCCAAAATCCACAGGCAGGCACTTTATAAAAAACACCTCTGTTTTCTGTGAAAAAATGTGATGTGTCCACGTTGTCTTTTGGGCCATTTCCTTTCGTGGGCACTAGGCCTACCCACACAAGTGAGGTACCATTTTTATCGGGAGACTTGGGGGAATGCTGGGTGGAAGGAAATTTGTGGCTCCTCTCAGATTCCAGAACTTTCTGTGACCGAAATGTGAGGAAAAAGTGTTTTTTTGGGGGCAAATTTTGAGGTTTGCAAAGGATTCTGCGTAACAGAACCTGGTCAGAGCCCCACAAGTCACCCCATCTTGGATTCCCCTAAGTGTCTAGTTTTCAAAAATGTGCTGGTTTGCTAGGTTTCCCCTGGTGCCGGCTGAGCTAGAGGCCAAAATCCACAGGTAGGTACTTTTTAAAAAACACCTCTGTTTTCTGTGAAAAAATTTGATGTGTCCACGTTGCGTTTTGTGCCATTTCCTTTGGTGGGCGCCAGGCCTACACACACAAGTGAGGTACCATTTTTATTGGGAGACTTGGGGGAACGCTGGGTGGAAGGAAATTTGTGGCTCCTCTCAGATTCCAGAACTTTCTGTCATCGAAATGTGAGGAAAAAGTATTTTATTTTGGCAAATTTTGAGGTTTGCAAAGGATTCTGGGTAACAGAACCTGGTCAGAGCCCCACAAATCACCCCATCTTGGATTCCCCTAGGTGTCTAGTTTTCAGAAATGCGCTGGTTTGCTGGGTTTCCCCTGGTGGCGGCTGAGCTAGACGCCAAAATCCACAGGTAGGCACTTTGTAAAAAACACCTCTGTTTTCTGTGAAAAAATGTGATGTGTCCACGTTGTGTTTTGGGCCATTTACTTTCGTGGGCGCTAGGCTTACCCACACAAGTGAGGTACCATTTTTATCGGGAGACTTGGGGAACGCTGGGTGGAAGGAAATTTGTGGCTCCTCTCAGATTCCAGTACTTTCTGTCACCGAAATGTGAGGAAAAAGTGTTTTTTTAACCACATTTTGAGGTTTGCAAAGGATTCTGGGTAACAGAACCTGGTCAGAGCCCCACAAGTCACCCCATCTTGGATTCCCCTACGTGTCTAGTTTTCAGAAATGCGCTGGTTTGCTAGGTTTACCCTGGTGCCGGCTGAGCTAGACGCCAAAATCCACAGGTAGGCACTTTGTAAAAAAAAACTCTGTTTTCTGTGAAAAAATGTGATGTGTCCACGTTGTGTTTTGGGCCATTTCCTTTCGTGGGCACTAGGCCTACCCACACAAGTGAGGTACCATTTTTATCGGGAGACTTGGGGGAATGCTGGGTGGAAGGAAATTTGTGGCTCCTCTCAGATTCCAGAACTTTCTGTGACCGAAATGTGAGGATAAAGTGTTTTTTTCACCAAATTTTGAAGTTTGCAAAGGATTCTGGGTAACAGAACCTGGTCAGAGCCCCACAAGTCACCCCATCTTGGATTCCCCTTGGTGTCTAGCTTTCACAAATATGCTGGTTTGCTAGGTTTCCCATGGTGCCGGATGAGCTAGAGGCCAAAATCCACAGGTAGGTACTTTGTAAAAAACACCTCTGTTTTCTGTGAAAAAATTTGATGTGTCCACGTTGCGTTTTGTGCCATTTCCTTTGGTGGGCGCCAGGCCTACCCACACAAGTGAGGTACCATTTTTATTGGGAGACTTGGGGGAACGCTGGGTGGAAGGAAATTTGTGGCTCCTCTCAGATTCCAGAACTTTCTGTCATCGAAATGTGAGGAAAAAGTGTTTTATTTTGGCAAATTTTGAGGTTTGCAAAGGATTCTGGGTAACAGAACCTGGTCAGAGCCCCACAAATCATCCCATCTTGGATTCCCCTAGGTGTCTAGTTTTCAGAAATGTGCTGGTTTGCTGGGTTTCCCCTGGTGCCGGCTGAGCTAGATGCCAAAATCCACAGGTAGGCACTTTGTAAAAAACACCTCTGTTTTCTGTGAAAAAATGTGAAGTGTCCACGTTGTGTTTTGGGCCATTTCCTTTCGTGGGCGCTAGGCCTACCCACACAAGTGAGGTACCATTTTTATCGGGAGACTTGGGGAACGCTGGGTGGAAGGAAATTTGTGTCTCCTCTCAGATTCCAGAACTTTCTGTCACTGTAATGTGAGGAAAAAGTGTTTTTTTCACAAAATTTTGAGGTTTGCAAAGGATTCTGGGTAACAGAACCTGGTCAGAGCCCCACAAGTCACCCCATCTTGGATTCCCCTACGTGTCTAGTTTTCAAAAATGCGCTGGTTTGCTAGGTTTCCCCAGGTGCTGGCTGAGCTAGACGCCAAAATCCACAGGTAGGCACTTTATAAAAAACACCTCTGTTTTCTGTGAAAAAATGTGATGTGTCCAAGTTGTGTTTTGGGCCATTTCCTTTCGTGGGCACTAGGCCTACCCACACAAGTGAGGTACCATTTTTATCAGGAGACTTGGGGGAATGCTGGGTGGAAGGAAATTTGTGGCTCCTCTCAGATTCTAGAACTTTCTGTGACCGAAATGTGAGTAAAAAGTGGTTTGTTTTGGCAAATTTTGAGGTTTGCAAATGATTCTGGGTAACAGAACCTGGTCAGAGCCCCACAAGTCACCCCATCTTGGATTCCCCTAGGAGTCTAGTTTTCAAAAATGTGCTGGTTTGCTAGGTTTCCCCTGGTGCCGGCTGAGCTAGAGGCCAAAATCCACAGGTAGGTACTTTGTAAAAAACACCTCTGTTTTCTGTGAAAAAATGTGATGTGTCCACGTTGCGTTTTGTGCCATTTCCTTTGGTGGGCGCCAGGCCTACCCACACAAGTGAGGTACCATTTTTATTGGGAGACTTGGGGGAATGCTGGGTGGAAGGAAATTTGTGGCTCCTCTCAGATTCCAGAACTTTCTGTCATCGAAATGTGAGGAAAAAGTGTTTTTTTGACAACATTTTCAGGTTTGCAAAGGATTCTGCGTAACAGAACCTGGTCAGAGCCCCACAAGTCACCCCATCTTGGATTCCCCTAGGTGTCTAGTTTTCAAAACCACGCAGGTTTGCTCTGTTTCCCTAGGTGCCGGCTGAGCTAGACGCCAAAATCCACAGGTAGGCACTATGTAAAAAACACCTCTGTTTTCTGTGAAAAAATGTGATGTGTCCACGTTCCGTTTTGTGCCATTTCCTTTCGTGGGCGCTAGGCCTACCCACACAAGTGAGGTACCATTTTTATTGGGAGACTTGGTGGAACGCTGGGTGGAAGGAAATTTGTTGCTCCTCTCAGATTCCAGAACTTTCTGTGACCGAAATGAGAGTAAAAAGTGGGTTTTTTTGGCAAATTTTGAGGTTTGCAAATGATTCTGGGTAACAGAACCTGGTCAGAGCCCCACATGTCACCCCATCTTGGATTCCCCTACGTGTCTAGTTTTCAAAAATGTGCTGGTTTGCTATGTTTCCCCAGGTGCTGGCTGAGCTAGAGGCCAAAATCCACAGGTAGGCACTTTATAAAAAACACCTCTGTTTTCTGTGAAAAAATGTGATGTGTCCACGTTGCGTTTTGTGCCATTTCCTTTGGTGGGCGCCAGGCCTACCCACACAAGTGAGGTACCATTTTTATTGGGAGACTTGGGGGAACGCTGGGTGGAAGGAAATTTGTGGCTGCTCTCAGATTCCAGAACTTTCTGTCATCGAAATGTGAGGAAAAAGTGTTTTTTTAGCCAAATTTTTAGGTTTGCAAAGGATTCTGCGTAACAGAACCTGGTCAGAGCCCCACAAGTCACCCCATCTTGGATTCCCCTAGGTGTCTAGTTTTCAAAACCACGCAGGTTTGCTCGGTTTCCCTAGGTGCTGGCTGAGCTAGAGGCCAAAATCCACAGGTAGGCACTTTCTAAAAAACACCTCTGGTTTGGGTGAAAAAATGTGATGTGTCCACGTTGTGTTTTGGGCCATTTCCTTTAGTTTGCGCTAGGCCTACCCACACAAGTGAGGTACCATTTTTATCGGGAGACTTGGGGGAATGCTGGGTGGAAGGAAATTTGTGGCTCCTCTCAGATTCCAGAACTTTCTGTGACCGAAATGTGAGGAAAAAGTGTTTTTTTTTGGGCAAATTTTGAGGTTTGCAAATGATTCTGGGTAACAGAACCTGGTCAGAGCCCCACAAGTCACCCCATCTTGGATTCCCCTAGGTGTCTAGTTTTAAAAAATGTGCTGGTTTGCTAGGTTTCCCCTGGTGCCGGCTGAGCTAGAGGCCAAAATCCACAGGTAGGTACTTTTTAAAAAACACCTCTGTTTTCTGTGAAAAAATTTGATGTGTCCACGTTGCGTTTTGTGCCATTTCCTTTGGTGGGCGCCACGCCTACCCACACAAGTGAGGTACCATTTTTATTGGGAGACTTGGGGGAATGCTGGGTGGAAGGAAATTTGTGGCTCCTCTCAGATTCCAGAACTTTCTGTCATCGAAATGTGAGGAAAAAGTGTTTTTTGACAACATTTTCAGGTTTGCAAAGGATTCTGCGTAACAGAACCTGGTGAGAGCCCCACAAGTCACCCCATCTTGGATTCCCCTAGGTGTCTAGTTTTCAAAACCACGCAGGTTTGCTCTGTTTCCCTAGGTGCCGGCTGAGCTACACGCCAAAATCCACAGGTAGGCACTATGTAAAAAACACCTCTGTTTTCTGTGAAAAAATGTGATTTGTCCACGTTCCGTTTTATGCCATTTCCTTTCGTGGGCGCTAGGCCTACCCACACAAGTGAGGTACCATTTTTATTGAGAGACTTGGTGGAACGCTGGGTGGAAGGAAATTTGTTGCTCCTCTCAGATTCCAGAACTTTCTGTGACCGAAATGTGAGTAAAAAGTGGGGTTTTTTGTCAAATTTTGAGGTTTGCAAATGATTCTGGGTAACAGATCCTGGTCAGAGCCCCACAAGTCACCCCATCTTGGATTCCCCTACGTGTCTAGTTTTCAAAAATGTGCTGGTTTGCTAGGTTTCCCCAGGTGCTGGCTGAGCTAGAGGCCAAAATCCACAGGTAGGCACTTTATAAAAAACACCTCTGTTTTCTGTGAAAAAATGTGATGTGTCCACGTTGCGTTTTGTGCCATTTCCTTTGGTGGGCGCCAGGCCTACCCACACAAGTGAGGTACCATTTTTATTGGGAGACTTGGGGGAACGCTGGGTGGAAGGAAATTTGTGGCTGCTCTCAGATTCCAGAACTTTCTGTCATCGAAATGTGAGGAAAAAGTGTTTTTTTCACCAAATTTTGAGGTTTGCAAAGGATTCTGCGTAACAGAACCTGGTCAGAGCCCCACAAGTCACCCCATCTTGGATTCCCCTAGGTGTCTAGTTTTCAAAACCACGCAGGTTTGCTCTGTTTCCCTAGGTGCCGGCTGAGCTAGACGCCAAAATCCACAGGTAGGCACTATGTAAAAAACACCTCTGTTTTCTGTGAAAAAATGTGATGTGTCCACGTTCCGTTTTGTGCCATTTCCTTTCGTGGGCGCTAGGCCTACCCACACAAGTGAGGTACCATTTTTATTGGGAGACTTGGTGGAACGCTGGGTGGAAGGAAATTTGTTGCTCCTCTCAAATTCCAGAACTTTCTGTGACCGAAATGTGAGTAAAAAGTGGGGTTTTTTGGCAAATTTTGAGGTTTGTAAATGATTCTGGGTAACAGAACCTGGTCAGAGCCCCACAAGTCACCCCATCTTGGATTCCCCTACGTGTCTAGTTTTCAAAAATGTGCTGGTTTGCTAGGTTTCCCCAGGTGCTGGCTGAGCTAGAGGCCAAAATCCACAGGTAGGCACTTTATAAAAAACACCTCTGTTTTCTGTGAAAAAATGTGATGTGTCCACGTTGCGTTTTGTGCCATTTCCTTTGGTGGGCGCCAGGCCTACCCACACAAGTGAGGTACCATTTTTATTGGGAGACTTGGGGGAACGCTGGGTGGAAGGAAATTTGTGGCTGCTCTCAGATTCCAGAACTTTCTGTCATCGAAATGTGAGGAAAAAGTGTTTTTTTCGCCAAATTTTGAGGTTTGCAAAGGATTCTGCGTAACAGCACCTGGTCAGAGCCCCACAAGTCACCCCATCTTGGATTCCCCTAGGTGTCTAGTTTTCAAAACCACGCAGGTTTGCTCGGTTTCCCTAGGTGCTGGCTGAGCTAGAGGCCAAAATCCACAGGTAGGCACTTTCTAAAAAACACCTCTGGTTTGATTGAAAAAATGTGATGTGTCCACGTTGTGTTTTGGGCCATTTCCTTTCGTTTGCGCTAGGCCTACCCACACAAGTGAGGTACCATTTTTATCGGGAGACTTGGGGGAATGCTGGGTGGAAGGAAATTTGTGGCTCCTCTCAGATTCCAGAACTTTCTGTGACCGAAATGTGAGGAAAAAGTGTTTTTTTTTGGGCAAATTTTGAGGTTTGCAAATGATTCTGGGTAACAGAACCTGGTCAGAGCCCCACAAGTCACCCCATCTTGGATTCCCCTAGGTGTCTAGTTTTAAAAAATGTGCTGGTTTGCTAGGTTTCCCCTGGTGCCGGCTGAGCTAGAGGCCAAAATCCACAGGTAGGTACTTTTTAAAAAACACCTCTGTTTTCTGTGAAAACATTTGATGTGTCCACGTTGCGTTTTGTGCCATTTCCTTTGGTGGGCGCCAGGCCTACCCACACAAGTGAGGTACCATTTTTATTGGGAGACTTGGGGGAACGCTGAGTGGAAGGAAATTTGTGGCTCCTCTCAGATTCCAGAACTTTCTGTCATCGAAATGTGAGGAAAAAGAGTTTTATTTTGGCAAATTTTGAGGTTTGCAAAGGATTCTGGGTAACAGAACCTGGTCAGAGCCCCACAAATCACCCCATCTTGGATTCCCCTAGGTGTCTAATTTTCAGAAATGCGCGGGATTGCTGGGTTTCCCCTGGTGCCGGCTGAGCTAGACGCCAAAATCCACAGGTAGGCACTTTGTAAAAAACACCTCCGTTTTCTGTGAAAAAATGTGATGTGTCCACGTTGTATTTTGGGCCATTTCCCTTCGTGGGCGCTAGGCCTACCAACACAAGTGAGGTACCATTTTTATCTGGAGACTTGGGGAACGCTGGGTGGAAGGAAATTTGTGGCTCCTCTCAGATTCCAGAACTTTCTGTCACCGAAATGTGAGGAAAAAGTGTTTTTTTCACCAAATTTTGAGGTTTGCAAAGGATTCTGGGTAACAGAACCTGGTCAGAGCCCCACAAGTCACCCCATCTTGGATTCCCCTACGTGTCTAGTTTTCAAAAATGCGCTGGTTTGCTAGGTTTCCCCAGGTGCTGACTGAGCTAGAGGCCAAAATCCACAGGTAGGCACTTTATAAAAAACACCTCTGTTTTCTGTGAAAAAATGTGATGTGTCCACGTTGTGTTATGGGCCATTTCCTTTCGTGGGCACTAGGCCTACCCACACAAGTGAGGTACCATTTTTATCAGGAGACTTGGGGGAATGCTGGGTGGAAGGAAATTTGTGGCTCCTCTCAGATTCTAGAACTTTCTGTGACCGAAATGTGAGTAAAAAGTGGTTTGTTTTGGCAAATTTTGAGGTTTGCAAATGATTCTGGGTAACAGAACCTGGTCAGAGCCCCACAAGTCACCCCATCTTGGATTCCCCTAGGAGTCTAGTTTTCAAAAATGTTCTGGTTTGCTAGGTATCCCCTGGTGCCGGCTGAGCTAGAGGCCAAAATCCACAGGTAGGTACTTTGTAAAAAACACCTCTGTTTTCTGTGAAAAAATGTGATGTGTCCACGTTGCGTTTTGTGCCATTTCCTTTGGTGGGCGCCAGGCCTACCCACACAAGTGAGGTACCATTTTTATTGGGAGACTTGGGGGAATGCTGGGTGGAAGGAAATTTGTGGCTCCTCTCAGATTCCAGAACTTTCTGTCATCGAAATGTGAGGAAAAAGTGTTTTTTTGACAACATTTTGAGGTTTGCAAAGGATTCTGCGTAACAGAACCTGGTTAGAGCCCCACAAGTCACCCCATCTTGGATTGCCCTAGGTGTCTAGTTTTCAAAACCACGCAGGTTTGCTCTGTTTCCCTAGGTGCCGGCTGAGCTAGACGCCAAAATCCACAGGTAGACACTATGTAAAAAACACCTCTGTTTTCTGTGAAAAAATGTGATGTGTCCACGTTCCGTTTTGTGCCATTTCCTTTCGTGGGCGCTAGGCCTACCCACACAAGTGAGGTACCATTTTTATTGGGAGACTTGGTGGAACGCTGGGTGGAAGGAAATTTGTTGCTCCTCTCAGATTCCAGAACTTTCTGTGACCGAAATGTGAGTAAAAAGTGGGTTTTTTTGGCAAATTTTGAGGTTTGCAAATGATTCTGGGTAACAGAACCTGGTCAGAGCCCCACAAGTCCCCCATCTTGGATTCCCCTACGTGTCTAGTTTTCAAAAATGTGCTGGTTTGCTAGGTTTCCCCAGGTGCTGGCTGAGCTAGAGGCCAAAATCCACAGGTAGGCACTTTATAAAAAACACCTCTGTTTTCTGTGAAAAAATGTGATGTGTCCACGTTGCGTTTTGTGCCATTTCCTTTGGTGGGCGCCAGGCCTACCCACACAAGTGAGGTACCATTTTTATTGGGAGACTTGGGGGAATGCTGGGTGGAAGGAAATTTGTGGCTCCTCTCAAATTCCAGAACTTTCTGTCATCGAAATGTGAGGAAAAAGTGTTTTTTTCGCCAAATTTTGAGGTTTGCAAAGGATTCTGCGTAACAGAACCTGGTAAGAGCCCCACAAGTCACCCCATCTTGGATTCCCCTAGGTGTCTAGTTTTCAAAACCACGCAGGTTTGCTCGGTTTCCCTAGGTGCTGGCTGAGCTAGAGGCCAAAATCCACAGGTAGGCACTTTATAAAAAACACCTCTGTTTTCTGTGAAAAAATGTGGAGTGTCCACGTTGCGTTTTGTGCCATTTCCTTTGGTGGGCGCGAGGCCTACCCACACAAGTGAGGTACCATTTTTATCGGGAGACTTGGGGGAATGCTGGGTGGAAGAAAATATGTGGCTCCTCTCAGATTCCAGAACTTTCTGTCATCGAAATGTGAGGAAAAAGTGTTTTATTTTGGCACATTTTGAGGTTTGCAAACGATTCTGGGTAACAGAACCTGGTCAGAGCCCCACAAATCACCCCATCTTGGATTCCCCTAGGTGTCTAGTTTTCAGAAATGCACTGGTTTGCTGGGTTTCCCCTGGTGCCGGCTGAGCTAGACGCCAAAATCCACAGGTAGGCACTTTGTAAAAAACACCTCTGTTTTCTGTGAAAAAATGTGATGTGTCCACGTTGTGTTTTGGGCCATTTACTTTCGTGGGCGCTAGGCCTACCCACACAAGTGAGGTACCATTTTTATCGGGAGACTTGGGGAACGCTGGGTGGAAGGAAATTTGTGGCTCCTCTCAGATTCCAGTACTTTCTGTCACCGAAATGTGAGGAAAAGGTGTTTTTTTCACCAAATGTTGAGGTTTGCAAAGGATTCTGGGTAACAGAACCTGGTCAGAGCCCCACAAGTCACCCCATCTTGGATTCCCCTACGTGTCTAGTTTTCAAAAATGCGCTGGTTTGCTAGGTTTCCCCAGGTGCTGGCTGAGCTAGAGGCCAAAATCCACAGGTAGGCACTTTATAAAAAACACCTCTGTTTTCTGTGAAAAAATGTGATGGGTCCACGTTGTGTTTTGGGCCATTTCCTTTCGTGGGCACTAGGCCTACCCACACAAGTGAGGTACCATTTTTATCGGGAGACTTGGGGGAATGCTGGGTGGAAGGAAATTTGTGGCTCCTCTCAGATTCCACAACTTTCTGTGACCGAAGTGTGAGGAAAAAGTGTTTTGTTAGGCAAATTTTGAGGTTTGCAAATGATTCTGGGTAACAGAACCTGGTCAGAGCCCCACAAGTCACCCCATCTTGGATTCCCCAAGGTGTCTAGTTTTCAAAAATGTGCTGGTTTGCTAGGTTTCCCCTGGTGCCGGCTGAGCTAGAGGCCAAAATCCACAGGTAGGCACTTTGTAAAAAAAAACTCTGTTTTCTGTGAAAAAATGTGATGTGTCCACTTTGTGTTTTGGGCCATTTCCGTTCATGGGCGCTAGGCCTACCCACACAAGTGAGGTACCATTTTTATCTGGAGACTTGGGGAACGCTGGGTGGAAGGAAATTTGTGGCTCCTCTCAGATTCCAGAACTTTCTGTCACCGAAATGTGAGGAAAA
The DNA here is from genome assembly GCF_031143425.1 of Pleurodeles waltl. Lineage (NCBI taxonomy): Eukaryota > Metazoa > Chordata > Amphibia > Caudata > Salamandridae > Pleurodeles > Pleurodeles waltl. The sequence goes on along the minus strand of NC_090437.1, from coordinate 300,511,154 downwards.
AGTGTTTTTTTCACCAAATTTTGAGGTTTGCAAAGGATTCTGGGTAACAGAACCTGGTCAGAGCCCCACAAGTCACCCCATCTTGGATTCCCCTAGGCCATTTCCTTTCTTGGCTAGGCCTACCCACACAAGTGAGGTACCATTTTTATCGGGAGACTTGGGGCAATGCTGGGTGGGAGGAAATTTGTGGCTACTCTGAGATTCCAGAACTTTCTGTCACCGAAATGTGAGGAAAAAGTGTTGTATTTTGGCAAATTTTGAGGTTTGCAAAAGATTCTGGGTAACAGAACCTGGTCAGAGCCCCACAAGTCACCCCATCTTGGATTCCCCTAGGTGTCTAGTTTTCAAAACTGCGCAGGTTTGCTAGATTTCCCCAGGTGCCGGCTGAGCTAGATGCCAAAATCCACAGGTAGGCACTATGTAAAAAACACCTCTGTTTTCTGTGAAAAAATGTGATGTGTCCACGTTGCGTTTTGTGCCATTTCCTTTCATGGGCGCCAGGCCTACTCACACAAGTGAGGTACCATTTTTATTGGGAGACTTGGGGGAACGCTGGGTGGAAGGAAATTTGTGGCTCCTCTCAGATTCCAGAACTTTCTGTCATCGAAATGTGAGGAAAAAGTGTTTTTTTCGCCAAATTTTGAGGTTTGCAAAGGATTCTGCGTAACCGAACCTGGTCAGAGCCCCACAAGTCACCCCATCTTGGATTCCCCGAGGTGTCTAGTTTTCATAACCGCGCAGGTTTGCTCGGTTTCCCTAGGTGCCGGCTGAGCTAGAGGCCAAAAAACAAAAGGTAGGCACTTTCTAAAAAACACCTCTGTTTTGTGTGAAAAAATGTGATGTGTCCATGTTGTGTTTTGGGCCATTTCCTTTCTTGGGCGCTAGGCCTACCCACACAAGTGAGGTACCATTTTTATTGGGAGACTTGGGGGAACGCTGAGTGGAAGGAAATTTGTGGCTCCTCTCAGATTCCAGAACTTTCTGTCATCGAAATGTGAGGAAAAAGTGTTTTATTTTGGCACATTTTGAGGTTTGCAAACGATTCTGGGTAACAGAACCTGGTCAGAGCCCCACAAATCACCCCATCTTGGATTCCCCTAGGTGTCTAGTTTTCAAAACCACGCAGGTTTGCTCGGTTTCCCTAGGTGCTGGCTGAGCTAGAGGCCAAAATCCACAGGTAGGCACTTTATAAAAAACACCTCTGTTTTCTGTGAAAAAATGTGGAGTGTCCACGTTGCGTTTTGTGCCATTTCCTTTGGTGGGCGCGAGGCCTACCCACACAAGTGAGGTACCATTTTTATCGGGAGACTTGGGGGAATGCTGGGTGGAAGAAAATATGTGGCTCCTCTCAGATTCCAGAACTTTCTGTCATCGAAATGTGAGGAAAAAGTGTTTTATTTTGGCACATTTTGAGGTTTGCAAACGATTCTGGGTAACAGAACCTGGTCAGAGCCCCACAAATCACCCCATCTTGGATTCCCCTAGGTGTCTAGTTTTCAGAAATGCACTGGTTTGCTGGGTTTCCCCTGGTGCCGGCTGAGCTAGACGCCAAAATCCACAGGTAGGCACTTTGTAAAAAACACCTCTGTTTTCTGTGAAAAAATGTGATGTGTCCACGTTGTGTTTTGGGCCATTTACTTTCGTGGGCGCTAGGCCTACCCACACAAGTGAGGTACCATTTTTATCGGGAGACTTGGGGAACGCTGGGTGGAAGGAAATTTGTGGCTCCTCTCAGATTCCAGTACTTTCTGTCACCGAAATGTGAGGAAAAGGTGTTTTTTTCACCAAATGTTGAGGTTTGCAAAGGATTCTGGGTAACAGAACCTGGTCAGAGCCCCACAAGTCACCCCATCTTGGATTCCCCTACGTGTCTAGTTTTCAAAAATGCGCTGGTTTGCTAGGTTTCCCCAGGTGCTGGCTGAGCTAGAGGCCAAAATCCACAGGTAGGCACTTTATAAAAAACACCTCTGTTTTCTGTGAAAAAATGTGATGGGTCCACGTTGTGTTTTGGGCCATTTCCTTTCGTGGGCACTAGGCCTACCCACACAAGTGAGGTACCATTTTTATCGGGAGACTTGGGGGAATGCTGGGTGGAAGGAAATTTGTGGCTCCTCTCAGATTCCACAACTTTCTGTGACCGAAGTGTGAGGAAAAAGTGTTTTGTTAGGCAAATTTTGAGGTTTGCAAATGATTCTGGGTAACAGAACCTGGTCAGAGCCCCACAAGTCACCCCATCTTGGATTCCCCAAGGTGTCTAGTTTTCAAAAATGTGCTGGTTTGCTAGGTTTCCCCTGGTGCCGGCTGAGCTAGAGGCCAAAATCCACAGGTAGGCACTTTGTAAAAAAAAACTCTGTTTTCTGTGAAAAAATGTGATGTGTCCACTTTGTGTTTTGGGCCATTTCCGTTCATGGGCGCTAGGCCTACCCACACAAGTGAGGTACCATTTTTATCTGGAGACTTGGGGAACGCTGGGTGGAAGGAAATTTGTGGCTCCTCTCAGATTCCAGAACTTTCTGTCACCGAAATGTGAGGAAAAAGTGTTTTTTTCACCAAATTTTGAGGTTTGCAAAGGATTCTGGGTAACAGAACCTGGTCAGAGCCCCACAAGTCACCCCATCTTGGATTCCCCTAGGCCATTTCCTTTCTTGGCTAGGCCTACCCACACAAGTGAGGTACCATTTTTATCGGGAGACTTGGGGCAATGCTGGGTGGGAGGAAATTTGTGGCTACTCTGAGATTCCAGAACTTTCTGTCACCGAAATGTGAGGAAAAAGTGTTGTATTTTGGCAAATTTTGAGGTTTGCAAAAGATTCTGGGTAACAGAACCTGGTCAGAGCCCCACAAGTCACCCCATCTTGGATTCCCCTAGGTGTCTAGTTTTCAAAACTGCGCAGGTTTGCTAGATTTCCCCAGGTGCCGGCTGAGCTAGATGCCAAAATCCACAGGTAGGCACTATGTAAAAAACACCTCTGTTTTCTGTGAAAAAATGTGATGTGTCCACGTTGCGTTTTGTGCCATTTCCTTTCATGGGCGCCAGGCCTACTCACACAAGTGAGGTACCATTTTTATTGGGAGACTTGGGGGAACGCTGGGTGGAAGGAAATTTGTGGCTCCTCTCAGATTCCAGAACTTTCTGTCATCGAAATGTGAGGAAAAAGTGTTTTTTTCGCCAAATTTTGAGGTTTGCAAAGGATTCTGCGTAACCGAACCTGGTCAGAGCCCCACAAGTCACCCCATCTTGGATTCCCCGAGGTGTCTAGTTTTCATAACCGCGCAGGTTTGCTCGGTTTCCCTAGGTGCCGGCTGAGCTAGAGGCCAAAAAACAAAAGGTAGGCACTTTCTAAAAAACACCTCTGTTTTGTGTGAAAAAATGTGATGTGTCCATGTTGTGTTTTGGGCCATTTCCTTTCTTGGGCGCTAGGCCTACCCACACAAGTGAGGTACCATTTTTATTGGGAGACTTGGGGGAACGCTGAGTGGAAGGAAATTTGTGGCTCCTCTCAGATTCCAGAACTTTCTGTCATCGAAATGTGAGGAAAAAGAGTTTTATTTTGGCAAATTTTGAGGTTTGCAAAGGATTCTGGGTAACAGAACCTGGTCAGAGCCCCACAAATCACCCCATCTTGGATTCCCCTAGGTGTCTAATTTTCAGAAATGCGCGGGATTGCTGGGTTTCCCCTGGTGCCGGCTGAGCTAGACGCCAAAATCCACAGGTAGGCACTTTGTAAAAAACACCTCCGTTTTCTGTGAAAAAATGTGATGTGTCCACGTTGTATTTTGGGCCATTTCCCTTCGTGGGCGCTAGGCCTACCAACACAAGTGAGGTACCATTTTTATCTGGAGACTTGGGGAACGCTGGGTGGAAGGAAATTTGTGGCTCCTCTCAGATTCCAGAACTTTCTGTCACCGAAATGTGAGGAAAAAGTGTTTTTTTCACCAAATTTTGAGGTTTGCAAAGGATTCTGGGTAACAGAACCTGGTCAGAGCCCCACAAGTCACCCCATCTTGGATTCCCCTACGTGTCTAGTTTTCAAAAATGCGCTGGTTTGCTAGGTTTCCCCAGGTGCTGACTGAGCTAGAGGCCAAAATCCACAGGTAGGCACTTTATAAAAAACACCTCTGTTTTCTGTGAAAAAATGTGATGTGTCCACGTTGTGTTATGGGCCATTTCCTTTCGTGGGCACTAGGCCTACCCACACAAGTGAGGTACCATTTTTATCAGGAGACTTGGGGGAATGCTGGGTGGAAGGAAATTTGTGGCTCCTCTCAGATTCTAGAACTTTCTGTGACCGAAATGTGAGTAAAAAGTGGTTTGTTTTGGCAAATTTTGAGGTTTGCAAATGATTCTGGGTAACAGAACCTGGTCAGAGCCCCACAAGTCACCCCATCTTGGATTCCCCTAGGAGTCTAGTTTTCAAAAATGTTCTGGTTTGCTAGGTATCCCCTGGTGCCGGCTGAGCTAGAGGCCAAAATCCACAGGTAGGTACTTTGTAAAAAACACCTCTGTTTTCTGTGAAAAAATGTGATGTGTCCACGTTGCGTTTTGTGCCATTTCCTTTGGTGGGCGCCAGGCCTACCCACACAAGTGAGGTACCATTTTTATTGGGAGACTTGGGGGAATGCTGGGTGGAAGGAAATTTGTGGCTCCTCTCAGATTCCAGAACTTTCTGTCATCGAAATGTGAGGAAAAAGTGTTTTTTTGACAACATTTTGAGGTTTGCAAAGGATTCTGCGTAACAGAACCTGGTTAGAGCCCCACAAGTCACCCCATCTTGGATTGCCCTAGGTGTCTAGTTTTCAAAACCACGCAGGTTTGCTCTGTTTCCCTAGGTGCCGGCTGAGCTAGACGCCAAAATCCACAGGTAGACACTATGTAAAAAACACCTCTGTTTTCTGTGAAAAAATGTGATGTGTCCACGTTCCGTTTTGTGCCATTTCCTTTCGTGGGCGCTAGGCCTACCCACACAAGTGAGGTACCATTTTTATTGGGAGACTTGGTGGAACGCTGGGTGGAAGGAAATTTGTTGCTCCTCTCAGATTCCAGAACTTTCTGTGACCGAAATGTGAGTAAAAAGTGGGTTTTTTTGGCAAATTTTGAGGTTTGCAAATGATTCTGGGTAACAGAACCTGGTCAGAGCCCCACAAGTCACCCCATCTTGGATTCCCCTACGTGTCTAGTTTTCAAAAATGTGCTGGTTTGCTAGGTTTCCCCAGGTGCTGGCTGAGCTAGAGGCCAAAATCCACAGGTAGGCACTTTATAAAAAACACCTCTGTTTTCTGTGAAAAAATGTGATGTGTCCACGTTGCGTTTTGTGCCATTTCCTTTGGTGGGCGCCAGGCCTACCCACACAAGTGAGGTACCATTTTTATTGGGAGACTTGGGGGAATGCTGGGTGGAAGGAAATTTGTGGCTCCTCTCAAATTCCAGAACTTTCTGTCATCGAAATGTGAGGAAAAAGTGTTTTTTTCGCCAAATTTTGAGGTTTGCAAAGGATTCTGCGTAACAGAACCTGGTAAGAGCCCCACAAGTCACCCCATCTTGGATTCCCCTAGGTGTCTAGTTTTCAAAACCACGCAGGTTTGCTCGGTTTCCCTAGGTGCTGGCTGAGCTAGAGGCCAAAATCCAGAGGTAGGCACTTTATAAAAAACACCTCTGTTTTCTGTGAAAAAATGTGGAGTGTCCACGTTGCGTTTTGTGCCATTTCCTTTGGTGGGCGCGAGGCCTACCCACACAAGTGAGGTACCATTTTTATCGGGAGACTTGGGGGAATGCTGGGTGGAAGAAAATATGTGGCTCCTCTCAGATTCCAGAACTTTCTGTCATCGAAATGTGAGGAAAAAGTGTTTTATTTTGGCACATTTTGAGGTTTGCAAACGATTCTGGGTAACAGAACCTGGTCAGAGCCCCACAAATCACCCCATCTTGGATTCCCCTAGGTGTCTAGTTTTCAGAAATGCACTGGTTTGCTGGGTTTCCCCTGGTGCCGGCTGAGCTAGACGCCAAAATCCACAGGTAGGCACTTTGTAAAAAACACCTCTGTTTTCTGTGAAAAAATGTGATGTGTCCACGTTGTGTTTTGGGCCATTTACTTTCGTGGGCGCTAGGCCTACCCACACAAGTGAGGTACCATTTTTATCGGGAGACTTGGGGAACGCTGGGTGGAAGGAAATTTGTGGCTCCTCTCAGATTCCAGTACTTTCTGTCACCGAAATGTGAGGAAAAGGTGTTTTTTTCACCAAATGTTGAGGTTTGCAAAGGATTCTGGGTAACAGAACCTGGTCAGAGCCCCACAAGTCACCCCATCTTGGATTCCCCTACGTGTCTAGTTTTCAAAAATGCGCTGGTTTGCTAGGTTTCCCCAGGTGCTGGCTGAGCTAGAGGCCAAAATCCACAGGTAGGCACTTTATAAAAAACACCTCTGTTTTCTGTGAAAAAATGTGATGGGTCCACGTTGTGTTTTGGGCCATTTCCTTTCGTGGGCACTAGGCCTACCCACACAAGTGAGGTACCATTTTTATCGGGAGACTTGGGGGAATGCTGGGTGGAAGGAAATTTGTGGCTCCTCTCAGATTCCACAACTTTCTGTGACCGAAGTGTGAGGAAAAAGTGTTTTGTTAGGCAAATTTTGAGGTTTGCAAATGATTCTGGGTAACAGAACCTGGTCAGAGCCCCACAAGTCACCCCATCTTGGATTCCCCAAGGTGTCTAGTTTTCAAAAATGTGCTGGTTTGCTAGGTTTCCCCTGGTGCCGGCTGAGCTAGAGGCCAAAATCCACAGGTAGGCACTTTGTAAAAAAAAACTCTGTTTTCTGTGAAAAAATGTGATGTGTCCACTTTGTGTTTTGGGCCATTTCCGTTCATGGGCGCTAGGCCTACCCACACAAGTGAGGTACCATTTTTATCTGGAGACTTGGGGAACGCTGGGTGGAAGGAAATTTGTGGCTCCTCTCAGATTCCAGAACTTTCTGTCACCGAAATGTGAGGAAAAAGTGTTTTTTTCACCAAATTTTGAGGTTTGCAAAGGATTCTGGGTAACAGAACCTGGTCAGAGCCCCACAAGTCACCCCATCTTGGATTCCCCTAGGCCATTTCCTTTCTTGGCTAGGCCTACCCACACAAGTGAGGTACCATTTTTATCGGGAGACTTGGGGCAATGCTGGGTGGGAGGAAATTTGTGGCTACTCTGAGATTCCAGAACTTTCTGTCACCGAAATGTGAGGAAAAAGTGTTGTATTTTGGCAAATTTTGAGGTTTGCAAAAGATTCTGGGTAACAGAACCTGGTCAGAGCCCCACAAGTCACCCCATCTTGGATTCCCCTAGGTGTCTAGTTTTCAAAACTGCGCAGGTTTGCTAGATTTCCCCAGGTGCCGGCTGAGCTAGATGCCAAAATCCACAGGTAGGCACTATGTAAAAAACACCTCTGTTTTCTGTGAAAAAATGTGATGTGTCCACGTTGCGTTTTGTGCCATTTCCTTTCATGGGCGCCAGGCCTACTCACACAAGTGAGGTACCATTTTTATTGGGAGACTTGGGGGAACGCTGGGTGGAAGGAAATTTGTGGCTCCTCTCAGATTCCAGAACTTTCTGTCATCGAAATGTGAGGAAAAAGTGTTTTTTTCGCCAAATTTTGAGGTTTGCAAAGGATTCTGCGTAACCGAACCTGGTCAGAGCCCCACAAGTCACCCCATCTTGGATTCCCCGAGGTGTCTAGTTTTCATAACCGCGCAGGTTTGCTCGGTTTCCCTAGGTGCCGGCTGAGCTAGAGGCCAAAAAACAAAAGGTAGGCACTTTCTAAAAAACACCTCTGTTTTGTGTGAAAAAATGTGATGTGTCCATGTTGTGTTTTGGGCCATTTCCTTTCTTGGGCGCTAGGCCTACCCACACAAGTGAGGTACCATTTTTATCGGGAGACTTGGGGCAATGCTGGGTGGAAGGAAATTTGTGGCTCTTCTGAGATTCCAGAACTTTCTGTCACCGAAATGTGAGGAAAAAGTGTTGTATTCTGGCAAATTTTGATGTTTGCAAAGGATTCTGGGTAACAGAACCTGGTCAGAGCCCCACAAGTCACCCCATCTTGGATTCCCCTAGTGTGTAGTTTTCAGAAATGCGCTGGTTTGCTAGGATTCCCCTGGTGCCGGCTGAGCTAGAGGCCAAAATCCACAGGTAGGCACTTTCTAAAAAACACCTCTGTTTTGTGTGAAAAAATGTGATGTGTCCATGTTGTGTTTTGGGCCATTTCCTTTCGTGGGCGCTAGGCCTACCCACACAAGTGAGGTACCATTTTTATCGGGAGACTTGGGGCAATGCTGGGTGGAAGGAAATTTGGGGCTCCTCTCAGATTCCAGAACTTTCTGTCACCGAAATGTGAGGAAAAGGTGTTTTTTTCTCCAAATTTTGAGGTTTGCAAAGGATTCTGGGTAACAGAACCTGGTCAGAGCCCCACAAGTCACCCCATCTTGGATTGCCCTAGGTGTCAAGTTTTCAAAACCGCGCAGGTTTGCTCGGTTTCCCTAGGTGCCGGCTGAGCTAGATGCCCAAAAAGAAAAGGTTGGCACTTTCTAAAAAACACCTCTGTTTTGTGTGAAAAAATGTGATGTGTCCATGTTGTGTTTTGGGCCATTTCCTTTCTTGGGCGCTAGGCCTACCCACACAAGTGAGGTACCATTTTTATCGGGAGACTTGGGGCAATGCTGGGTGGAAGGAAATTCGTGGCTCCTCTGAGATTCCAGAACTTTCTGTCACCGAAATGTGAGGAAAACGTGTTGTATTCTGACACATTTTGAGGTTTGCAAAGGATTCTGGGTAACAGAACCTGGTCAGAGCCCCACAAGTCACCCCATCTTGGATTTCCCTAGGTGTCTAGTTTTCAGAAATGTGCTGGTTTGCTAGGTTTCCCCTGGTGCCGGCTGAGCTAGAGGCCAAAATCCACAGGTAGGCACATTGTAAAAAACACCTCTGTTTTCTGTGAAAAAATGTGATGTGTCCACGTTGTGTTTTGGGCCATTTCCTTTCGTGGGCGCTAGGCCTACCCACACAAGTGAGGTGCCATTTTTATCGGGAGACTTGGGGGAATGCTGGGTTGAAGGAAATTTGTGGCTCCTCTCAGATTCCAGAACTTTCTGTCACCGTAATGTGAGGAAAAAGTGTTTTTTTGGCAAATTTTGAGGTTTGCAAATGATTCTGGGTAACAGAACCTGCTCAGAGCCCCACAAGTCACCCCATCTTGGATTCCCCTAGGTGTCTAGTTTTCAGAAATGCGCTGGTTTGCTAGGTTTCCCCTGGTGCCGGCTGAGCTAGAGGCCAAAATCCACAGGTAGGCACTTTGTAAAAAACACCTCTGTTTTCTGTGAAAAAATGTGATGTGTCCACGTTGTGTTTTGGGCCATTTCCTTTCTTGGGCGCTAGGCCTACCCACACAAGTGAGGTACCATTTTTATCGGGAGACTTGGGGAACGCTGGGTGGAAGGAAATTTGTGGCTCCTCTCAGATTCCAGAACTTTCTGTCACCGAAATGTGAGGAAAAAGTGTTTTTTTCACCAAATTTTGAGGTTTGCAAAGGATTCTGGGTAACAGAACCTGGTCAGAGCCCCACAAGTCACCCCATCTTGGATTCCCCTAGGTGTCTAGTTTTCAAAACTGTGCTGGTTTGCTAGGTTTCCCCTGGTGCCGACTGAGCTAGATGCCAAAATCCACAGGTAGGCACTTTGTAAAAAACACCTCTGTTTTCTGTGAAAAAATGTGATGTGTCCACTTTGTGTTTTGGGCCATTTCCTTTCGTGGGCACTTGGCCTACCCACACAAGTGAGGTGCCATTTTTATCGGGAGACTTGGGGGAATGCTGGGTGGAAGGAAATTTGTGGCTCGTCTTAGATTCCAGAACTTTCTGTCACCGAAATGTGAGGAAAAAGTGTTTTGTTTTGGCAAATTTTGAGGTTTGCAAAGGATTCTGCGTAACAGAACCTGGTCAGAGCCCCACAAGTCACCCCATCATGGATTCCCCTAGGTGTCTAGTTTTCAGAAATGCGCTGGTTTGCTGGGTTTCCCCTGGTGCCGGCTGAGCTAGAGCCCACAATCCACAGGTAGGCACTTTGTAAAAAAACACCTCTGTTTTCTGTAAAAATGTGATGTGTTCACATTGTGTTCTGGGTCATTTCCTTTCGTGGGCGCTAGGCCTACCCACACAAGTGAGGTACCATTTTTATCGGGAGACTTGGGGAACGCTGGGTGGAAGGAAATTTGTGGCTCCTCTCAGATTCCAGAACTTTCTGTCACCGAAATGTGAGGAAGAAGTGTATTTTTTGCCAAATTTTGAGGTTTGCTAAGGATTCTGGGTAACCGAACCTGGTCAGAGCCCCACAAGTCACCCCATCTTGGATTCCCCTAGGGGTCTAGTTTTCAAAACTGCACAGGTTTGCTCGGTTTCCCTAGGTGCCGTCTGAGCTAGAGGCCAAAATCCACAGCTAGGCACTTTGTAAAAATCACCTCTGTTTTCTGTGAAAAAATGTGATGTGTCCACGCTGTGTTTTGGGCCATTTCCTTTCGTGGGCGCTAGGCCTACCCACAAAAGTGAGGTACCATTTTTATCAGGATACTTGGGGGAATGCTGGGTGGAAGGACATTTGTGGCTCCTCTTAGATTCCAGAACTTTCTGTCACCGAAATGTGAGGAAAAAGTGTTTTTTTTTACAAATTTTGAGGTTTGCAAAGGATTCTTGGTAACAGAACCTGGTCAGAGCCCCACAGGTCACCCCATCTTGGATTCCCCTAGGTGTCTAGTTTTCAGAAATGCACTGGTTTGCTAGGTTTCCCCTGGTGCCGGCTGAGCTAGAGGCCAAAATCCACAGGTAGGCACTTTGTAAAAAACACCTCTGTTTTCTGTGAAAAAATGTGATGTGTCCACATTGTGTTTTGGGCCATTTCCTTTCGTGGGCGCTAGGCCTACCCACACAAGTGATGTACCATTTTTATCAGGAGACTTGGGGGAGTGCTGGGTGGAAGGAATTTTTTTCGCTCCTCTCAGATTCCAGAACTTTCTGTCACCGAAATGTTAGGAAAAAGTGTTTTTTTTTGCAAAGTTTGAGGTTTGCAAAGGATTCTGGTTAACAGAACCTGGTGAGAGCCCCACAAGTCACCCCATCTTGGATTCCCCTAGGTGTCTAGTTTTCAGAAATGCGCTGGTTTGCTAGGTTTCCCCTGGCGCCTGCTGAGCTAGAGGCCAAAATCCACAGGTAGGCACTTTGTAAAAAACACCTCTGTTTTCTGTGAAAAAATGTGATGTGTCCACGTTGTGTTTTGGGCCATTTCCTTTCGTGGGTGCTAGGCATACCCACACAAGTGAGGTACCATTTTTATTGGGAGACTTGGGGGAACGCTGGGTGGAATGAAATTTGTGGCTCCTCTCAGATTCCAGAACTTTCTGTCATCGAAATGTGAGGGAAAAGTGTTTTTTTCGCCAAATTTTGAGGTTTGCAAAGGATTCTGCGTAACAGAACCTGGTCAGAGCCCCACAAGTCACCCCATCTTGGATTCCCCGAGATGTCTAGTTTTCAAAACCGCGCAGGTTTGCTCGGTTTCCCTAGGTGCCGGCTGAGCTAGACGCCAAAATCCACAGGTAGGCAGTTTCTAAAAAAACACCTCTGTTTTGTGTGAAACAATGTGATGTGTCCATGTTGTGTTTTGGGCCATTTCCTTTCTTGGGCGCTAGGCCTACCCACACAAGTGATGTACCATTTTTATCGGGAGACTTGGGGCAATGCTGGGTGGAAGGAAATTTGTGGCTCCTCTGAGATTCCAGAACTTTCTGTCACCGAAATGTGAGGAAAAAGTGTTGTATTTAGGCAAATTTTGAGGTTTGCAAAGGATTCTGGGTAACAGAACCTGGTCAGAGCCCCACAAGTCACCCCATCTTGGATTCCCCTATGTGTCTAGTTTTCAAAACTGCGCTGGTTTGCTAGGTTTCCCCAGGTGCCGGCTGAGCTACATGCCAAAATCCACAGGTAGGCACTATGTAAAAAACAGCTCTGTTTTCTGTGAAAAAATGTGATGTGTCCATGTTGCGTTTTGTGCCATTTCCTTTCATGGGCGCTAGGCCTACCCACACAAGTGAGGTACCATTTTTATTGGGAGACTTGGTGGAACGCTGGGTGGAAGGAAATTTGTTGCTCCTCTCAGATTCCAGAACTTTCTGTCACCGTAATGTGAGGAAAAAGTGTTTTTTTGGCAAATTTTGAGGTTTGCAAATGATTCTGGGTAACAGAACCTGGTGAGAGCCCCACAAGTCACCCCATCTTGGATTCCCCTAGGTGTCTAGTTTTCAGAAAAGCGCTGGTTTGCTAGGTTCCCCTGGTGCCGGCTGAGCTAGAGGCCAAAATCCACAGGTAGGCACTGTGTAAAAAACACCTCTGTTTTCTGTGAAAAAATGTGATGTGTCCACGTTGTGTTTTGGGCCATTTCCTTTCTTGGGCGCTAGGCCTACCCACACAAGTGAGGTACCATTTTTATCGGGAGACTTGGGGAACGCTGGGTGGAAGGAAATTTGTGGCTCCTCTCAGATTCCAGAACTTTCTGTCACCGAAATGTGAGGAAAAAGTGTTTTTTTCACCAAATTTTGAGGTTTGCAAAGGATTCTGGGTAACAGAACCTGGTGAGAGCCCCACAAGTCACCCCATCTTGGATTCCCCTAGGTGTCTAGTTTTCAAAAATGTGCTGGTTTGCTAGGTTTCCCCAGGTGCCGACTGAGCTAGATGCCAAAATCCACAGGTAGGCACTTTGTAGAAAACACCTCTGTTTTCTGTGAAAAGATGTGATGTGTCCACGTTGTGTTTTGGGCCATTTCCTTTCGTGGGCACTTGGCCTACCCACACAAGTGAGGTGCCATTTTTATCGGGACACTTGGGGGAATGCTGGGTGGAAGGAAATTTGTGGCTCGTCTTAGATTCCAGAACTTTCTGTCACTGAAATGTGAGGAAAAAGTGTTTTGTTTTGGCAAATTTTGAGATTTGCAAAGGATTCTGGGTAACAGAACCTGGTCAGAGCCCCACAAGTCACCCCATCATGGATTCCCCTAGGTGTCTAGTTTTCAGAAATGCGCTGGTTTGCTAGGTTTCCCCTGGTGCCGGCTGAGCTAGAGCCCAAAATCCACAGGTAGGCACTTTGTAAAAAAACACCTCTGTTTTCTGTAAAAATGTGATGTGTTCACATTGTGTTCTGGGTCATTTCCTTTCGTGGGCGCTAGGCCTACCCACACAAGTGAGGTACCATTTTTATCGGGAGACTTGGGGGAACGCTGGGTGGAAGGACATTTGTGGCTCCTCTCAGATTCCAGAACTTTCTGTCACCGAAATGTGAGGGAAAAGTGTTTTTTTTGCCAAATTTTGAGGTTTGCTAAGGATTCTGGGTAACAGAACCTGGTCAGAGCCCCACAAGTCACCCCATCTTGGATTCCCCTAGGGGTCTAGTTTTCAAAACTGCACAGGTTTGCTCGGTTTCCCTAGGTGCCGTCTGAGCTAGAGGCCAAAATCCACAGCTAGGCACTTTGTAAAAATCACCTCTGTTTTCTGTGAAAAAATGTGATGTGTCCACATTGTGTTTTGGGCCATTTCCTTTCGTGGGCGCTAGGCCTACCCACACAAGTGAGGTACCATTTTTATCAGGATACTTGGGGGAATGCTGGGTGGAAGGACATTTGTGGCTCCTCTTAGATTCCAGAACTTTCTGTCACCGAAATGTGAGGAAAAAGTGTTTTTTTTTACAAATTTTGAGGTTTGCAAAGGATTCTTGGTAACAGAACCTGGTCAGAGCCCCACAGGTCACCCCATCTTGGATTCCCCTAGGTGTCTGGTTTTCAGAAATGCGCTGGTTTGCTAGGTTTCCCCTGGTGCCGGCTGAGCTAAAGGCCAAAATCCACAGGTAGGCACTTTGTAAAAAACACCTCTGTTTTCTGTGAAAAAATGTGATGTGTCCACATTGTGTTTTGGGCCATTTCCTTTCGTGGGCGCTAGGCCTACCCACACAAGTGATGTACCATTTTTATCAGGAGACTTGGGGGAATGCTGGGTGGAAGGAATTTTTTTGGCTCCTCTCAGATTCCAGAACTTTCTGTCACCGAAATGTGAGGAAAAAGTGTTTTTTTTTTGCAAAGTTTGAGGTTTGCAAAGGATTCTGGGTAACAGAACCTGGTGAGAGCCCCACAAGTCACCCCATCTTGGATTCCCCTAGGTGTCTAGTTTTCAGAAATGCGCTGGTTTGCTAGGTTTCCCCTGGCGCCGGCTGAGCTAGAGGCCAAAATCCACAGGTAGGCACTTTGTAAAAAACACCTCTGTTTTCTGTGAAAAAATGTGATGTGTCCACGTTGTGTTTTGGGCCATTTCCTTTTGTGGGCGCTAGGCCTACCCACACAAGTGAGGTACCATTTTTATTGGGAGACTTGGGGGAACGCTGGGTGGAATGAAATTTGTGGCTCCTCTCAGATTCCAGAACTTTCTGTCATCGAAATGTGAGGAAAAAGTGTTTTTTTCGCCAAATTTTGAGGTTTGCAAAGGATTCTGCGTAACAGAACCTGGTCAGAGCCCCACAAGTCACCCCATCTTGGATTCCCCTAGGTGTCTAGTTTTCAAAACCGCGCAGGTTTGCTCGGTTTCCCTACGTGCCGGCTGAGCTAGACGACAAAATCCACAGGTAGGCAGTTTCTAAAAAACACCTCTGCTTTGTGTGAAACAATGTGATGTGTCCATGTTGTGTTTTGGGCCATTTCCTTTCTTGGGCGTTAGGCCTACCCACACAAGTGACGTACCATTTTTATCGGGAGACTTGGGGCAATGCTGGGTGGAAGGAAATTTGTGGCTCCTCTGAGATTCCAGAACTTTCTGTCACCGAAATGTGAGGAAAAAGTGTTGTATTTTGGCAAATTTTGAGGTTTGCAAAGGATTCTGGGTAACAGAACCTGGTCAGAGCCCCACAAGTCACCCCATCTTGGATTCCCCTATGTGTCTAGTTTTCAAAACTGCGCTGGTTTGCTAGGTTTCCCCAGGTGCCGGCTGAGCTACATGCCAAATTCCACAGGTAGGCACTATGTAAAAAACACCTCTGTTTTCTGTGAAAAAATGTGATGTGTCCACGTTGCGTTTTGTGCCATTTCCTTTCATGGGCGCTAGTTCTACCCACACAAGTGAGGTACCATTTTTATTGGGAGACTTGGTGGAACGCTGGGTGGAAGGAAATTTGTTGCTCCTCTCAGATTCCAGAACTTTCTGTCATCGAAATGTGAGGAAAAAGTGTTTTATTTTGGCAAATATTGAGGTTTGCAAAGGATTCTGGGTAACAGAACCTGGTCAGAGCCCACCAAATCACCCCATCTTGGATTCCCCTAGGTGTCTAGTTTTCAGAAATGCGCTGGTTTGCTGGGTTTCCCCTGGTGCCGGCTGAGCTAGAGGCCAAAATCCACAGGTAGGCACTTTCTAAAAAACACCTCTGTTTTCTGTGAAAAAATGTGATGTGTCCACGTTGTGTTTTGGGCCATTTCCTTTTGTGGGCGCTAGGCCTACCCACACAAGTGAGGTACCATTTTTATTGGGAGACTTGGGGGAACGCTGGGTGGAATGAAATTTGTGGCTCCTCTCAGATTCCAGAACTTTCTGTCATCGAAATGTGAGGAAAAAGTGTTTTTTTCGCCAAATTTTGAGGTTTGCAAAGGATTCTG
Source organism: Pleurodeles waltl (assembly GCF_031143425.1). Taxonomy (NCBI): domain Eukaryota; kingdom Metazoa; phylum Chordata; class Amphibia; order Caudata; family Salamandridae; genus Pleurodeles; species Pleurodeles waltl. Next base: position 300,495,457 of record NC_090437.1, on the reverse strand, counting down.
CGTAACAGAACCTGGTCAGAGCCCCACAAGTCACCCCATCTTGGATTCCCCTAGGTGTCTAGTTTTCAAAACCGCGCAGGTTTGCTCGGTTTCCCTACGTGCCGGCTGAGCTAGACGACAAAATCCACAGGTAGGCAGTTTCTAAAAAACACCTCTGCTTTGTGTGAAACAATGTGATGTGTCCATGTTGTGTTTTGGGCCATTTCCTTTCTTGGGCGCTAGGCCTACCCACACAAGTGACGTACCATTTTTATCGGGAGACTTGGGGCAATGCTGGGTGGAAGGAAATTTGTGGCTCCTCTGAGATTCCAGAACTTTCTGTCACCGAAATGTGAGGAAAAAGTGTTGTATTTTGGCAAATTTTGAGGTTTGCAAAGGATTCTGGGTAACAGAACCTGGTCAGAGCCCCACAAGTCACCCCATCTTGGATTCCCCTATGTGTCTAGTTTTCAAAACTGCGCTGGTTTGCTAGGTTTCCCCAGGTGCCGGCTGAGCTACATGCCAAATTCCACAGGTAGGCACTATGTAAAAAACACCTCTGTTTTCTGTGAAAAAATGTGATGTGTCCACGTTGCGTTTTGTGCCATTTCCTTTCATGGGCGCTAGTTCTACCCACACAAGTGAGGTACCATTTTTATTGGGAGACTTGGTGGAACGCTGGGTGGAAGGAAATTTGTTGCTCCTCTCAGATTCCAGAACTTTCTGTCATCGAAATGTGAGGAAAAAGTGTTTTATTTTGGCAAATATTGAGGTTTGCAAAGGATTCTGGGTAACAGAACCTGGTCAGAGCCCACCAAATCACCCCATCTTGGATTCCCCTAGGTGTCTAGTTTTCAGAAATGCGCTGGTTTGCTGGGTTTCCCCTGGTGCCGGCTGAGCTAGACGCCAAAATCCACAGGTAGGCACTTTGTAAAAAACACCTCTGTTTTCTGTGAAAAAATGTGATGTGTCCACGTTGTGTTTTGGGCCATTTCCTTTCGTGGGCGCTAGGCCTACCCACACAAGTGAGGTACCATTGTTATCGGGAGACTTGGGGAACGCTGGGTGGAAGGAAATTTGTGGCTCCTCTCAGATTCCAGAACTTTCTGTGACCGAAATGTGAGTAAAAAGTGGTTTGTTTGGGCATATTTTAAGGTTTGCAAATGATTCTGGGTAACAGAACCTGGTCAGAGCCCCACAAGTCACCCCATCTTGGATTCCCCTACGTGTCTAGTTTTAAAAAATGTGCTGGTTTGCTAGGTTTCCCCAGGTGCTGGCTGAGCTAGAGGCCAATATCCACAGGTAGGCACTTTATAAAAAACACCTCTGTTTTCTGTGAAAAAATGTAATGTGTCCACGTTGCGTTTTGTGCCATTTCCTTTGGTGGGTGCCAGGCCTACCCACACAAGTGAGGTACCATTTTTATTGGGAGACTTGGGGGAACGCTGGGTGGAAGGAAATTTGTGGCTCCTCTCAGATTCCAGAACTTTCTGTCATCGAAATGTGAGGAAAAAGTGTTTTTTTCGCCAAATTTTGAGGTTTGCAAAGGATTCTGCGTAACAGAACATGGTCAGAGCCCCACAAGTCACCCCATCTTGGATTCACCTAGGTGTCTAGTTTTCAAAACCACGCAGGTTTGCTCGGTTTCCCTAGGTGACGGCTGAGCTAGAGGCCAAAATCCACAGGTAGTCACTTTCTAAAAAACACCTCTGTTTTGTGTGAAAAAATGTGACGTGTCCATGTTGTGTTTTGGGCCATTTCCTTTCTTGGGCGCTAGGCCTACCCACACAAGTGAGGTACCATTTTTATCGGGAGACTTGGGGCAATGCTGGGTGGAAGGAAATTTGTGGCTCCTCTCAGATTCCAGAACTTTCTGTCACCGAAATGTGAGGAAAAAGTGTTGTATTTTGGCAAATTTTGAGGTTTGGAAAGGTTTCTGGGTAACAGAACCTGGTCAGAGCCGCACAAGTCACCCCATCTTGGATTCCCCTAGTGTCTAGTTTTCAGAAATGGGCTGGTTTGCTAGGATTCCCCTGGTGCCGGCTGAGCTAGAGGCCAAAATCCACAGGTAGGCACTTTCTAAAAAACACCTCTGTTTTGAGTGAAAAAATGTGATGTGTCCATGTTGTGTTTTGGGCCATTTCCTTTCGTGGGCGCTAGGCCTACCCACACAAGTGAGGTACCATTTTTATCGGGAGACTTGGGGCAATGCTGGGTGGAAGGAAATTTGTGGCTCCTCTCAGATTCCAGAACTTTCTGTCACCGAAATGTGAGGAAAAAGTGTTGTATTTTTGAAAATTTTGAGGTTTGCAAGGGATTCTGGGTAACAGAACCTGGTCAGAGCCCCACAAGTCACCCCATCTTGGATTCCCCTAGTGTCTAGTTTTCAGAAATGCGCTGGTTTGCTAGGATTCCCGAGGTGCCGGCTGAGCTAGAGGCCAAAATCCACAGGTAGGCACTTTCTAAAAAACACCTCTGTTTTGTGTGAAAAAATGTGATGTGTCCATGTTGTGTTTTGGGCCATTTCCTTTCGTGGGCACTAGGCCTACCCACACAAGTGAGGTACCATTTTTATCGGGAGACTTGGGGCAATGCTGGGTGGAAGGAAATTTGTGGCTCCTCTCAGATTCCAGAACTTTCTGTCACCGAAATGTGAGGAAAAAGTGTTTTTTTCACAAAAGTTTGAGGTTTGCAAAGGATTCTGGGTAACAGAACCTGGTGAGAGCCCCACAAGTCACCCCATCTTGGATTCCCCTAGGTGTCTAGTTTTCAAAAATGTGCTGGTTTGCTAGGTTTCCCCAGGTGCCGACTGTTCTAGATGCCAAAATCCACAGGTAGGCACTTTGTAAAAAACACCTCTGTTTTCTGTGAAAAAATGTGATGTGTCCACGTTGTGTTTTGGGCCATTTCCATTCGTGGGCACTAGGCCTACCCACACAAGTGAGGTGCCATTTTTATCGGGAGACTTGGGGGAATGCTGGGTGAAAGGAAATTTGTGGCTCGTCTTAGATTCCAGAACTTTCTGTCACCGAAATGTGAGGAAAAAGTGTTTTGTTTTGGCAAATTTTGAGGTTTGCAAAAGATTCTGGGTAACAGAACCTGGTCAGAGCCCCACAAGTCTCCCCATCATGGATTCCCCTAGGTGTCTAGTTTTCAGAAATGCGCTGGTTTGCTAGGTTTCCCCTGGTGCCGGCTGAGCTAGAGCCCAAAATCCACAGGTAGGCACTATGTAAAAAAACACCTCTGTTTTCTGTGAAAAAATGTGATGTGTCCACGTTTCGTTTTGTGCCATTTCCTTTCGTGGGCGCCAGGCCTACCCACACAAGTGAGGTACCATTTTTATCGGGAGACTTGGGGGAATGCTGGGTGGAAGGAAATTTGTGGCTCCTCTCAGATTCCAGAACTTTCTGTGACCGAAATGTGAGTAAAAAGTGGGTTTTTTGGGCAAATTTTAAGGTTTGCAAATGATTCTGGGTAACAGAACCTGGTCAGAGCCCCACAAGTCACCCCATCTTGGATTCCCCTACGTGTCTAGTTTTCAAAAATGTGCTGGTTTGCTAGGTTTCCCCAGGTGCTGGCTGAGGTAGAGGCCAAAATCCACAGGTAGGCACTTTATAAGAAACACCTCTGTTTTCTGTGAAAAAATGTGATGTGTCCACGTTGCGTTTTGTGCCATTTCCTTTGGTGGGCGCCAGGCCTACCCTCACAAGTGAGGTACCATTTTTATTGGGAGACTTGGGGGAACGCTGGGTGGAAGGAAATTTGTGGCTCCTCTCAGATTCCAGAACTTTCTGTCATCGAAATGTGAGGAAAAAGTGTTTTTTTCGCCAAATTTTGAGGTTTGCAAAGGATTCTGCGTAACAGAACATGGTCAGAGCCCCACAAGTCACCCCATCTTGGATTCCCCTAGGTGTCTAGTTTTCAAAACCGCGCAGGTTTGCTCGGTTTCCCTAGGTGCCGGCTGAGCTAGAGGCCAAAATCCACAGGTAGGAACTTTCTAAAAAACACCTCTGTTTTGTGTGAAAAAATGTGATGTGTCCATGTTGTGTTTTGGGCCATTTCCTTTCTTGGGCGCTAGGCCTACCCACACAAGTGAGGTACCATTTTTATCGGGAGACTTGGGGCAATGCTGGGTGGAAGGAAATTTGTGGCTCCTCTCAGATTCCAGAACTTTCTGTCACCGAAATGTGAGGAAAAAGTGTTGTATTTTGGCAAATTTTGAGGTTTGGAAAGGTTTCTGGGTAACAGAACCTGGTCAGAGCCGCACAAGTCACCCCATCTTGGATTCCCCTAGTGTCTAGTTTTCAGAAATGGGCTGGTTTGCTAGGATTCCCCTGGTGCCGGCTGAGCTAGAGGCCAAAATCCACAGGTAGGCACTTTCTAAAAAACACCTCTGTTTTGAGTGAAAAAATGTGATGTGTCCATGTTGTGTTTTGGGCCATTTCCTTTCGTGGGCGCTAGGCCTACCCACACAAGTGAGGTACCATTTTTATCGGGAGACTTGGGGCAATGCTGGGTGGAAGGAAATTTGTGGCTCCTCTCAGATTCCAGAACTTTCTGTCACCGAAATGTGAGGAAAAAGTGTTGTATTTTGGAAAATTTTGAGGTTTGCAAGGGATTCTGGGTAACAGAACCTGGTCAGAGCCCCACAAGTCACCCCATCTTGGATTCCCCTAGTGTCTAGTTTTCAGAAATGCGCTGGTTTGCTAGGATTCCCGAGGTGCCGGCTGAGCTAGAGGCCAAAATCCACAGGTAGGCACTTTCTAAAAAACACCTCTGTTTTGTGTGAAAAAATGTGATGTGTCCATGTTGTGTTTTGGGCCATTTCCTTTCGTGGGCACTAGGCCTACCCACACAAGTGAGGTACCATTTTTATCGGGAGACTTGGGGCAATGCTGGGTGGAAGGAAATTTGTGGCTCCTCTCAGATTCCAGAACTTTCTGTCACCGAAATGTGAGGAAAAAGTGTTTTTTTCACAAAAGTTTGAGGTTTGCAAAGGATTCTGGGTAACAGAACCTGGTGAGAGCCCCACAAGTCACCCCATCTTGGATTCCCCTAGGTGTCTAGTTTTCAAAAATGTGCTGGTTTGCTAGGTTTCCCCAGGTGCCGACTGTTCTAGATGCCAAAATCCACAGGTAGGCACTTTGTAAAAAACACCTCTGTTTTCTGTGAAAAAATGTGATGTGTCCACGTTGTGTTTTGGGCCATTTCCATTCGTGGGCACTAGGCCTACCCACACAAGTGAGGTGCCATTTTTATCGGGAGACTTGGGGGAATGCTGGGTGAAAGGAAATTTGTGGCTCGTCTTAGATTCCAGAACTTTCTGTCACCGAAATGTGAGGAAAAAGTGTTTTGTTTTGGCAAATTTTGAGGTTTGCAAAAGATTCTGGGTAACAGAACCTGGTCAGAGCCCCACAAGTCACCCCATCATGGATTCCCCTAGGTGTCTAGTTTTCAGAAATGCGCTGGTTTGCTAGGTTTCCCCTGGTGCCGGCTGAGCTAGAGCCCAAAAACCACAGGTAGGCACTATGTAAAAAAACACCTCTGTTTTCTGTGAAAAAATGTGATGTGTCCACGTTTCGTTTTGTGCCATTTCCTTTCGTGGGCGCCAGGCCTACCCACACAAGTGAGGTACCATTTTTATCGGGAGACTTGGGGGAATGCTGGGTGGAAGGAAATTTGTGGCTCCTCTCAGATTCCAGAACTTTCTGTGACCGAAATGTGAGTAAAAAGTGGGTTTTTTGGGCAAATTTTAAGGTTTGCAAATGATTCTGGGTAACAGAACCTGGTCAGAGCCCCACAAGTCACCCCATCTTGGATTCCCCTACGTGTCTAGTTTTCAAAAATGTGCTGGTTTGCTAGGTTTCCCCAGGTGCTGGCTGAGGTAGAGGCCAAAATCCACAGGTAGGCACTTTATAAGAAACACCTCTGTTTTCTGTGAAAAAATGTGATGTGTCCACGTTGCGTTTTGTGCCATTTCCTTTGGTGGGCGCCAGGCCTACCCTCACAAGTGAGGTACCATTTTTATTGGGAGACTTGGGGGAACGCTGGGTGGAAGGAAATTTGTGGCTCCTCTCAGATTCCAGAACTTTCTGTCATCGAAATGTGAGGAAAAAGTGTTTTTTTCGCCAAATTTTGAGGTTTGCAAAGGATTCTGCGTAACAGAACATGGTCAGAGCCCCACAAGTCACCCCATCTTGGATTCCCCTAGGTGTCTAGTTTTCAAAACCGCGCAGGTTTGCTCGGTTTCCCTAGGTGCCGGCTGAGCTAGAGGCCAAAATCCACAGGTAGGAACTTTCTAAAAAACACCTCTGTTTTGTGTGAAAAAATGTGATGTGTCCATGTTGTGTTTTGGGCCATTTCCTTTCTTGGGCGCTAGGCCTACCCACACAAGTGAGGTACCATTTTTATCGGGAGACTTGGGGCAATGCTGGGTGGAAGGAAATTTGTGGCTCCTCTGAGATTCCAGAACTTTCTGTCACCGAAATGTGATGAAAAAGTGTTGTATTTTGGCAAATTTTGAGGTTTGGAAAGGATTCTGGGTAACAGAACCTGGTCAGAGCCCCACAAGTCACCCCATCTTGGATTCCCCTAGGTGTCTAGTTTTCAAAAATGTGCTGGTTTGCTAGGTTTTCCCAGGTGCCGACTGTTCTAGATGCCAAAATCCACAGGTAGGCACTTTGTAAAAAACACCTCTGTTTTCTGTGAAAAAATGTGATGTGTCCACGTTGTGTTTTGGGCCATTTCCTTTCGTGGGCACTAGGCCTACCCACACAAGTGAGGTGCCATTTTTATCGGGAGACTTGGGGGAATGCTGGGTGAAAGGAAATTTGTGGCTCGTCTTAGATTCCAGAACTTTCTATCACCGAAATGTGAGGAAAAAGTGTATTGTTTTGGCAAATTTTGAGGTTTGCAAAGGATTCTGGGTAACAGAACCTGGTCAGAGCCCCACAAGTCACCCCATCTTGGATTCCCCTAGGTGTCTAGTTTTCAGAAATGTGCTGGTTTGCTAGGTTTACCCTGGTTCCGGCTGAGCTAGAGGCCAAAATCCACAGGTAGGCACTTTGTAAAAAACACCTCTGTTTTCTGTGAAAAAATGTGATGTGCCCATGTTGTGTTTTGGGCCATTTCCTTTCGTGGGCGCTAGGCCTACCCACACAAGTGAGGTACCATTTTTATCGGGAGACTTTGGGCAATGCTGGGTGGAAGGAAATTTGTGGCTCCTCTGAGATTCCAGAACTTTCTGTCACCGAAATGTGAGGAAAAAGTGTTGTATTCTGGCAAATTTTGAGGTTTGCAAAGGATTCTGGGTAACAGAACCTGGTCAGAGCCCCACAAGTCACCCCATCTTGGATTCCCCTAGTGTCTAGTTTTCAGAAATGCACTGGTTTGCTAGGATTCTCAAGGTGCCGGCTGAGCTAGAGGCCAAAATCCACAGGTAGGCACTTTGTAAAAAACACCTCTGTTTTGTGTGAAAAAATGTGATGTGTCCATGTTGTGTTTTGGGCCATTTCCTTTCGTGGGCACTAGGCCTACCCACACAAGTGAGGTACCATTTTTATCGGGAGACTTGGGGCTATGCTGGGTGGAAGGAAATGTGTGGCTCCTCTCAGATTCCAGAACTTTCTGTCACCGAAATGTGAGGAAAAAGTGTTTTTTTCACCAAATTTTGAGGTTTGCAAAGGATTCTGGGTAACAGAACCTGGTGAGAGCCCCACAAGTCACCCCATCTTGGATTCCCCTAGGTGTCTAGTTTTCAAAAATGTGCTGGATTGCTAGGTTTCCCCAGGTGCCGACTGTTCTAGATGCCAAAATCCACAGGTAGGCACTTTGTAAAAAACACCTCTGTTTTCTGTGAAAAAATGTGATGTGTCCACGTTGTGTTTTGGGCCATTTCCTTTTGTGGGCACTAGGCCTACCCACACAAGTGAGGTGCCATTTTTATCGGGAGACTTGGGGGAATGCTGGGTGAAAGGAAATTTGTGGCTCCTCTCAGATTCCAGAACTTTCTGTCACCGAAATGTGAGGAAAAAGTGTTTTTTTTTGCCAAATTTTGAGGTTTGCTAAGGATTCTGGGTAACAGAACCTGGTCAGAGCCCCACAAGTCACCCCATCTTGGATTCCTCTAGGGGTCTAGTTTTCAAAACCGCACAGGTTTGCTCGGTTTCCCTAGGTGCCGGCTGAGCTAGAGGCCAAAATCCACAGCTAGGCACTTTGTAAAAATCACCTCTGTTTTCTGTGAAAAAATGTGATGTGTCCACGTTGTGTTTTGGGCCATTTCCTTTCGTGGGCGCTAGGCCTACCCACACAAGTGAGGTACCATTTTTATCAGGATACTTGGGGGAATGCTGGGTGGAAGGACATTTGTGGCTCCTCTTAGAGTCCAGAACTTTCTGTCACCGAAATGTGAGGAAAAAGTGTTTTTTTTGGCAAATTTTGAGGTTTGCAAAGGATTCTTGGTAACATAACCTGGTCAGAGCCCCACAGGTCACACCATCTTGGATTCCCCTAGGTGTCTTGTTTTCAGAAATGCGCTGGTTTGCTAGGTTTCCCCTGGTGCCGGCTGAGCTAGAGGCCAAAATCCACAGGTAGGCACTTTGTAAAAAACACCTCTGTTTTCTGTGAAAAAATGTGATGTGTCCACATTGTGTTTTGGGCCATTTCCTTTCGTGGGCGCTAGGCCTACCCACACAAGTGATGTACCATTTTTATCAGGAGACTTGAGGGAATGCTGGGTGGAGGGAAATTTTTTGGTTTCTCTCAGATTCCAAAACTTTCTGTCACCGAAATGTGAGGAAAAAGTGGTATTTTTGGGCAAATTTTAAGGTTTGCAAATGATTCTGGGTAACAGAACCTGGTCAGAGCCCCACAAGTCACCCCATCTTGGATTCCCCTACGTGTCTAGTTTTCAAAAATGTGCTGGTTTGCTAGGTTTCCCCAGGTGCTGGCTGAGGTAGAGGCCAAAATCCACAGGTAGGCACTTTATAAGAAACACCTCTGTTTTCTGTGAAAAAATGTGATGTGTCCACGTTGCGTTTTGTGCCATTTCCTTTGGTGGGCGCCAGGCCTACCCTCACAAGTGAGGTACCATTTTTATTGGGAGACTTGGGGGAACGCTGGGTGGAAGGAAATTTGTGGCTCCTCTCAGATTCCAGAACTTTCTGTCATCGAAATGTGAGGAAAAAGTGTTTTTTTCGCCAAATTTTGAGGTTTGCAAAGGATTCTGCGTAACAGAACATGGTCAGAGCCCCACAAGTCACCCCATCTTGGATTCCCCTAGGTGTCTAGTTTTCAAAACCGCGCAGGTTTGCTCGGTTTCCCTAGGTGCCGGCTGAGCTAGAGGCCAAAATCCACAGGTAGGAACTTTCTAAAAAACACCTCTGTTTTGTGTGAAAAAATGTGATGTGTCCATGTTGTGTTTTGGGCCATTTCCTTTCTTGGGCGCTAGGCCTACCCACACAAGTGAGGTACCATTTTTATCGGGAGACTTGGGGCAATGCTGGGTGGAAGGAAATTTGTGGCTCCTCTGAGATTCCAGAACTTTCTGTCATCGAAATGTGATGAAAAAGTGTTGTATTTTGGCAAATTTTGAGGTTTGGAAAGGATTCTGGGTAACAGAACCTGGTCAGAGCCCCACAAGTCACCCCATCTTGGATTCCCCTAGGTGTCTAGTTTTCAAAAATGTGCTGGTTTGCTAGGTTTTCCCAGGTGCCGACTGTTCTAGATGCCAAAATCCACAGGTAGGCACTTTGTAAAAAACACCTCTGTTTTCTGTGAAAAAATGTGATGTGTCCACGTTGTGTTTTGGGCCATTTCCTTTCGTGGGCACTAGGCCTACCCACACAAGTGAGGTGCCATTTTTATCGGGAGACTTGGGGGAATGCTGGGTGAAAGGAAATTTGTGGCTCGTCTTAGATTCCAGAACTTTCTGTCACCGAAATGTGAGGAAAAAGTGTTTTGTTTTGGCAAATTTTGAGGTTTGCAAAGGATTCTGGGTAACAGAACCTGGTCAGAGCCCCACAAGTCACCCCATCTTGGATTCCCCCAGGTGTCTAGTTTTCAGAAATGTGCTGGTTTGCTAGGTTTCCCCTGGTTCCGGCTGAGCTAGAGGCCAAAATCCACAGGTAGGCACTTTGTAAAAAACACCTCTGTTTTCTGTGAAAAAATGTGATGTGCCCATGTTGTGTTTTGGGCCATTTCCTTTCGTGGGCGCTGGGCCTACCCACACAAGTGAGGTACCATTTTTATCGGGAGACTTTGGGCAATGCTGGGTGGAAGGAAATTTGTGGCTCCTCTGAGATTCCAGAACTTTCTGTCACCGAAATGTGAGGAAAAAGTGTTGTATTCTGGCAAATTTTGAGGTTTGCAAAGGATTCTGGGTAACAGAACCTGGTCAGAGCCCCACAAGTCACCCCATCTTGGATTCCCCTAGTGTCTAGTTTTCAGAAATGCACTGGTTTGCTAGGATTCTCGAGGTGCCGGCTGAGCTAGAGGCCAAAATCCACAGGTAGGCTCTTTGTAAAAAACACCTCTGTTTTGTGTGAAAAAATGTGATGTGTCCATGTTGTGTGTTGGGCCATTTTCTTTCGTGGGCACTAGGCCTACCCACACAAGTGAGGTACCATTTTTATCGGGAGACTTGGGGCTATGCTGGGTGGAAGGAAATTTGTGGCTCCTCTCAGATTCCAGAACATTCTGTCACCGAAATATGAGGAAAAAGTGTTTTTTTCACCAAATTTTGAGGTTTGCAAAGGATTCTGGGTAACAGAACCTGGTGAGAGCCCCACAAGTCACCCCATCTTGGATTCCCCTAGGTGTCTAGTTTTCAAAAATGTGCTGGATTGCTAGGTTTCCCCAGGTGCCGACTGTTCTAGATGCCAAAATCCACAGGTAGGCACTTTGTAAAAAACACCTCTGTTTTCTGTGAAAAAATGTGATGTGTCCACGTTGTGTTATGGGCCATTTCCTTTTGTGGGCACTAGGCCTACCCACACAAGTGAGGTGCCATTTTTATCGGGAGACTTGGGGGAATGCTGGGTGAAAGGAAATTTGTGGCTCCTCTCAGATTCCAGAACTTTCTGTCACCGAAATGTGAGGAAAAAGTGTTTTTTTTTGCCAAATTTTGAGGTTTGCTAAGGATTCTGGGTAACAGAACCTGGTCAGAGCCCCACAAGTCACCCCATCTTGGATTCCTCTAGGGGTCTAGTTTTCAAAACCGCACAGGTTTGCTCGGTTTCCCTAGGTGCCGGCTGAGCTAGAGGCCAAAATCCACAGCTAGGCACTTTGTAAAAATCACCTCTGTTTTCTGTGAAAAAATGTGATGTGTCCACGTTGTGTTTTGGGCCATTTCCTTTTGTGGGCGCTAGGCCTACCCACACAAGTGAGGTACCATTTTTATCAGGATACTTGGGGGAATGCTGGGTGGAAGGACATTTGTGGCTCCTCTTAGAGTCCAGAACTTTCTGTCACCGAAATGTGAGGAAAAAGTGTTTTTTTTGGCAAATTTTGAGGTTTGCAAAGGATTCTTGGTAACAGAACCTGGTCAGAGCCCCACAGGTCACCCCATCTTGGATTCCCCTAGGTGTCTTGTTTTCAGAAATGCGCTGGTTTGCTAGGTTTCCCCTGGTGCCGGCTGAGCTAGAGGCCAAAATCCACAGGTAGGCACTTTGTAAAAAACACCTCTGTTTTCTGTGAAAAAATGTGATGTGTCCACATTGTGTTTTGGGCCATTTCCTTTCGTGGGCGCTAGGCCTACCCACACAAGTGATGTACCATTTTTATCAGGAGACTTGAGGGAATGCTGGGTGGAGGGAAATTTTTTGGTTTCTCTCAGATTCCAAAACTTTCTGTCACCGAAATGTGAGGAAAAAGTGTTTTTTTTTGCAAAGTTTGAGGTTTGCAAAGGATTCTGGGTAACAGAACCTGGTGAGAGCCCCACAAGTCACCCCATCTTGGATTCCCCTAGGTGTCGAGTTTTCAGAAATGCGCTGGTTTGCTCGGTTTCCCTAGGTGCCGGCTGAGCTAGAGGCCAAAATCCACAGCTAGGAACTTTGTAAAAAACACCTCTGTTTTCTGTGAAAAAATGTCATGTGTCCACGTTGTATTTTGGGCCATTTCCTTTCGTGGGCGCTGGCCTACCCGCACAAGTGAGGTACCATTTTTATCGGGAGACTTGGAGGAATGCTGGGTGGAAGGAAATTTGTGGCTCCTCTCAGATTCCAGAACTTTCTGTCACCGAAATGTGAGGAAAAAGTATTTTATTTTGCCAGATTTTGAGGTTTGCAAAGGATTCTGGTTAACAGAACCTGGTCAGAGCCCCACAAGTCACCCCATCTTGGATTCCCCTAGGTGTCCAATTTTCAAAAATGCACTGGTTTGCTAGGTTTCCCCAGGTGCCAGCTGAGCTAGAGGCCAAAATCCACAGGTAGGCACTTTGTAAAAAACACCTCTGTTTTCTGTGGAAAAATGTGATGTGTCCACGTTGTGTTTTGGGTCATTTCCTTTCGTGGGCGCTAGGCCTACCCACACAAGTGAGGTACCATTTTTATTGGGAGACGTGTGGGGAACACAGAATAGCAAAACAAGTGTTATTGCCCCATGCCATTCTCTACATTTTTTTCTTCCAAATGTAAGGCATTGTGTAAAAAAGATGTCTATTTGAGAAATGCCCTGTAATTTACATGCTAGTATGGGCACCCCGGAATTCAGAGATGTGCAAATAAGCACTGCTTCTCAACACCTTATCTTGTGGCCATTTTGGAAATACAAAGGTTTTCTTGATACCTATTTTTCACTTTTTATATTTCAGCAAATTAATTGCTGTATACCCGGTATAGAATAAAAACCCATTGCAAGGTGCAGGTCATTTATTGGCTCTGGGTTCCTAGGGTTCTTGATGAACCTACAAGCCCTTTATATCCCTGCAACCAGAAGAGTCCAGCTGACGTAACAGTATATTGCTTTAAAAAAATTGACATTGCAGGAAAAAGTTACAGAGTAAAAGGTGGAGAAAAATGGCTGTTTTTTTCACCTCAATTTGAATATTGTTTTATTTCGGCTGTTATTTTCTGTAGGAAACACTTGTAGGATTTACACAAATGACCCCCTGCTGAATTCAGAATTGTGTCTACTTTTCAGAAATGTTTAGCTTTCTGGGATCCAGCATTGGTTTCTCACCCATTTTGGGCACTAACTGGAAGGAGGCTGAAAGCACAACAAATAGTAAAAATGGGGTATGTCCCAGTAAAATGTCAAAATTGTATTGAAAAATGGGGTTTTCCAATTCAAGTCTGCCTGTTCATGAAAGCTGGGAAGATGGTGATCTTGCCACCGCAAACCCTTTGTTGATGCCATTTTCAGGGACAAAACTACGAGCCGCGTTCTGCAGCCCTTTTTTCCCATTTAAAAATAAATAAATAAATGTTTACTGTATTTTGGCTAATTTCTTGGTCTCCTTAAGGGGAACCCACAAAGTCTGGGTACCTCTAGAATCCCTAGGATGTTGGACAAAAAGGACGCAAATTTGGCGTGGGTAGCTTATGTGAACAAAAAGTTATGAGGGCCTAAGAGCAAACTGCCCCAAATATCCAAAAAAAGGCTCTGCACAGGAGGGGAAAAGGCCTGGCAGTGAAGGGGTTAAAGACAGGTTGCCACATACAGATGTTGTACATACATTGGGTCATCAATGTGTGAGAACATGCTGTAGGAAATTCACTGGCTGATGAAGCAGCCAAATCGGCAGTTGCAACTGCTACTGTAGCTGCAATTACACATTTGCAAACATGCATTGACAAAGATATACTGGCAGGCATAAATGCTACAAGCAACATCACTCCCTTACCTAATGGCTTTTCAGCCAAATATACACACCATGTAAATGAACATTATGTACCCCATGTACCATTCCCTGGAGTTGGTTATCTGCTGATTCCCAACTTAGACCACAGGGTAGTTTTATTAAAAGCTGCGCATTAAGGTGTTGCTTCTACTCATGCTGGTGTGGCGGCTACAGTTGTGCTGCTATAGCAGCATTATTGGTGGCATGGCTTATACACTAAGGCCAAGAAATATGTCCTTTGTTGTAACATCTGTCAACAGATTAAGTGCTGCACAGTACCACGCCCACCGCAGACACACCTGTTCATTTTTAACAAACCTTTCAGCTGTATTTATTTAGACCTTGCAGGTCCTCTTAATTCAGATGGTGCATTTAAATGTATCTTTCTTGCACTCGATTCTTGCTCTAGATTCCTCTGGGTGTTACCACAGCATTCAGGTGATGCTTGTACTGTCATTAAAGGTTTGCAAGTCTTTGTCTGGACTTATGCATGCAATATTTTCCAATTGGACAAGGGCCCTGCTTTGGCTTCCAAAGCGCACAGGTACTCCATGGGTTTGTTAGGGGTACAGATGCATTATTCTTCACCATACAGGCCTGGGGGTAACTCTGTTGTGGAAAGAATGAACCATGATATATAGCAGTCCTTGACAGCTAAGTATTAGGCTCAGGACGTAGTTGGATCCACCACCTCTTTGGGGTCCAACACACATTTAATAATCTCCCAAAACGATCTCTGGGGAGGCAGACTCCATACCAGGTCCTCTTTGATCCAGACAATGTGGCGGCTGCCACGCCCTTTGACGTAAATGATTGTTGTGCTGTCTAACAGGATGTGCAACACTTCCGTGACTTGCATGCAGGCAACCAGTTGAAGATGTCTGCCTCTGCTGGAATCAAGGAGAAACCAGAGCCTTCTTGCTGCATCCCACAAATCGGGGACCTCGTCCGAAAGAAAGTCACGGTGAAGAGTTTGGCCCAACATACTGTTCTCCTGTGCCAGTCCTTAGCATATAAGGTACAAGAACTGTAATTTTGCCACTGCTTGCTGGTTCCAAAGACAATCATTTTGCCTCACTTCAAATTACATCATGTGGCCGATACTAAATAGTAGGCCACAAGGAGTCCTTGGTAGTTCTCCAACTCCTCTTTTTACCATAAAAGAAATTCGTCTGCAGCATGTGAGCACCACCAAAGCTGTTTCTCCCCAGCTGGGGAAGGGGGCCGGAATCACATTTGTTACTTTTAATTTCCTCTGAAAATACCAGCCACAATACAGTCATGAGTACTGTAATTCCTGCAACATCTTGTGTTGATAATTTGATTTCTACAGATCCACTCCTCAGTAACTCTACCAGTTCTCTATTACCACCTGTGGCTCCCATTTTGTGGCAGACTGGTTCTGGTTATTTTGTGGGTACGGATGACTTTCATCACACTATTTTGACTAATCCACCATCTCAGAGACTCCACCAATGAAAATATGTGTTTTCTTTTCATGGCTAAAATATACTTATTTGGTTCCAACTTGGATATACGTTTGGATTATCGTAGCCTTCAACATTTTTTTTCTTTGAATTGGATTCATGACTGTCTTTTTCTTATTAATCAACAGCCACTATCTCCCAGAACATTCAGCCACAGAACTGGTCAAGGAGGTGCTGACGCCTCATTCTTCCATAGACTGACAAGAGAATTATCCTGTGTGAACATTTCAGCTGTGTCTGTACCTGATGGAATTGTTTGGGATAAAGTCACCTTCAATTTATTCGGCCCCACTGAGATTCTGCAGATTCCATATGCATTCAAACTAGCCATGGGTGACGTAATTGTACCTGGGTTATATTCTGATGATTGGGATATTGATACTGTTAATCTAATGTTATCTGAGTTAGAATACTATACTGTCTTCGAAGATAAGTATCTTTATTTCAATTCAGCCAATTAAGGGCACATGTTCAGCCACCACCATGATGGACATCACTATTTATTTAGAGCTAACAATAAGTGTACACTTTTCAATTATCCACAGTGGAAAGATTGTCGAATTCCCTCACAGGGCAGTTCTCAAAAATACCAAGCTAAATTTACATATTTTTCTAGTCACACTTTAACTGACCATCAGCCCTCTATTTGAAATTTGTCCCTACACCAGCAAAGAAATACAAGTTGACACAAACCACACTCACATATACTGAATCCTTTGTTAACACATTAGCTGTAAAAGGCTATGAGTATTAGAAAGAAACCATAGATATGAAATATATTTAGGCAACCAAACCCTGGCAGATTCAGGGAACAGACACTTTGTTTTGAGCCAGTTTAATCCCTACACAAATGATTTTTCTGAATGACACAGATCAACAGGCTACATGTCTGGGATTTGGAAGATTAAGGACATGAATGGCCTCAATATTCCCTCTATTACCATCTTTGACAATTGGCAGAACATATTAAATTACACTGAAGAACAGCTCAAGGAAATGGTCCAAAATTACACATTTAACAACACTTGCAGGTCCAAACGGTTGGTTATTGTGGCCACAGGAAACAAACCATTGTCATGCTAGTTTTTAAATTCCTCACAGGGGTTCAAGGCAAGTACGCCAGACCCTCATTATTTATCATCTCAACACTCAGACGTAGACACCACATATTCAGTGGGGACGTTATGTCAACAATGGTTAGACATTCCACACTGTCTACAGTAAAACAACATCTTTCTCTCCTACCTGAGGACATGAGCCTCTCCGATTTCTTGTTGGGTCCTAGGTCTTCACATTCAAAAATATTTATTTATGCAACTTATAATTAATTTAGGAAATTGTCGCAAATGGAAGCCGCTGCACGATTAAGACAAATTGATCACAATAATTTTGATAAAATACTCGTTGTTGTGGATAATAGCATTAACACATTGTCTTCTCAAATTTACATTTAATGTTGTGTCATCTGTCATTGAAATTATGCAAAATGATAAGTCTGTATTGTAGCGTGGGCAAAGTCAGCTTAGATCAATTATGCAATTTAGCTAGACATTACAGGTCCGTAAAAGTGGTCACATACCTTGGTGATACCTTAATTCGAGCCATCTATTTCTGCCATTTAATCTGATCCCTAAACAATGACTCATGGCTCAAAAATACGCAACACACACAATGTTATCAAGTATCAAATGTATTAATGATTTGGAACTCTGACCCGTAAACAATGACTCATGGCTCAAAAATATGCTACATACACAATGTTATCAAGTATCAAATGTATTAATAGTTTGGAACTCTGAGGACGTCCACATTAAAGTTTCACAATCCATATATACACATCAGGTAAAAAAAATACATAATTACATAGGATTTATAAAACTACCAAAAAAGAAGAGAAAATAAAAAAAATTCCAATAATAAAAGTGAATATAAAAAGATTTCCACAAAGAATACCTTGAAAGCCATTCAACAGGCGTAACAGAGTTAAAAAGATTGAGAGCAGCACTAAAATAGTTACATCAAATATCCAAGCAGGAAATTAACTATCATGTGCGAAATTACGCAAAGCCTCAAACTGTGCACACATTCAGAATAAATCTAACACAGACCTAAAAAAGTTAAAGACACCATAGCAGAAGATTTAATTTGGTGGTTTAAACAAAAGATTGAGGGCAACACTAGAATAATGAACATTGAGTTTTTAAAAAATGGGCTTCAGCCATCTGTTTATCAACAGGCTCAAGGAAGGGCAAACAAAAAACACATGCTTAAGATCTTGGATATCTATAAGACATAAATCGCAGACATTAGAAGAGGCATTCTGTTATGGGTAAGTGCCTTTAGAGGCAGCATATTTAATTTGAATAAAAGGAAAAGCCGCCTCACCGTTTGCGTGAGGTTCCAAGACAGGTAAGGCTGTATTATACCTGGGGACACTGAATTTTTCAAAACTTCAAACCTCTTCTTCTGCATGCAAATTCAAAGTCACACTAGAAGCTTTTATGCAGCTAACCAGCTTTCAACATATTTTCAGCTGTGAGCATGAAAGTGCAAGCGTAGAATCTAAATCTAATTCTAACAATTTCAGTGCATATCTAAGATTTCTAAAGAACTGAGAATTATGTCTCAAAGTGGTAAAAACCTCTCTGTAGATCAGGTGCCTCAGAGACAATTCGTCACCATGAAATAAACAGTTTCTGTTACAATTCTGGCTGATAGGCCACGGTCCCCTCCTGGCAATACTTTGCACCAGGTTAAATAATGTAAGGATATCAAAAGGTGTAACAAAATCACTGAAATACCTAATTTCGATAGCTTCAACCTTAGAGTAGTTCGATCAACCCTATGGAAAGCTGTAGAAAAATCTATAAATGCGGCATAGACTACTCCCTCTCTCAGCAAAACATACTTTCCATTTATCACTTGCAAGGCCGAGATGTTATCAAGAGTGTTATGGCCCTTCCTGAAACCAGACTGCTCCAGTGGGAGAACAGAATTGTCATCAACCCGTGTTTTTAGATGCTCTAAGAGGGTTTTTGCTAAAATCTTTCCAACAGTGTCCAGTAAGGCAATTTGTCTATGGTTCGCAGGAGAAGATCTACTTTCTTATCTAGAGGGACAATAACGCTCCCGACCCAGGAGGGTGGTACTACACCATCTACATAACAGACGTGGAAGACAGGGTCCAAAATCTTAGCCCAAAGCTTAGGTTCTTGCTTAATTATGGAAATCAGAACCTTATCAGGGCCCATTGCACCAGAAAGAGCTGTAGAGACTATAGTAGCCTCAATCCCTGCCACAGAAGGATGACTAAAGTAATTTAAAACTGCTTTACAATCTGGCTGAGTGATCACATGATTAGAAACAAGGGCAGAGTTTGAAGCCTATAGGGTTGCAATGAAATCTTTCTACAGGGCCTCCAGTATGGGAGGCACAACATATTATTCACGGGTCCCGCAACAATTGGCCACAATCTCCCAAAATGTTCAGGATTTCTTTAACCGTGCGGCTTTCCTTAGTTCAATCCATTTCCACTCAAGGTTTCTCTTCCTAATGCCAGCCCTCACCCAATCCCTCCTTCTCTTCAATAGTGAGATCAGTCTGGCCCTTCCAGTGTCTGGAAAAGCAAACTGTAATCTCACCAACAGCCACACTATATGCATATAAACACAATGTTACATATCAAGAAGTTAGACAAGCTACTGTTTACCATTGCATGACCACCATCCGCAGTTTAGCTAATACCTCGAGTAATATCGCTCCCAGTTAATTTCTTGCATGAAACATTTCCCCGTTGGTAGATATTAGGCCCTGGGAGGGAGCTTTATCCACGAGATATGGTCGCTCCCCTTTGAATAGCATTGTGAATGACTGGGTTAGGGAAGTGTTCCTAACTGGAAAGTAGTGTGACTCCTCTGTTGGCCACTCACTTGTGTACAAACATGTTACCATTCACAGCTCCTGTAATGCATCTGTTTCAAAGTTGGCCTGTTTTTTAAAAGAAACTCCTGTTCCTGCAATTTTACCCACTCTTACTGTTCTTTCCAATGGCAGTTATTTCGTTCAAATGATCAGGACTGTTGCAGAATGAAAGCTGGAATCCCCGATATTGTTTGAGTTTCCCAACTAGTGAAATGTTGTAATGACATCATTTTCCCTACCACACATGCAGTTCTTGATGGTTAGTTATGGCTTTCTATTTGAACTTTAAAGGCAGATTTCAATAAGCTATGCAGACTCCAAGCAGTATTGTTTCAAAAAGAGGTAGCGTTAACTTCCATTATAGAAGCCTTTGAACTTCAAGCTGCAAGGACGTTGTGCAAAATACTTATCTACAAACCTCCCATTATATTTTGGCAAACTAGTAAAATGCATCTTTAATGCTTCTAATACTGCCAGCATAGCACATTTCTTTAAAATCATAGACACTGGCTTGGTAAGTACCTTCCAACATATTTTTGGAATTATACCGGCTTTCATTCATTCATTATTTTACAATATTTTGGGAGGCATTCCCTTGGCCTTTTGGTCCTATTTTTGTTAGTCCCCAATGGATATGTCTGCCCAAAGCCCACTAATGCTGGACCTGCGAACAATCCAGCGGTGCCATAAGCACATGATCCAGTGGCTTGGAGCCCCATTATTCCAGGGACTAGACTTTGACTTGTCACTGTCATTCCGAACAGCCTGGTTTACCTGTGTTCAACCCATTTTCTGCTGCTTGTGGTGTCCCTTTGAATGGGCACCAGATATCTGCTTTGCTCTGCAAACTCCTGTTCCTATGGACATAAATCGGTTGAGGAGTCCAGTAAAGACCCATTTCGGAAGTTCTCCAATGAACTTGCGCTTGCTTCAAAATGCTTCGTATGAGTTTCTTCCCATTGGGGAGATGGGTGCATCGGCACCAGGATTACTCACCTCAGACTTACATAACACTGAGGCAGCACAACCGGCCTTTTCCTCAGCATGGGCTGATACTGAAGGTCGTATCTGTTCTCTCGAGTTACTGAATGGGACTGTTCAGCAATCATCTGTGGAATGGAATCGGTCCTGGATTCACTAACCATTGACTTGGTGGAAGAGATCTTAGATGCCGCCAACCCCAACAAATTTGGCCTGTTTTTCAAAATTCTCATCAGCCCTTTTGTAAATAGTTTTTATAATTTTTTATATTACACTTTTATTACTACATAGAGTTTGCTTGGCATATACATTTAAAAAAAAATTAATTTGTGTATTAGATTGCTGTCCCGCCAATAAGAGGGGTGTCACGAGGCATATGCATTAACTCACTATAGTTGTGCCTCATTTCTTAGCACTTCGAAATCACGTCTTTGCCTTGCATTGTTGTACATTGCACATTTTTTCTTTCATGCCATTATTTTTGAAACACACTGTAATTTCACTTGCTGTGCAGCCACCTTACTGGGATTCTATCTGAGCAGTCGGAGGATGAACAGTGGGCACAACAAGCGGCAGGTGTTGTTTTCTGTTTGTCCAGCAATTGTTCTCAGGCTTCTATAGACATAACACAGTAGCTTTTCACTGTATGAAGCTAATGTTATAAATTAGGTCCTGCAGTATGTATTTTTAGAGAGGAGGATTCTAGCAGAGCTGACTGGGGAACAGATGCCGGCTAAGGCATGCAGCCTGTGTAAACTGGGTTTATACTTCCCTATGAGGATCACTTGACTATGCAAACAGAGGTATGGTGTTCTCTACTCCCAGAGATCATAACTAATAATAATATCCATCCTGCACATATAGGGCCAGATGTAGCAAAATGCAAAATTGCGACTTGCAATTTGCGAGTCCATCCGACTCGCAAATTGCAAGTCGCAATTTGCTATGCAGTACGGTGTCTCAGACACCGACTGCGACTCGCAATGGGGTCGCAATGACCCACCTCATCAATATTCATGAGGTGGGTCGCAAATTGCGGCCCCATTGCGAGTATAGGCACTCGCTAACATGGAGGCCTGCTGACGTCAGCAGACCTCCATGTTCGTGACCTGCTTTTAAATAAAGCAGTTTTTTTTTTTTTAAGTGTAGCCCGTTTTCCTTACTGGAAAACGAGCTGCACTTAAAAAAAATCCGAAACCTTTAGTTTCGGTATTTTTTCAGGGCAGGGAGTGGTCCTTTGGACCACTCCCTGCCCTGAAAAAATATTTTTGGGTCCAGTCACTAACTGGAAGGGGTCCCATGGGGACCCCTTCCAATTTGCGAGTGGGTTACCATCCACTTGAAGTGGATGGTAACTGCGATGCCATTTGCGACCGTGTACGCGGTCGCAAATGGTATTGCATCCCACAGCGACTCGCAAATAGGAAGGGAACACCCCTTCCTATTTGCGAGTCGGAAATGCATATTGCGAGTCGGTAACGACTCGCAATATGCATTTCTGCATGGCAAACCCACCTTTGCGACTCACAAACGGCGATTTTCGCCATTTGCGACTCGCAAACGGTTTGCTACATCTGGCCCCTAATTACAGAGTAGACTCTAAATTTGCATTATGGTGGCACTATTTTTGTTATACAGTTTTCTAACTATTATTCTGATTTTTATCACTATTGCCAGTATTGTAATTGCATCTAATGTGCATCATGTTAAACTATGATAGTTTTAATATATATTGTAATAGGTTCTTTATCTCCAGTGGGAGGGATATTGGAATAACTAGATGGGCGCCGGTTTGAGGGGATAAGTGATTTATTTAGACTTAATTAAACTTGAATTTTATCCTTTCTTTTTCCACAGGGTAACTTCCTGTTAGGTTCGTTCAAGTCCTTGTTCTCTCTTTCAGGGTTCTTGTCCCGGCCCCGCTGGGGTCTGATCCTGGTTTGGAAGACGTCGGTCTTTTCCCGCATGATGTCGCCCAAGTTCACCAAAATAAAAAGAAGAACGGGAAAACAGGTAAGTGTAGAGGTAAAGTAGGATCTATATAGGGTTAATAGGGGGTGTGAGGATAGGTACACGTGGGGTTTGTGTTGGGATAATATTCATTCCAGTGGTGAGCGTCGCCTTCCCGTGAGCTGTCTAGTTTTCTCTCTCCTGTTGTGATTTTCTCCCTCTCTCTTCTCTCTTTCCTGGGTTTCCCCCGTGAGGTTAGGGAGGAATATGGTTAATAGGGTTTCCCTTGTATTACAGGGTTTCCCCTTCCTGGCAGGACCTCCCCGCTATCCTTCCCGTATTCCCTCTTAGCTCCCTCGTTCCCTTTAACCACTCTGGTAGGAACCCCCAGTCTCGGTACGAACGTACCTGTAGGGGCCATGCCCCTCCAGGGACGTGGCCGGCTGTTCCGCGGTCTCCTGACTTCTCCTCGGTAGGGGCGGGAGACGCCCTGTGGTTTCTCTCCTTCTCTCGCGTTGCTGCGCTCGCGTCGGACTTGGTTCCGTCGGTCCTCGGCTCCTGGTTTCCGTCTTCGCTGCTCCTCATTTCTCTCGTCTCTCCGCTCTCTTCTGTCTTTTGTCCGTCGTTCTTTTCTCTTCCGGCCAAGACGCCTTCTGCGTCTGACGTCACACCTCCGAGGCTCTCTCTAGTGCCCCGGGGGTATGTCCTTACGGCCCCTGTAGCCGTACTTGGTCCGGTGTTGACGGACGTCCGGCTACATATATATATTGTGCACTTTCATTGTGTCTTTTTTACTGTTTCTATGGATATATATGACTGAGATAATGTATGAAAAGGACTGACCTGTTTTCCACTGTTCCCTGATAAAAGGTGGCTAGAGTGTTGTGCCTTCTGGGTTGCCCGAATTACTTGTCACTCTGTAAAGTTAGGAGGACAAGTAAGGCACTGTGAACTAATCAGGTATTTTGGTATGACAGTACTGATTTGGGAGATGTGGCTTAGCCCCTGCATTCTGACGTTCTGTTGTCCCAAGACAAGGTTCTGCAAAAGCAGACTCTCTGCGACAGAAGCATATTCTGCCCCACAGTAACGACAGGAAGGAATACATTTGCAAACCATTTAGGTTTATTAGCACATGAGTGAAAGGTACAACTTAAATCAAGACGGTTAATCAGAAATCTATAATCACCTGAATACAGAATATATGGAATATAGGTCAGGCAAGTCAAATGGCAAAGGAAGGAACAAGTTATTTTAAATGTAAGATAAGTAAATATGCAGTTTCTGTTCCCTTAAGGGGTAAACTCCCTAATGCTAAGCTAAGGATGCAGGAAAGATCGGGAAATTCATAAGCCGCAGCTGTCATCAATCACTGCAGCCTTCACAATATCTCACTAAGGAGTATTGACCTCTTTCTCTCATCTCGTGCAAATACTGAAAGTGATCTTCTAACCAATTATTTTTAACAATGTGATCCTCACACAGTAAGTTAACAAAAATAATACATTTAATAAAAAAACAGTTACTCCAATGCCTGAAACAGAAAGAGAATTATCCACAAGCAGGAATGCAATGTTTTGTTTCCTAATGTAGTCTGGCACTTATGACTTATGGCCTATGTTGGCTCATGTCAATTTTAAGATGCACATATCCTAACTATAGGTAATCCACAACATATAACCCACTCAGTTCACTTAATCTAAGTGTAATGGCTATGCGTGTAAGAAGCTCCCAGCAAACATATTACAGAGGCCAAGTTGGTGTTTGTTAAGTTGACAAAGTCATCAATATGAGCAAGAGTCTTCTTCACTTTACATCTAAACGTTTCATGTGCACCGATTTAAGCTGTGCTTGTTTTCCTTCACATAAGAGAACAGCACTTGTTACAGACTATGGTGGTCATTATGACATTGGCGGTGAGTGATAAAGTGGTGGTAATATCACCAACAGGCTGGCGGTAAATACCACCAAATTATGACCATGGCGGTGATACCTCCCATAGACAGCCAATGTACCACACCAACCACCAGGGCGGTAACACCACTGACCACGGCAGTAGACATCAACACCCAGGCGGAAGCCAAGGTACCGCCCACCATATTATGACATAGCAAACGGCCACGATTTCCGGGGCGGTACCAACGCCATCAAATGCCTGATGGAAACAGAACACAGAAAATGAAAGACTCACCAACAGGTACACAAGGACTCCGCCGCCACAATGGAACTGGAACTTCGAGTCTTCCCTATACTATTCTACGCCATGGCCCTCATGGAACACCAACGCCAACAAGGACAACGACGGTGAGAACAGCCATCTAGCCCACATGGGAGGGAGGGAGGAAAAGGAGAGTGACACACATGCACAACACACACCATTCACACACACACCATACACAGAACCAGCTGCAGAGTTAAACCAATGTCACAGGACACATGTTAAAATAAAACAAGGACAACTATGAGAATCAGCAAACACTGTAATTTGATGGCAACGGCCACCATATTGTCCATTCAATTCCAAATGCAGGTGACAATGTTCAGAATGGGCCAATGGCCAGTTCAAAGTGCAAAAGGCCATATGGCCACAGGGCACAGTCCAAGGCGCAACTTGACTCCAGAATCCACTGTTCAGGGGCATCGTCTTGGAAATGGGCTGGCACCACAGGGGGAGGGGGGATGCAGGGCACCTCAACTGAAGTGGGGAACTTGTCCACTGGTTCTGGAAGAGCTCCATGCCCATTTGTCTTTGCTGGGGAGTGCAAGGCCCCAGTCACTGAAGTGGGGAACTTGCCCACTGGTTCTGAAGGGGGCTCCTTGCCCATTTGTCTTTGCCGGAGAGTGCAAGGCCACAGTCTCTGAAGTAGGGAACTTGTCCACTGGTTATGGAGGGTGCTCCATGCCCATTTGTCTTTGCTGGGGAGTGCAAGGTCACAGTCACTGAAGTGGGGAACTTGCCCACTGGTGCTGGGGGGAGATCCTTGTACAACAGTCCCTGGAGGGTGGCCTACGTGCCCTCTGCTGGAGGTGAGGGCTGCTGTGTCTCTGCTGGAGATGAGGGCTGCTGTGTCTCTGCTGAAGGTGAGGGCTGCTTTGTTTCTCCTGGAGGTGGGGGCTCCCTGCCCTCTGGTGGAAGTCAGGGCTGCTGTATCTCTGCTGGAGGTGGAGGCTCCTTGCCCTCTGCTGGTGGAGTGGGCCTCTTGCCTTTCATTGGTGGTTGAGTGGGCCTCCTGCCTTTCATTGGTGGTTGAGTGGGAACCATCATTTTCATTGGTGGTTGAGTGGGAACCTTCAACTTTCATTGGTGGATGAGTGGTAACCTTCAACTTTCATTGGTGGTTGAGTGGGAAACTTCACTTTCATTGGTGGTGGAGTGAGAACCTTCACTTTAATTGGTGGTGGAGTGGGAATCTTCACTTTCTTTGCTGGTGGAGCGGGATCCATGTGTCTCCTCTTGTGACCGGTCCCCTTGGCCTTAGACATGTCACTTGTGTCCTTGCCTCCGGGACTAGGAGGTGCCTCCACTGTCCCTGTCTCATGTCCCTGCTTTTCACCACCCTAGTCCGCCCTTTCTGCTCCGGAGGTGTGCTCTCAGTAGGAGTGGAAGCCGTCACACTCTGGATCCCCTTTGTGCCAGCAGCTGATGATTTGATGGGCGCAGTGGCAGACTGTTTGGCTGTGGTGCTGGGCTGGGTTGTTGGGACCCTGCTCTTACGGGTGGGATGGGGAGGTGGAGGGGAGAGGTCAAGACATGCAAGGAAAAGCTTCTTAGGGGCGTTGGGACGGGATGTGGGAGGAGGGATGGGAGTGGAGGTTCAGGGAGTGGTTATCAGAGGTATAGGTCTGCTGGACTTGGGTGCAGGTGCATGGATAGTGTGCGTGTGTCAGGTGGATGGCTGTTGGGTGTCTGTGTGTGTGCGTTTGTGTCTCTTAGAAGGAGGGCAGACAGAGTGGGAGAGGTCAAAGTGGATGGATGTTGTGGAGGAGTCCGCAAGTGAGGTGTGTGTGCTGCATGATGTGGTGATGGTGGTGGTGGCTGTTGATGCAGTGCATGCAGGTGTGAGCACGGATGTGACTGTGAGGGAGGAGGAGGAGGGGGAGACAGTGGAGGCAGTGGATGTGGTTGTGTGTGCAAGTGTCTCTTGTTTGTGTGAGTCATGTGGCCTGAAGTATGCTGCCTGTGCTACTATTGTGTGATGTTTTGTGTGCGTGCTTGTCTGTATATGTGCCTTGGATGGGTTGAAATTGAGGAGACTGGGACTGGGAAGTGGTAGTTGGAGGAGGGATGGTAGGAACAGGGACACTGGCTGCCATCAGAGAAGAGGCCAGAGCCTGAAAAGACCTCTATAGGGCCGCCAACCCACTGTGGATACCCTCCAGGTATGCATTGCATTGCTGCATCTGTGATGCCAGCCCACTGGATGGCATTTACTATGGTTGACTGCCCTACAGAGATGGATCTCAGGAGGTCAATAGCCTCCTGAATGAGGGCAGCATGGCTCACTGGGGCACGGCCTGAGGTGCCTGGGGCGAAGGAGATGCCCACCCTCCTGGGTGAGCGAGCACAAGTAACTTGGTGGGGAGCTATTGAGAGAGCGGTGCTGGTAGAGAGTGGCGGCTGTACCTGTAGCTGGGGTGATTCCAGAGGTGTCTGCCACCACGAGGGAGCTTCCATCAGAGGAGGAATCAGAGTCAGTGTTGTCATCTCCTGTCTCCGCTGTGGTGCTCCCCTCGCTTGCTATCGCACTGGTACCCTCAGTGTCAGAGGACTCTGCCTCCTGGGTCCTGTGGGATGCAGCTCCCTCAGTCATCGGTACCCCTACTACTCCACCAGATGATGCTAATGCACACATGGACAGGATGGCAGAAGATAATGGGGGAGATAGAAAGGGAGCACTGTGTCAATTACAGCAACAACACCACAGTTGGCATACACATTACCATCACACACAGGGATTAGGATTGAGCACTCTACATCGCACTGGCATTACATTGGCTAAGTGCCACAGCAAGATGAAAGCCAACCACCGCCAACTGCACACCGCCTGGGGCCCACTAAGCCCTGTCTGACATGGAATGCTACCAATCTAGGTTACCAGATTTTGCTATGTACCCATTTACCTTGAGCTGGATCTTACAACGATGGCTGAGCTGGCATTAAGGGGAACCCACTAACTGAAACCCACCACCAGGATCCCATGTCACCCATAAATAATTGTTGTCACGCTCACTGTACTCACCCCCTCGTGGCTGCTGTGTTGCCCTCAAGCGCCCATCCAGCTCTGGGTAGGTCACCGCCAGTATGCGGGCCATCAGGGAGGTCAGGTTCCGACAGGTGCCCCGCCCTCGTTGGGAGGTCATCCCCAGCTGAGCCTCCACGGTCTTTCGGGCCCAGCATCTCAGGTCCTCCCATCTTTTCCTACAGTGGGTGCTCCGCCTACTATAGACCCCCAGGGTCTGCATGTCCTTGGCGATGGCACGCCACAATCCCTTCTTTTGATGGGCGCTGACCTGCAAAGGTAATACAGACAGTAAGACACCCTTAACCATACAATCCAGTCTGTCACACATATGGCCCAAAAATACAATTTCCTTCTCCATTGGCACACACATCACCCAGAGCTCTGCATGTACACTACCACCAGACATACCCCCCACCCAAATTACACACTGCTGGCACACACATCTCTATGCAACCTTGTCACATACATCATGCCCATGGTGTACTCACCTGTTGGTCTGGATGCCTATACGGATGTCCATACAGGGATAGGACCCCTTCCACCAGGTGCTCTAACTCTTCCGAAGTGAAGGCAGGGGCCCTGTCCCGTGTCACATAGGCCATGGCAGGATCCAGACATAGGTCACAGCAGCACACGCAGTGTAGGTGTTGTCCAGTGGACAGTCAGGAATCAAGTGAGGTTTTAAACAGAAAATGGCTGTCACTTCCACAGCGGTGTACACCGTCACCGCTGCCGATGATCCCCATTGGACACTGTACTCCATAGACCCCCATTTTAGCCAATGAGGAATAGCACGGCGGTGCAAGACCGCCTTCTGCCATGACGCCCAACGCTGGTGGAGTTACATCACTTCTACCTGTACATTCTTACAGGACAGGCGGTCGCCATTTTATGGGGTGGTGGACAACATTCAGAAATAGTAAACTGCATCATTGCTATAAATTGCACATACATTGCCATTCACATTGTCCGATTACATACATGCTCTATGTACACTGAGGTGGTGGTTCCATTGTTCAGATTGTGACACCCTACTCACTCTTGGGTCCCTTAGATACCTACCACTGCAGAGGAATAGGAGAAGGAGACAAGACTTGTTGTACAGACCCCTTGTGGACTTGGCTAAACTGAAGGACAGAAACATAATACTGACCTATAGACTGGACAGGGCCTCAAACACAAAGCTGTGTACTCAATTGAAGCCTGATCTGATATCAGCTATCAGTCATCCCACTGGGATCCCCCCTCTTGTGCAAGTTCTGTCAGTGCTCCATTTTCTGGCAAATGTTTTTTTCCAAGTGACAGTGAACTTGGCAGAAGGAATGTCACAGCCAATGTTCTCAATTGTGCTGGCAAGGGTTTTGTCTGCCTTGGTCAAACACATGTGGAGCTACATCGCTTTCCCCCAAGTGGAAGATTTGGCCACTGTGAATGCTGGATTCTATGAAATGTGACAAATACCAAATATTATTGGGGCAATTGAAGGAACACATATTGCATTTGTACCCCCACCCCCGGCACAATGAACAGGTATTCAGGAATCGGAAGAGTTTCCACTCACTCAATGTGCAAATGGTGTGCCTGGCTAACCAGTACATCTCCCACGTCAAGCATCCTGAATCAGTGCGTGACGCCTTCGTCCTGAGGAATAGCAGCATCCCAAATGTGATGGCACAACTACAGAGGCACAAGGTGTGGCTAATAGGTGAGCTAGAGTCCCCACCCACTGTATGTCAGTGTATGCCTTCAGGAGTCATCCCCCGTACCATTGTGTAAGGCTAATGTTTGTGCCTCAATCCTTGCAGATGACTCTAGCTATCCAAACCTATTGTGGCTTCTGACTCCTGTGAGGAATGCAAGGACAGGGTATAATGATGCACATGGGCAAACCAGGCGGATCATAGAACGTACCTTCAGACTCCTGAAGGCCAGGTTCAGATGCCTCCATCTGACAGGTGGATCCCTGTGCTAATCTCCCGAGAAGGTTTGCCTGATAGTTGTAGCATGCTGCATGTTGCACAACCTGGAACTCAGACGACATGTGACTTGTCTGCAGGAGGAGGATATTGGAAATGGCCCTGTGGCAGCAGTGGACCCTGAGGACAGTGAGGATGAGGAGGCAGAGGATGAGGATGTGGACAACAGAACATCAGTTATACGGCAATACTTCCAGTGACACACAGGTGAGACAGTGGAACTGACCATTCCTCTGATTATTTATCCTTTCAGCGTGGCTGTAGCATGATGACAGTCAATTCCTTTGCATCTCATCTTCTCATTTTGCAGATGTTGATGCAATAACTATTGTGTACTGCTGTGGTGACTACAGACATCTACAGGTCATTATTTGTATGCTATCACAGAGTTCAGGTCATTTGCACAAGATGTAACTGTTACTATAATTGCACATTTTCTTCACGTAAACCACTATCACTCAAGTTGTGTTCAAGGGTGTTTATTGTAGTGAAATCTATAGAAAGAATAGTGCAATGGAATGGGGTGATGGTAGAGGTAAGTCCAGGGTATTGGCCCAGTCTGTTTGTAGCACAGGTCCAGTGTCCAAGGGGCCATAGAAAGGGGAGCAAAGGCAGTTCATAGTGGACAAGGTGACAGAGTGGGCCACAAGGGGGACATACAGGAGGGTCTCATTTCCTGGAGGTGGTCTTGGTCTTGCCAATTGTTTATCCGGCATCTGTCTGGGTTGCAGGGCCATCTGCAGGGTGGTTCACCTTCTGCAGGGGGAGGGGTGCTGGTGGACTGTGGGTCCTGTGGCTGGGCCTCCTGTACACTCTGCAGCAGATGTGGTGGGCTGTTCAGTTGACTGGCTAGTGGAAGGGGCCCGCTGGTTTGCTGTACATTCCCTCATTACTTTGGCCATGTCAGCCAGCACCCATGCTATGGAGACCATGGTGGTGTTGATGGCCTGCAAATCTTTCCTGATCTCCTCATGGTGTACTACTAGAGCCACTGGTTCTCCTGCATGATGTCAAGAACCTGGCCCATCTTGTTCTGGGATTGTTGGTAAGACCCCAGGAAATTAGTGAGTGCCTCCAGAACAGTTGGTTCCATGAGCCTGTCCTGCCCCTGGAGCACAGCTGTCCTCCCAGTGTCCCTGTCCCCCTGTGCCTGTGTCCCCTGAACGGTCTTCCCACTGCCACTGACCCCAGGACCCTGATTGTCTTGCCTGCGTAGTGTGGACTGGGGTCTCTGTACAGGTGGGCACACTTATGATTGATGTGTCTTTGGGACAGAGGTGTGGGGACGTTAGGTGGGTGCTGTGGTGTTGGAAACTGAGGGGGGAGGCTCTGTGGTGGACTGGGAGTAGGCTGGGGTGGCCAGCTGACCAGTGGTCGCTGATGGGCCAGGAAGTTCATCCAGATGTCCAGAGTTGCTGTCCTCACTGGGGGCATCTTCTGTTGGGGGACTGGATAGTTGTGGCACCTCCTCGCCGCTGGGATTGGCTTGGGCACCTGCGGGGATGTGAGTGACGTATTATGCTTCATGTCTGTGACATATTGTATATATCCCTAGCTTCCCCTATATCATTGCTGTTGCCCTGTCACCTTTGTTTGTGTATGGTGATGTATTGTGTGATTGTTAGGTCTCCATGCTGTGCATGCATAGGTGGTGGGTGTACATGCAGGGCTGGGAGGGCTGTACAGGCAGTGGGCATGGCATGTAGGGATTGGCATTGGGGTTATTCATATGTGTAGGTGCACTGTGTGGGACGGAGTGGAGTGACGGTATTTAAGGTGAGGGGTGAGATGGCATGCAGGTATGGGGAGGTGATAGGTAGTACATTTTGACTCATCAGTGTCCAGTCCTCCGGCTACTCCAGTGAGGCCCTCAGGATGCAGTATTGCCAAGATTTGCTCCTCCTATGCTGTCAGCTGTGGGGGAGGAGGTGGGGGTCCACTGCCAGCTCTCTGGATGGCGAGCTGGTGTCTTGTTGCCATGGAACGTACCTGTCCCCGTAGGTCGTTCCACCTCTTCATTATGTCGTCCCTTGTTCTTGGATGCGTTCCCACGGCTTTCACCAGGTCCACAATTCTCCGCCATAGCTCCATCTTCCTTGCAATGGATATTTGCTGTACCTGTGCTCCAAACAGCTGTGGCTCTACCCTGACTATTTCCTCCACCAGGACCCGCAACTCCTCATCTGTGAAACGGGGTGCCTTTGTGGGGACATGGGTGTTGTGTGATGTGTGTTGTGCAGTGCATGTTGAATAATGTGGTGGGGTGCATGACAGATGGCTGGGTGTTAGTGGTGTGTGTAGTTGTGTCTGTGATTTGCGTGTCTGTCTCGTGGCTATTTTTCTTGTTCGTAAAGGGTTGTGAGTAATGTGGTTGTGGATTTTATAGTGCTGTTGGTGGGTGAGTGTGGTGTGTGTATTAGCATCAGGTGTGTGTTTTTGGTATTGGCCAACGTTGTATTGTATTATATTTGAGTAGCCATTCGGACCGCGCCAGTGTGTTCTGCCTATGGTTTACCGCCATTGAATGTCCGCCGTGGTGATTCGTGGGTCATAATGTGGAGGGCGTGTTTTGTTGGCATGACGGTGTGGGTGTTCATACCAACAGTTTAACACTTACCTTTGATCTGGTGGATATGTGTTTGTGGCAGTATTCTGTCGGTTTAGTGTGTGTGTGTCATAAAATGGTGAATGGATGTTCGCTTCCTCGATGGTATGTTGGCGTCCTTCACCGCGGCGGTAAGCGGGATTTACCACCAATGTCATAATGACCACCTATGTTCCTTTCAATTGTTTTTACCCCCTACTGTTATTTGCAGAAGAGTTTTCACCATGTGTTTTTCACTAAAACAGGAAGTAATAAATCGGACCTGTTTAGTTTGAGTAATAAACCAGACCTGTTTAGTTTAAAATATCGCCTGACATGTCTCCACTGTCTAAGTATTAGACTACACCGCCAACAGACAGGCGGAAGACAAAGTACCGCCCATTGTATTTCAAGACGCCTATCTGCCACCTTTTCTGGGGTGGAACCAACGCGATCAAAAGCACGGCGGAAACAGTACACAGAAGGGAAAACACTCACCTCTCAACACCCAAGGAGGAACCAGGACGCCATGGAGCCCGAACTACAGGTGTTACCAATGTTGGTGTATCTTCTCATCTACCAGGAGTACGAACGGCGGCGGCGACGACCACGGTGAGTACTGCACCTACAATACAGGGGAGGGGGAAAAGAGAGTGATACACACACGCAACACGCAATACCCCCACCCTCACCCACAACAACATACACAAAAATACATGCAGCAACATTACATATACACCCCCGACCCCTGGAAGAATGCAAGAAAAACATTAAATGATTGTAACTATTGTAAATCAGATTGTCAAAATTCTAAATTCAGTATATACAAATATGTACACTAACTACACAAGTCCGGATAGTGTACCAATCATTGTCCGTGGACCACTGGGCCCAAAATGCATGGGTGACGCCCACACTAGATACCTGACTGGAAACGGAGAAAACACTGCTGGGGCATCAGACCGACAATATACAGGCACTTCAAGGGGAGGGGAGGGCACCTCAGCCAGATGAAATCACGATGCCACTGCTGCACGAGGGGGCTCCATGCCCATTGCTGTATCCTGCGGAGTGCAAAGCCACAGTCTCACAAGTCTCTCCAGTGGGTGGTTTGCCCACTGCTTTATCCTGGGGAGTGCAAAGCCACAGTCTCTCAAGTCTCTCAAGTGGGTGGTTTGCCCACTGCTTTATCCTGGGGAGTACAAAGCCACAGTCTCTCAAGTCTCTCAAGTGGGTGGTTTGCCCTGGTTTGTCCACTGCTTTATCCTGGGGAGTGCAAAGCCACAGTCTCTCAAGTCTCTCAAGTGGGTGGTTTGCCAACTGCTTTATCCTGGGGAGTGCAAAGCCACAGTCTCTCAAGTCTTTCCAGTGGGTGGTTTGCCCACTGCTTTATCCTGGGGAGCGCAAAGCCACAGTCTCTCAAGTCTTTCCAGTGGGTGGTCTGCCCACTGCTTTATCCTGGTGACTGCAAAGCCACAGTCCCTCCAGTCTTTCCAGTGGGTGGTTTGCCCACCGCTTTATCCTGGGGAGTGCAAAGCCGTAGTCTTTCAAGTCAATAACAGTCTCCACTGGTTCTGGAGGGGGCCTGGTGCCCAGAGTGCTTCATCCTGCCAAGGACTGAGGTAGTGGATGTATCTCTCCACTGGTTCTAGAGGGGGCCTGGTGCCCAGAGTGCTTCATCCTGCCAAAGACTGAGGTAGTGGATGTATCTCTCCACTGGTTCTGGAGGGGGCCTGGTGCCCAGAGTGCTCCACGTGCAGTGTAGCCGGTACAATTCCCTCACCTGGGTGTGTGTGCCATGAGATTGGCGAGGTGCAGGTAGCATGATACGCCATGGAGGCAGAAACATACCCCACACTGCTGTGGCTTCGCCTTTCACCTGCAGGTGCAAACAGTGATGGAAGTCATGCCTCATGGAAGCTGGAGGATGGTGCTCTTGTGGCAGCTGTGGAGCCTGTGGATAGTGAAGAAGAGGAGGCAGAAGAAGAGGATATCGACAACCGAAACAACATCATCATGCAATACTTCCAGTGAGACTCAGATAAGAAGATGTAACTGCTTCCCACATCTCATACTATTGTTGGAGCTAGCATAAGTCTGTCATTTTCACTCAGTGTATGGACACTGACTTGTCACTTTGACTTTCCATTTCACAGATCTGGGTCCCACTTTGTGCCCTCTGCTATGTTTACTCCTGGCCTACAGCTCTGTTACATTGGAATGTGAACAAGTAAATTGACATTGCTATATTCCATAGATATTGCTATTACACATTTGTGAAAGCACAGACTGACTCCAGATTGTTTTGTGATTGAAGTGTGTTTATTCCTGTGCAAATAAGTGGAGGGGGTTGTAAAATGGGCTGGGGTGATGGCGGAGGTATGTCCATGTCAGAGTTCAGTCTATTTGTTTCACAGGTGCATTGTCCAAAGGGGCATAGAAAGTGGAACAATGGCAGTTTAAGGATGGACAGGGTGACATAGTGGGACAGAAGGGTGACATTCAGGGGGTTCTTATTTCCTGGCGGGGTCTTGGCAATGTCCTCTGTCTTGTTCCTGGATTTCAGGGACTGTTTGCGGGTGGTTCTCCATCTGCAGGGGGTGGGGTGCTGGTGTCCTGTTGTTCCTGTGGCGGTGCCTCCTATCCACTAGCGCTGGTGGAGGTGGAGGGCTGTTCATAGTCCAGGCTAGTGTCAGGGGCCCGTTGGGGTGCCACTGTGTCCCTCCTGGTGTTGAGAAGATCTGCCAGCACCTCTGCAATGGTGCCCAGGGTGGTGTTGATGGACTTCAATTCCTCCCTGATTCCCAGGTAGTGTTCCTCCTGCAGCCGCTGGGTCTCCTGAAACTTGGCCGGTACCGTGCCCATGGTCTCCTGGGAATGGTGGTATGCTCCCATGATGTTGGAGAGTGCCTCGTGGAGAGTCGGTTCCCTGGGCATGGCCTCCCCCTGTCATACAGCAGTCCTCCCAGCTTCCCTTTTATCCTGTGCCTCTGTCCCCTGAACCGTGTGCCCACTGCCACTGCCCCCAGGTCCCTGATCGTCCTGTGTTAGTGGGGTTGCCTGGGTTCCCTGTAGTGTTGGACACACTGCTGCTTGACGTGTCTTGGGGACAGAGGGATGGGCCCGCTGGGTGGGTGCTGTGCTGATGTTTCCTGAGGGGGGAGGCTATGTGGTGGTTTGTGACTGTGTCAGGGGAGCCGACTGTCCTGAGGTCCCTGATGGGCCGGGATGGTCATCTTGATCCAGACGTGCAGAGCGGCTGTCATCACTGTGGGTCTCTTCTGTGGGGAGACTGGATATGTCTACCACCTCCTGTCCGGGGGGATGGGGTATGGGTCCTGTTGGGGTGTAAATGCATAGTTATTGTATCTGTGTGTGCCATCTTGTGCAATGGGTGAGTGACCCTCTACTCCTGTGCTTGCATTATTGGCTTGGTCCTTGTGTGACTGGTGATTTTGGGGCATAAGTGAGTCTCTGTACTGGACATGCTTTGGTGATAGGTGTCCATGCATTGGTGTTACATGCAGGGCTTGATTTTGGGATGTGTGGGTTGTGTTAGTGGGGTATCTGTGGGTTGTTGGGGTGATGGGTGTGAGGGTAAGGGTGGTGGTATGTGATGGCATGCCGGTGGGGTGTCGGGGATAAAGTAGTAAAGATATGTCTTACCAGAGTCCAGTCCTCCTGCTACTCCTGCGAGGCCCTCAGGATGCAGAATTGCCGAGACTTGCTCCTCCCATGTTGTTAGTTGTGTGGGAGGAAGTGGGGGTCCACCGCCAGTCCTCTGTATAGCAATCTGGTGTCTGGATACCACGGAACGTACCTTCCCCCGTAGGTCGTTCCACCTCTTCTTGATGTCATCCCGTGTTCTTGGATGCTGTCCCACTGCGTTGACCCTGTCAACAATTCTGTGCCATAGCGCCATCTTCCTAGCAATGGATGTCTGCTGCACCTGTGATCCGAATAGCTGTGGCTCTACCCGGACGACTTCCTCCACCATGACCCTGAGTTCCTCCTCAGAAAACCTGGGGTGTCTTTGAGGTGCCATGAAGTGGTGTGGGTGACGTGTGAGGTGGTGTCTGTTGTGATGTGTGAGGGGATGTGTTGGTGTGTGTTGTTTGAGGTGCGTGGATGTTGTGTAAGTGATGGTGTTGTGTGTCTGTGGATGCTTGTGTTGTTTTAGGTAGTCTCTCTCTCTGGCCTTCTTTCTAAATTTTGGTATTAAGGGTTTGTGGGTGATGTGGGTGTGTTCTTTATATTGGATTGGGTGTGTGGGAGTGGTGTGTGTATGTTTATCAGGTGTGTGTATTTCGAATTGTCCAATGTGGTTGTGTTTTGTAAATGTGTGTGTATTTTGAGCGCGTGGTGTGTACTGCCAATAGAATACCGCGGTTGAAAGGCAGCTGCATTGATTCGTGGGTCATGATAAGGGGGCGTATCCCTGTTGGCGTGACGGTGTCGGTTTTGGTATCGCCAGTTTATCACTGACCTTTGGTGTGGCGGACTTGTGTGGGTGTCAGTATTGTGGCGGATTCCGAGCTGTGGGTCGTAATACCTGTAGAGGAATGGTATTTTGTCGGTCTTCTGCACAGCGGAAAGCAGGATTTACCGCCAGGGTTGTAATGAGGGCCTTAACGTTATACTGGAGGGAATCAGTTAAAAATTACATTTTCCTGCGAGGTTCTGTCCGTTAGTAACTTCATACCTCTATCCGAAATTGAATTAGACCAGAAGAAAGTTTATATCCATCCATTGAATGTTCTATTTTTTTTTTGCTTTCTCACCAGGAGAGAAATCAATGATTCAGCCTAATTTATATTTAAAAAAAATCAGTTTAATCTAAATCCACTAACAGATGAACTTCAACTTTCTTTTAGTTTCCTTTAAAAAACAGCAAAAAATGAAGGACTGACAAATGATAAGTGCTGGAGAATATCATAATATTTTCCTCTTCCTATTTTTTTTTTTTCGGTCCTCTGTTACCTTTGCGCTCCTAGACGTTGACGTCAAGCCTTACGTTGAGGGTGCAACCTCAGCACTCATCGAACTTGTCAGTTTCGAGAGAACGTTATTTGAATTTTACTGAACACTCCATTACGTTATCCCTTTCTCTGGAGTATATACAACGACCTTCCTTATGCCCTTCTATGCTGTGAAGGTGCCTCTCCCTCTGCCTACCTCCACAGGTTTATGCTGATGACTGATCTGAGTGTTGGTAAAAAATGAAAGTTGTGTCTGCTTTCTTCTTTATGTCCCTTTCCTTTCTGGTCTTCTGTAATCTATACAGAGGGCCATGTTAAGTCACGGTAAGTGCTGGAGTGAGGCTCAGCCTGCACAGTGGCATCTTTGCTTTCATCCTTTCAATCCTGTGGAATAAAGCAGTCACCAGTGAGAATTAAACCAGCCAATAAATAACAGAAGCTGAAGAAATAGAATCAATGGATGTGCCTTGCATGTATCTGATCAACTCTGGTACTTAGAGTTACTAAGCCATTATCTTTTCTAGCATGTGTTTTAGAGACGCTAAACTATTTTTAATCTTTATCATGCTACCCAGATGGTGATTTGTTATGGGGGCTTATCGCTATGGGCGCGTGTCAATCTTTCAAATATGACTGTACTCTCCCCTGGGTCGTAGGCGTCTGTATCTCACCATACACTGTGCTAGGCGTGAATTTAGTAAACCATCAGTAACTCATGGAGGAGATATTAAAGAAAATAGGAGAAGGGTATGCAAAATTACCCTCGGACACACACGTTTGTTTCAATTAAAAATAATCACACCAAGTCCTCTTAAAGCTAAGTTAGGGAAGTTTTCATGGAATTAATTCAAATATTAATATGTCTTGTAGGAGGAACCATGTGTATTACCTAGATGTGTAATCCTTACTCTCCCGATATGAAGCCAAATGTCTAAAGTCTGAGTCAAACACAATTGATCATTAATACTCAAGACCAACCGCAAGTGCCTGTTTCTTAAGGGATGGGTATGAATAAAGCTTTCAAATCATCAAGGGCGCAAATGGCCTAATGATGTTCCCATGGAGGTTTACCAGCAAAACTCGTGTGAATGGACTTTTGTTGCCTAACTTTTTCAAGGAGTACATTCAATAAAATTATGTTTTTTTTCTGTGGAATTTGATGTGGGCTGCAAAAGGTGTCTACCGCTCTCCATGCCAATCCTGAGCCTATCTCAGAATACCACAAAAACAGGGCAACCGAAAATTTTACTCATTTAGCTAAATTAACTCCCTCCTCCATTAACCCCTAAAAATAGGGCCGGAGGAGTAGGAGAATGAAAGATCCTTAACATGGGTCACTGGATGGCAGGAGACAGTTGTGTGGTCACGGAGCACAGAGGCCTATTTTTCACTGTTTCGTCATTAAGAGACCAATTAATGCCCAACCCTCAGCTGCCTCTGGCCCTCAACACCCACAACCCTCCTCTTCCAGCGGAAGCCCAAGTTACAGGTGCCCACTCTAGCCAGACATTAATATCCCTACAGCCGCTTCAGTGACGCCACCTCTCCTGCTCTCATTTTCAGTGCCCCAAATATGGGAGCACTCTGTTTCAAAAGCTCTGCCACAAAGAAATTGTCAACAAGGGCAAATGTGATAATAAACCTAGATATCTACAAGTTAAAGCAACTACTGCAGGGATCTTTGAATACCCAGCCATTTCCTAGGCATTAACACAGTCAGGTAACTCTCTTGCTGCAGAGATCATGTGTTATCTGCAGGGCTCGTCATGCTCCTTGTAACATAGCGCAGTGAGTTTCGAACCGGCTCAAGGAGCTGTATACAACTTGCAAGGCATAAATTTAAAATCTTACATTCTTCTTGTCACGCTTTTGTTATCCTAAAATTGCTAAAAGGGTTCATTTGGGTAACAATAATGACTTATTAGTGCTGCATATTATTAGATTAATTACTCATATCGACAGATATGCCTGGCCTTCTGCGCAGCATACTTCTTACATACAGAGCTTGGAAAACTCAAAAAACTGTCTCCAAAACATTGTAACTCCAGCAATTATGAACTGACAAAATGAAAGTATTGGTTTCCTCCATTAGAACTCAGACTAGACGCCCCCAGACCAGTGCTTAATTTGTGCTTGTTCTTTCCAGTGCTGAGCACCGGCACCTATTTGTGAGGGCCGGGGCTTATTT
Organism: Pleurodeles waltl; assembly: GCF_031143425.1. Classification (NCBI taxonomy): domain Eukaryota; kingdom Metazoa; phylum Chordata; class Amphibia; order Caudata; family Salamandridae; genus Pleurodeles; species Pleurodeles waltl. The sequence goes on along the minus strand of NC_090437.1, from coordinate 300,456,332 downwards.
TTCTGCCACAAGCATCTGCTGCGAGCAAAAGACACATATGGGAAAGACGGAAGAAGGAAAAACTAAAAAGGGTCATAAAGGAAGAAAGTAAAAAGTTGCAGGATGAGCTGAAGGGGCAGGGGTGGCCGTAAATGGATTGAAGAGGCCCGAGGTGGCTTCAGGATTACGCTGCCTCAGTATTCAGTGCTGGCAGATTTAATTACAGCAGCCTCGTGTTTAAGAGAAGGGCTTTGAGCACCAGCACCTCTTTATTTACAAATTAAGCACTGTCCCAGACCCCACGCCAGGAAGGGCCTCAGACAAAAGGAGTACTGATAGCCATTAAATGTGAGACATTTGTTTTGAGTCCAACTGGAACTGAAAGGTGGAAACCTCCCTCGCCCCCTGTAGGAGGCTGGCCTGGTTTGTAGTGAGTACCAAGGGGTACTTACACTCTACACCAGGTCCAGGTATCCCTTATTAGTGTAGAAGAGGTGTCTAGCAGCTTTGGCTGATAGAAAAGGTAGCTTAGCAGAGCAGCTTAGGCTGAACTAGGAGACATGCAAAGCTCCCACTATACCACTGGTGTCATATGCACAATATCATAAGAAAACACAATACACAGATATACTAAAAATAAAGGTACTTTATTTTTATGACAATATGCCAAAAGTATCTCAGTGAGTACCCTCAGTATGAGGATAGCAAATATATACAAGATATATGTACACAATACCAAAATTATGCAGTAATAGCAATAGAAAGTAATGCAAGCAATGTACAGTCACAATAGATTGCAATGAGAGCACATAGGTATAGGGGCAACACAAACCATATTCTCCAAAAGTGGAATGCGAATCACGAATGGACCACAAACCTATGTGAGCTTGTAGAGGGTCGCTGGAACTGTAAGAAAACAGTGAGGGTTAGAAAAATAGCCCACCCCAAGACCCTGAAAAGTAGGTGTAAAGTGCACCTAAGTTCCCCAGAGAGCACAGAAGTCGTGATAGGGGAATTCTGCAAGGAAGACCAACACCAGCAATGCAACAACAATGGATTTCCAGACGAGAGTACCTGTGGAACAAGGGGACCAAGTCCAAGAGTCACACTCAAGTCGTGAGTGGGCAGATGCCCAAGAAATGCCAGCTGAGGGTGCAAAGAAGCTGCCATTGGATGGTAGAAGCTGTGGATTCTGCAAGAACGAAGAGGACAAGGAACTTCCCCTTTGGAGGATGGATGTCCCACGTCGTGAAGAAGCTTGCAGAGGTGTTTCCACGCAGAAAGACCACAAACAAGCCTTGCTAGCTGCAAGGGTTGCGGTTAGTGTTTTTGGATGCTGCTGTGGCCCAGGAGGGACCAGGATGTCGCCAATTGCATGAGGAGACAGAGGGGGCACCCAGCAAGACAAGCAGCCCTCTCAGAAGCAGGCAGCACCCGCAAAAGTGCCGGAACAGGCACTATGAAGAGGAGTGAACCGGAGCTCACCCGAAGTCACAAAAGAAGGTCCCACGACGCCGGAGGACAACTCAGGAGATCGTGCACTGCAGGTTAGAGTGTCGGGGACCCAGGCTTGGCTGTGCACAAAGGAAATCCTGGAAGAGTGCACAGGAGCTGGAGCAGCTGCAAACCACACGGTACCCAGCAATGCAGTCTAGTGTGGGGAGGCAAGGACTTACCTCCACCAAACTTGGACTGAAGAGTCACTGGACTGTGGGAGTCACTTGGACAGAGTTGCTGAGTTCCAGGGACCACGCTTGTCATGCTGAGAGGGGACCCAGAGGACAAGTGATGCAGTCTTTTGGAGCCTGCGGTTGCAGGGGGAAGATTCCGTCGACCCACGGGAGATTTCTTCGGAGCTTCTAGTGCAGAGAGGAGGCAGACTACCCCCACAGCATGCGCCACCAGGAAAGCAGACGAGAAGGCGGCTGGATCAGCGATACAAGGTTGCAGTAGTCGTCTTTGCTACTTTGTTGCGGTTTTGCAGGCGTCCAGAGCAGTCAGCGGTCGATTCCTTGGCAGAAGGTGAAGAGAGAGATGCAGAGGAACTCTGATGAGCTCTTGCATTCGTTATCTAAAGAATTCCCCAAAGCAGAGACCCTAAATAGCCAGAAAAGGAGGTTTGGCTACTTAGGAAGGAGGATAGGCTAGCAACACAGGTAAGAGCCTATCAGAAGGAGTCTCTGACGTTACCTGCTGGCACTGGCCACTCAGAGCAGTCCAGTGTGTCAGCAGCACCTCTGTTTCCAAGATGGCAGAGGTCTAGAGCACACTGGAGGAGCTTTGGGCATCTCCCAGGGGAGGTGCAGGTCAGGGGAGTGGTCACTCCCCTCTCCTTTGTCCAGTTTCGCGCCAGAGCAGGGCTGGGGAATCCCTGAACCGGTGTAGACTGGCTTATGCAGAGATGGGCACCATCTGTGCCCATCAAAGCATTTCCAGAGGCTGGGGGAGGGTACTCCTCTCCACCCCTGACACCTTTTTCCAAAGGGAGAGGGTGTAACACCCTCTCTCTGAGGAAGTCCTTTGTTCTGCCTTACTGGGCCAAGCCTGGCTGGACCCCAGGAGGGCAGAAACCTGTCTGAGGGGTTGGCAGCAGCTGCAGTGAAACCCCGGGAAAGGTAGTTTGGAAAGTACCCAGGTCTGTGCTAGAGACTCGGGGGATCATGGAATTGTCTCCCCAATGCCAGAATGGCATTGGGGTGACAATTCCATGATTGTAGACATGTTACATGGCCATGTTCGGAGTTACCATTGTGACGCTGTACATAGGTAGTGACCTATGGACAGTGCACGCGTGTAATGGTGTCCCCGCACTCACAAAGTCCGGGGGATTTGCCATGAACAATATGGGGGCATCTTGGCTAGTGCCAGGGTGTCCACACACTAAGTAACTTAGCACCCAACCTTTACCAGATAAAGGTTGGACATATAGGTGACTTATAAGTTACTTAAGTGCAGTGGTAAATGGCTGTGAAATAACGTGGACGTTATTTCACTCAGGCTGCAGTGGCAGGCCTGTGTAAGAATTGTCAGAGCTCCCTATGGGTGGCAAAAGAAATCCTGCAGCCCATAGGGATCTCCTGGAACCCCAATACCCTGGGTACCTCAGTACTATATACTAGGGAATTATAAGGGTGTTCCAGTATGCCAATGTGAATTGGTGAAATTGGTCACTAGCCTGTTAGTGACAATTTAGAAAGTAATGAGAGAGCATAACCACTGAGGTTCTGGTTAGCAGAGCCTCAGTGAGACAGTTAGTCATCACAGAGGGAACACATACAGGGCACACTTATGAGCACTGGGGCCCTGGCTGGCAGGGTCCCAGTGACACATACAACTAAAACAACATATATACAGTGAAATATGGGGGTAACATGCCAGGCAAGATGGTACTTTCCTACACAACCCCCCCCAAACGAAGGACAATAAGACTAGCCATGACCTGATGAATCTTCATTGTCCAAGTGGAAATATCTGGAGAGTCCATCTGCATTGGAGTGGGTACTCCCAGGGCTATGTTCCACTGTATAGTCCATTCCTTGTAGAGATATGGACCACCTCAACAATTTAGGGTTTTCACCTTTCATTTGTTTTAGCCAAAGTAGAGGTTTGTGGTCTGTCTGAACAATGAAGTGAGTGCCAAACAGGTATGGCCTCAACTTCTTCAGTGCCCAGACCACAGCAAAGGCCTCCCTCTCTATGGCAGAACAACGCTTTTCTCTAGGGGTCAACCTCCTGCTGATAAAAGCAACAGGTTTATCCTGGCCCTCAGAATTGAGTTGTGATAAGACTGCCCCTACCCCTAATTCAGATGCATCAGTTTGAACAATGAATTTCTTGGAGTAACAAGGGCTTTTTAGGACAGGTACAGAGCACATGGCCTGTTTCAGCTCCTCAAAAGCTTTCTGACAGCTATCTGTCCACAATACCTTTTTAGGCATTTTCTTAGATGTGAGGTCATTAAGAGGGGCTGCTATGGAGCCATAGTTCTTTATGAACCTCCTGTAATACCCAGTGAGGCCTAAGAAGGCTCTCACCTGGGTCTGAGTTGTAGGGGGAACCCAATCTATAATAGTTTGGATTTTCCCCTGCAGTGGTGCAATCTGTTCTCCACCTACCAGGTGTCCCAGATAAACCACTTTCCCCTGCCCTATCTGGCACTTTGAAGCCTTGATAGTGAGGCCTGTCTTCTGCAGGGCCTCCAAAACTTTCCACACGTGGACCAGGTGATCATCCCAGGTGGAGCTAAAGACAGCTATATCATCTAGATATACTGCACTAAAAGCCTCCAATCCTTGCAGGACTGTATTCACCAACCTCTGAAAAGTGGCAGGTGCATTTTTCAAACCAAAGAGTATTACTGTGAATTGGTAGTGCCCTCCAATAGTCGAAAATACAGTTTTTGCTTTAGCATCCTCTGATAATTTGATCTGCCAATACCCTGCAGTCAAATCAGAGGTGCTTAGATACTTGGCAGATGCCAGTGTATCTATTAGCTCAGCTGCCCTGGGTATACGGTGAGCATCAGTTTTAGTTACCTGGTTGAGACCTCTGTAATCCACACAAAATCTAATTTCCTTCTTTCCATCTTTGGAATGAGGTTTTGGTACAAGTACCACAGGAGAGGCCCATGGACTTTCAGAGTGCTCAACCACTCCCAGTTCAAGCATTTTCTGAACCTCTTGTTTTATGCAGTCCCTGACATGGTCAGGCTGCCTATAGATCTTACTTTTGACATGCAAGCTGTCTCCAGTATCTATAGTGTGCTCACACCAAGAAGTGGTGCCTGGCACAGTAGAAAAGAGTTCAGAAAACTGACCCAGGAGATTTATGCAGTGGTCTTTCTGCTCAGCAGTAAGACAATCTGCCAAAACTACACCTTCCACTAGAGCATCTTGTTCTGTGGAAGAGAAGAGATCAGGGAGAGGGTCACTCTCTTCTTCCTGTCCTTCATCTGTTGCCATGAGCAGGGTGAGATCAGCCCTGTCATAGTAGGGTTTCAGGCGATTGAAATGGAGCACCCTAAGGGGACTCCTGAAGGAGCCTATCCCTACCCTTTCCACTGAAAGATAGCCATAGGATAGCAGCCCACTGCCTTTGAGGGACCCCCTGTACAACACAGGCCCTCTCAAGTGCAGCAAACCACTTGTTAATGTCATCCCCCTCCTTGTAAGGGGGAACTATATTGTGCAGATTCCTAGAATCATGCTCTTTTACAGGATTACTATCTGTAATACTGCTGCTGCCACCATGGGGTCCAAACCCCAACCTCTGCATTTCTTTTTCTAAGTCAAAAGTTTCCCTGTCTAGAGCCAGCTGTTGCTGTTTAAGCTTCAGTCTGGACTCTTCCACTCTCAATCTATTGAGTTCCCTTTCTAACATTCTGTCATCAGGGTGGCTGGGTTGGGCATGCTTAGACACAGAAGAATGGTGTGAATGGACAGAGGGAGACCTGTCCCCAACAGATGGCACTCTAACAACCTGGCCTAAAGGAATGACATCCCTACTGTGATGAGAGCTCACATTAGTACCACCCATGCTAGGTGGCCTGCTTAGGGGCAGGTTGGGAAGATTCTCATATAACACTTTTGCTGGGGCTACCCCAGAATCAGAGTGTGAACCATCAGCTAATCTGTCACCTGATGTGCCAGCTATGGCCTTATCATTTTCAATGAGCATATTAACTAACAATTCTCTAGAGGGATTCTTCCCTACCCCTAAACCTCTATCAATGCAGAGACTCCTTACACCTTTCCAGTTAAGGTGGTCATAAGCTGTGCTGGCCAGATCCAGAGTTTGACCTGTACCAGACATGATAGAAAAGGGTTTAAGGGACAGAAAAAGAAAGAAAAAGTTTCAGAACTTTTTAAGGAACCGAAAAAAAAACTTTTTCAACTTTTAAGAACTTTTTGAAAGTTTTAGAGGTACTTTTCAGCACTTAGCAATAGAGTAAGAGAAGAAAAGCAAAACATTTTGGTTAGGTGTACATACACTGAACTTGTTTTGTATATTTTTCTCTTATGAAAAGTACAAAATGACAAAGTGGTAAGTAGTTGCAAGTACTTATCCCACCGCTGCACAACCAATGTAGGAGGCTGGCCTGGTTTGTAGTGAGTACCAAGGGGTACCTACACTCTGCACCAGGTCCAGGTATCCCTTATTAGTGTAGAAGAAGTGTCTAGCAGCTTTGGCTGATAGAAAAGGTAGCTTAGCAGAGCAACTTAGGCTGAACTAGGAGACATGCAAAGCTCCCACTATACCACTGGTGTCATATGCACAATATCATAAGCAAACACAATACACAGATATACTAAAAATAAAGGTACTTTATTTTTATGACAATATGCCAAAAGTATCTCAGTGAGTACCCTCAGTATGAGGATAGCAAATATATACAAGATATATGTACACAATACCAAAATTATGCAGTAATAGCAATAGAAAGCAATGCAAGCAATGTACAGTCACAATAGATTGCAATGAGAGCACATAGGTATAGGGGCAACACAAACCATATACTCCAAAAGTGGAATGCGAATCACGAATGGACCACAAACCTATGTGAGCTTGTAGAGGGTCGCTGGGACTGTAAGAAAACAGTGAGGGTTAGAAAAATAGCCCACCCCAAGACCCTGAAAAGTAGGTGTAAAGTGCACCTAAGTTCCCCAGAGAGCACAGAAGTCGTGATAGGGGAATTCTGCAAGGAAGACGAACACCAGCAATGCAAAAACAATGGATTTCCAGACGAGAGTACCTGTGGAACAAGGGGACCAAGTCCAAGAGTCACACTCAAGTTGTGAGTGGGCAGATGCCCAAGAAATGCCAGCTGAGGGTGCAAAGAAGCTGCCACCGGATGGTAGAAGCTGCGGATTCTGCAAGAACGAAGAGGACTAGGAACTTCCCCTTTGGAGGATGGATGTCCCACGTTGTGAAGAAGCTTGCAGAGGTGTTTCCACGCAGAAAGACCGCAAACAAGCCTTGCTAGCTGCAAGGGTTGCGGGTAGGGTTTTTGGATGCTGCTGTGGCCCAGGAGGGACCAGGATGTCGCCAATTGCGTGAGGAGACAGAGGGGGCGCACAGCAAGACAAGAAGCCCTCTCAGAAGCAGGCAGCATCCGCAGAAGTGCTGGAACAGGCACTACGAAGAGGAGTGAACTGGAGCTCACCCGAAGTCACAAAAGAAGGTCCCACGATGCCGGAGGACAACTCAGCAGGTCATGCACTGCAGGTTAGAGTGTCGGGGACCCAGGCTTGGCTGTGCACAAAGGAAATCCTGGAAGAGTGCACAGGAGCCGGAGCGGCTGCAAATCACGCGGTACCCAGCAATGCAGTCTAGCGTGGGGAGGCAAGGACTTACCTCCACCAAACTTGGACTGAAGAGTCACTGGACTGTGGGAGTCACTTGGACAGAGTTGCTGAGTTCCAGGGACCACGCTCATCGTGCTGAGAGGGGACCCAGAGGACTGGTGATGCAGTCTTTTGGTGCCTGCGGTTGCAGGGGGAAGATTCCGTCGACCCACGGGAGATTTCTTCGGAGCTTCTAGTGCAGAGAGGAGGCAGACTACCCCCACAGCATGTACCACCAGGAAAGCAGACGAGAAGGCGGCTGGATCAGCAATACAAGGTTTGTAGTAGTTGTCTTTGCTACTTTGTTGCGGTTTTGCAGGCGTCCAGAGCAGTCAGCGGTCGATTCCTTGGCAGAAGCTGAAGAGAGAGATGCAGAGGAACTCTGATGAGCTCTTGCATTCGTTATCTAAAGAATTCCCCAAAGCAGAGACCCTAAATAGCCAGAAAAGGAGGTTTGGCTACTTAGGAAGGAGGATAGGCTAGCAACACAGGTAAGAGCCTATCAGAAGGAGTCTCTGACGTCACCTGCTGGCACTGGCCACTCAGAGCAGTCCAGTGTGCCAGCAGCACCTCTGTTTCCAAGATGGTAGAGGTCTGGAGCACACTGGAGGAGCTCTGGGCACCTCCCAGGGGAGGTGCAGGTCAGGGAGTGGTCACTCCCCTTTCCTTTGTTCAGTTTCGCGCCAGATCAGGGCAGGGGGATCCCTGAACCGGTGTAGACTGGCTTATGCAGAGATGGGCACCATCTGTGCCCATCAAAGCATTTCCAGAGGCTGGGGGAGGCTACTCCTTCCCAGCCCTGACACCTTTTTCCAAAGGGAGAGGGTGTAACACCCTCTCTCTGAGGAAGTCCTTTGTTCTGTCTTCCTGGGCCAAGCCTGGCTGGACCCCAGGAGGGCAGAAACCTGTCTGAGGGGTTGGCAGCAGCAGCAGCTGCAGTGAAACCCTGGGAAAGGTAGTTTGCCAGTACCCGGGTCTGTGCTAGAGACTCGGGGGATCATGGAATTGTCTCCCCAATGCCAGAATGGTATTGGGGTGACAATTCCATGATCTTAGACATGTTACATGGCCATGTTCGGAGTTACCATTGTGACGCTGTACATAGGTAGTGACCTATGTACAGTGCACGCGTGTAATGTGTCCCCGCACTCACAAAGTCCGGGGGATTTGCCCTGAACAATGTGGGGGCACCTTGGCTAGTGCCAGGGTGCCCACACACTAAGTAACTTAGCACCCAACCTTTACCAGGTAAAGGTTAGACATATAGGTGATTTATAAGTTACTTAAGTGCAGTGGTAAATGGCTGTGAAATAACGTGGACGTTATTTCACTCAGGCTGCAGTGGCAGGCCTGTGTAAGAATTGTCAGAGCTCCCTATGGGTGGCAAAAGAAATGCTGCAGCCCATAGGGATCTCCTGGAACCCCAATACCCTGGGTACCTCAGTACCGTATACTAGGGAATTATAAGGGTGTTCCAGTATGCCAATGTGAACTGGTGAAATTAGTCACTAGCCTGTTAGTGACAATTTGGAAAGTAATGAGAGAGCATAACCACTGAGGTTCTGGTTAGCAGGGCCTCAGTGAGACAGTTAGTCATCACACAGGGAACACATACAGGGCACACTTATGAGCACTGGGGCCCTGGCTGGCAGGGTCCCAGTGACACATACAACTAAAACAACATATATACAGTGAAATATGGGGGTAACATGCCAGGCAAGATGGTACTTTCCTACACCCCCTGAAGGTTGTTGCTCTGAACATGAAGAAAGGAAAGCTCTAGCGCTGCTGAATGGGTCCCACTGACAGAAAATTGCTCCTGAATAAAGACAATATGGGTCACTTATGTCAACCAGGATACCGCTCAATAATGGCTGCTGTGTCAGGGATCCAGATTGATCCCATTCTTTGACAGATCTACGTTGGGGTTGCAAATTAGGACTGTGTGAAATTTCTGTTACGCCGGAACAATCTTCCTTATTCTGGCTTTATCTTCCCCATTATAACGCGTATTTTCACCAGGATTTTGAGTAATTACTGAACTACGTATGGAGTGCCCTTTGGGCAGTTCTACAAATCCTGCTTTGGGCACAACGTCTGTATGCCCCGCCCCGCCTTAGAACTACAGGTCGAGATGCAAATTGCACTGGATGCGGGTGTTTGCTCTCGTAACTAGCAACATATCAAACCTGGTGCAAACGACTGGAGAAAATAGCACACTAGAACTTTATGCACACACCGGAATGGGCCTATCATATTTTTTGTGTGCAGTTTATATAGCGCGAACTCGACACAAGGGTTTTGGAGCAGAACACCAGTTGCATTCCACAAGGACACATTCATTTTGGGAGGCACTAGAGATTAAGGCCCATATTTATACTTTTTGATGCACAACATGCCAACGCAGTTGTGCATCAAAAATTTTACCGCCGGCTAACGCCATTCCAACGCACCATGCGGGCGCCTCATTTATGGAATGACGTTAGCCGGTGCTGCGGACTGGTGTGCGTAAAAAAAAATGACTCACACCAGGCAGCGCCGGCGTATGGGAAAATGGGGGTTGTGCGTCAAAAAATGGAGCAAGTCAGGTCTGAGGCAAAATTCAGGTCTCAAACAGGATTTGCGCCATTTTTTTTGACGCCCAACCTCCATTGACATGACTCCTGTCTTAGCAAAGACAGGAGTCATGCCCCCTTGCCCAATGGCCATGCCCAGGGTACTTCTGTCCCCTGGGCATGGTCATTGGGCATAGTGGCATGTAGGGGGGCCCAAATCAGGCCCCCCTATGCCACAAAAAAAATCTGAAAAAAATACTTACCCGAACTTACCTTTACTTCCCTGGGATGGGTCCCTCCATCCTTGGGTGTCCTCCTGGGGTGGGCAAGGGTGGCAGGGGGTGTCCCTGGGGGCAGGGGAGGGCACCTCTGGGCTCCTTCCGAGCCCACAGGTCCCTTAACGCCTGCCCTGACCCAGGCATTAAAAACGGCGCCCATTAGGCTGTGCATCGTTTTTTAAGGCCCACCCCCTCCTGTGCATCAAAATGACGTCAGAGTATAAATATGGGGCACAGGTCTTAAAGTCATTTTTTGGAAGGGAACGCCTACCTTGCATATAATTAACGCAAGGCTGGTTCCCCCTTCCAAAAAATGACGCACATGGTGGAATTTTGACGCCCGCGGGGTCGGACGTCAAAGTATAAATATGGGGCAGGGTTTGCGCCGATTGTGCGTCAAAATCTTTGAGGCACATTCGGTGCAAACAGAGTATAAATATGCCCCTAAGTGCTGAGACTCACAGGAAGTTCAGCTGATGCCGAGTCTCGAACCGGGTCACTCAGCAATGAAGTGGGCAACTCTGGCCCTTGAGCCACATCCTCCATCCTGCTAATTAGCCCACCCCGCACAAATGCTAATTGGTGGGAGCACAATTTACACCTGCAATGTGCAAGTCTGCGGCTGCACTCGAGCCCACCCTATCTGTATTGCATAACTGGTAAACCTGACTAGGCCACGAAGCCAACGAGTCCCAGCAGTCTACACGCTTTGACGTGGCACGTACAACGTTCTAGAGGCCACAGTAACTTTCTCAGTGTTGCCAGACTGGGCGATTTCCCACACAAAGGGGCGATATTTTTCCCATTTGTGTGGGAAAAAAATCCAATTGCGGGAGGCTAATTGTTGGGCTATTTTTGGCCCACTGTGCGAAAAAATGTTTGCGGGACGGCGCCGCCACCACAACAGCAGCGGACATGTACTGCCCCAGGCCCGCCCGGCACCTGCCCCATCCCACCCCCACGTGAGAGATTAGAAGATGGGCTGGGCTCTCACTCTCGTCACACTAGTGTGTGACATCATCACTGAGGCTGAGCCTGAGCCTGCCTGTGCAGCAGCACAGGCTGCTGCCTCTCTCTTCTAGTCTGCGACTGCGCAGCGCGCCGCACGCACAGCCACACAGAGTGGCAGCACAGACATCAGAACAGTGCGATCATGATGATGGTGGGAATAATTTTTGGGGGAGAGGGCGCGAAAGCGCTACCAATTGACGGCCCAGCCAAAAATTATTGACCTGTCCCTGCGGCATCATTTAAAATGACTGCGTGCGTGCGCTGCGAGCGTCACAGTCAGTCAGCCGTCAGTGAGTGCGCACTGCGCACTGTCTGTTACTCACTGGCTGCTGCGCACGTGGTGGTGTCTGGTGTGTGTGTGGCTCTTCTCTTGGGCCCTGCCGTGAGCCTCAGCCTGCACAGGTGTGGTGCCCCACCCCTGGAAAAGTCTCTTCTGTTGTGCGCTTGGAGTGGACCCCGAATTAAAGCCAGCTCCAGAATGCTAGATTGGGGCCCGGGAGAGGGGAGACACCCCCCTAGCCCCTTCCTGTTGTGTAGGTGCTACCTACGGCCCATACCTACACTGACGTGCGGCTGGTTGGTGCGCAGCTGCGGAAGACAAGGTAAGTGTCTTTCAATTTGTGCCTTTGTGACTTCTTGTGAGTAGATGTATTCCTTATTTTTAATATTCAGGGGCTAATTGTGGATTGAGAGTGCATAGGATCTAAAGCAGGGAAGGATTGAATAAGAATGAGTGGCATAGCCAGTGCTTAATTTGTAAATAAAAACGTGCCGGTGTCCAAAGCTCTCCTCTTAAACAAGCGGCTGCTGCAATTAAATGTGCAAACACGGAATACTAGGGCAGCGTAATCCTGAAGCCATGTTGGGCCTTTTTAGTCCATTTTAAGCCATTTCACCTCACTCCTGCAGCTTTCTGCTCTCTCCCTTTCCGACGCTCTTTTTCATTTTTGCATTCCTCCGTCTTTCCCATATGTGTCTTTTGCTTGCAGTAAATGCTTGAGGCAGGAAAAAAGAGTGCAGTCCTTCAAAAATAAGTGCCGGTGCTCTGCACCGGAAACAACAAGCACAAATTAAGCACTGGATGGAATCACATGAAGGTTGGTGATGACAAAGAGTTATTGCTTTTGACTCGTAATGCAAGGGGGTTACCAGCTGAGTTGCACAGTGCATGCTTTGCAGGGCAGTTAAATAAAAATAAATCATTCAGTTTGGGTATTACTTAAACCATTTTATCTGAAACCTTTTTGCACGTTTGGTAGCAGTCTATCTTATACTGCCAGTAATGCAAGATTAACCTAATGACTTACATTTGCACAACACGCAATTCTCCATCGCAGCAGTGAAGATTTCATTCTGTGACTTTTGGTTACACACAAACCTTTTGGTGCATTAACTAATAGAGGTTTCATAATATACAGTGATTAACTTAACTTTATTTTTTATTTTAAGGCATGAGTTATGTATGTGGCTACCTGAAAGAGAATATTTTGTTTTTTTTAATAGCCACACGTGTAACCCCGCCCCATTGCATGCAGCATCACTGTTCCCATACTTTTTTTAATGCACTTTGAGCTGTGTGCTCAGCTGATTTGTTTATTTATTTCACTCCAGTTGCAGGCAGTGCAAGCACAAATGTGGTCTCATTGGCTGAGCTAAGCGAAATGAGGGTACATGGTCAGTGCTCAGCCTCACTGCATGGTTCTGTGATCTTAGTGCCTAAATTATTGAGATCACTTGTAGTTATGCTCTGCTCAGCGTAGCCATTGCTTGCATTTGACACAAAACACTAGCCTTTACCAATAATTTAAGTTCAAGTTCACGGAGTTTGGGTCACTGGGTTCTAGCCTCTGGTAGCAATTTGCAGAAGGGTGTCTATCACCTCACACAAACAGCCTTTTTCACCTCACACAAGGATGTATTTTTCTGCAGGGCCCTGTTGACCTCCACTGTCCAGGGTAGAGGCAGCCCGCTAAAACAAGTGTAGGGGTAGTGCCTGAGTATGTCTGAAGGAGGCAGGAAATGAGTGAAATGTTGGTCTGCTGCCAGTTTAATGAAAAGTCCAGAAAGTAGAACAGTAGTAGAGCAGACTGCAGATACACACTGGGAATGCTAGATGGCTACTTGCATTTCACCTTTATCTACCGTGCGCATCTGAAAGGCAGTGAAAAGAACAAAGGTTGTGCTTTGAATCCATTTGGGGGGGTGTTGATTATCATAGGTTAATGACGGAGCTAATGTAGCAAATGTTCTCTTTGCATGTTGGGGCTGACATTATATTGGGATTAACAGAACTTGAACTGTAAAATGCAAGGGGAAAACAGGATTGGGTCTGCTTTCCACAAACTTGAGTTCGGCATGAAAAGTTGAGTAAGTATGAGGGGTAGTCCATTAAGATGTATTACCTTTTGCTGTTATCAGTGAGTTGTTACTTTCTTATAAAACCAGTTTGAAAACTAGAGCATACCTCTTATTTAACCTTGAATACGAGGGAGTTGCAATCCTTTGGCTCATTCTCCATTTGAAAACATGACAAATTCAAAGAGTCAATTGTCTGCCCTGAAACAAATAACTTGCCCCAGCGCAGAGTCAACACCACTTTGCATCTCCATTGAATTCACTGGTGAAGTTGATGAAAGCGATGTTCAGCCAAAAGCTGTGAATCCTAGAAAGGATCAAACCGTATGTGATTGAATGAACCATTCGCAGTTTCACTTTACCAGCCATGTTTACTTACCGGTGCATGCCTTGCACTCTGAAACAGGCATTTTGCGGCCTAGGAAGTGGCTACTGCCTTTTATTTCTGTCTGAAGGCAAAAGAAAATGATCTGCCTGCTACAAAGGGCTCCACTGCCAAAACTGGTGTCAAAAGGACTGCTGTGAAGTTGATCAAAGCGATGTTCATCTTTCTGTCTCCAAACAAAAGAAAACAAAGTAGCTGCTACAGGCTTCAATGTCAAAAGGTTTGTCAAAGAAGGACTGCTGTGCACATAATCAAAGATTTAAGTCTCTCACCAAGTCCAGATTTACTACTTGTTCCAATTTGATGCTCATCATAAGAAGTGAGTGACCATTTTTCCATGTTTATTTCCATTTTTAGTGTGTAATGCAATGAATAATCTAGGCACTGTGAGTTTCATATATTTGCTTACAATAGAAATTTGATTTATGCTTTAAAATGTTTTCTTCAGCCTATGATTGCATTAGTTCAGTGTTAAAAGTTTGGGCTACTTTTTGGGCTTGGACCAGTTAATTTGGGCTTACTTTGGGCTGGTCGTTCAACAGCTTTGGGCTATAGAAGGCTTTTAAAATCTGGCAACACTGCTGGTTGTCTGGCCACATTTGAACCACGTACACATTTAACCACACAAAATTAACAGGATTGCGAGCTTCGAAGACAAAAAGATTTTTAAAAGTGGCAGCAGTACGCTATATAAGTGTCGAATTAAAAAAACAGGTAATTTTTCCATTGAAACACGAGTATAATAATTTGGCTTTCTTTGAAGCGGCACTGTTCGAATGCTTCATTCTGGTCTCGGGTCAAAGGAATTTAAGTGCAACATTCCAGCAAATCACCATTTGCACCGTTTTTGATGCTTGTCCAGCTTTTTAAGAGGAAGTTGCTATTGCTGGTGAAAAAAATACTTTTTTTTATGGTAATCTCCGAAATCCCTGATGGGCAAAAGTTCCTAGACTCATTTCAGGCTTGAGGAAAATGTGCACCCTGAGCCCCATTCAAAACCACTTCTCATCTCATATTAATATCACACGCAGTGGTGACGAGTGCCCCTTTAATAGAAACACACGAGAAGTGCAGTTACATAAAGTGTGCGCAAACGTATTAGCAGGTAGTTCTCCATAATTCCTGTGAGCAACCCCACCCAGTGACCTGCCCGTCGAGTCTCGACAGTGCCCGACAGCTGAGGGTGTTGTTTGCTGCTGCCCTCCCAGGAGAGCGCCTCCCCCTGCGGCGCGGGAGAGGGGATGGGACACAACTCGGATTTATGTATCTCCTATCACCGTCACGTATAATATGTGTTTCAGCAAGTCGTTAAAATGGGAAGCGTCAATTTCAAGCTTGAGAATAGTGAGTAGCCAGAGCCTGATTTAACTAAAGTCCTTATGTCACTTGCATGGGAGTCAATTCACCGAAATGGCAGGGGTAGCAAAAGTGAAATCACACTCAACGCCATTTTGATCTTTACTTTGACTCACACCCATGCTTACACACATACAGACACTATTTTTCAGATAAACACACTCTCACCTGTAAGCATGCATAAATGATACGTTTAAGAGCATTTTTACTTACCTTAGCTGCCAAATAGGAACATATCCCAGCTGATTGTACTCCATTTTTTTATCACACAAATAGTGAATAATATTATTCACTTATTTTTTTTAAACGACAAAAAAACAGGTAAGTGGGTCCCCAGCCATGAGGACGAGCTGCCCCAGTGTTCCAGGCACACATATTTCCACCTTTGAAGTCAGGGGTCTCAAAGGAAATGCCAGGGATTGCAGCTGCGGCCCCTGGCGACCCCTAAATGACGTCCCTGGTCACTTGCTTGTGGTGCTTATCAGTGGTCATTTGATAGAAAATAATGAGCAACACTGTTCCAAGATTTTAGTGCTCCAAAAAGTATAGGAACTGTGATCCTTGGTGCAATGAATGGGGCAGGGGAGCATGCGTGTTTTGGGCAGGGACAAAGAGCATGTTTTTATAGTGCTACAAGGCCCCAGCATGTGACTGAAAGCACTGTGAATATGCAATTATTAGGGTCGAGTGCGCAAGCGCTCTGGCCTGCTGTAATCTCTCTAGGGCTTTTAACCACACCCACACTTGCTATTCATTCTTTGTTGTGCATGTCTTAAATGCTTCATTTTTATTGGTGCATTTTGTGAAATGTCCCTCCTTTGTGTGCTGAGCTCCCTCTCTGGCGATTTCACTAAGTGAACATTTTTGTAGGCCATTACACAACGTCACGCTTCCTCCTGTTACAGAGTGTGATGGCCCCTCTCTGGTTTCGGTTTGCCTTTCATCCCAGCCATGATCCTTTCTAGACATTCACGCAGGGAGCCAATAACTCTCACGCTAATGGCGGCCGCGACGCTTTGACTTGCTTCAGTCAACTGTTTTACTTTTCATTTCAATTTATTTGGCAAGAAAAATCCAGTTAGGAATTTAAAACGCAGATAGCTCTAACTCGAGCAAACGAGAGACCCACTGCATTGCAAATGCTTGTTTATTTTTGTATTACATACAGTATAAGATAGGCTACTGCAAAATGTTCAAAGAGAGTCTGGGGGAAATAGTGATTCTCCAAATAGAATGCCAAGAGAATCTAAATTTCATTAAGGACACGGAGGCTAACATTATGCATTATTCCTTTAATGCCACTTCATGCAGCACTTGAAAGAAGTTAATGTCACAAAGTACACATTCTAGAACAGAACATTCAGTACATATAATTTGTCTGTGCAGTCAACAATCTGCCTCTTTTAAACGCTAAGGATGCTGTAGCCATTAAAGACAACGGAGATAAGGAAGCCAATTGAAATTAAGCCACTTGAAATGCAGAACATCAAAGAAACAAGTCTTCTAATAGTAGACCATCTATTGGGTATTCTCTGCGACAAAAGAAAGAATATTAAAATTCCAGACAATGCAATGTCAAAGTCAAGAAATTAGAAACTCAAGTAATTACCCAGATAAATGTATTGAAACAGATGAATTGTAACTTATAGCAATAAAACATTTTACAGTTTTGTCTCTGTGACAGGATGAACAGTATAAAGACAACGGAGAGGCGTTGGTGTTGCTCAGGTAAGTGGTTTATTCAAAGTAAATGTTTCACTGGTTTTTAGGGAGTATCGGGTGTCTTTTCTTTTTAGAATGAAGGTGTTGTTCTTCTTCTCTGACGGGTGGTTTTCCTCTCTTTCTCTTTCTCCTCTTTCAGCTTGCTGCTCTGGTGGCCTCTCGGGTGGCTCCAGTATTGGGGTACCGAAAACAGAAGGATATAAACGCTACGGTAAGTGGTGTGGAGAAATACGTCTCTTTCTCTCTGAGCTATAATAGGCTGGGGAAGAGGTAAGGAAAGGGTGGGGTTGTGCCAGTGAGGAGTTGGGGAACGAAGTGTCCACTGCCTGGGTTTTTGTAGTGCCTTGCAAAGTGACTCACACGTGGTTGCCCCTGTCTTTTAATTCCCTCCCACTCTACCCTTCACCCTTCCTAATTCTCCTCCCCAGTCCCCGTTACAGTAGTGCTCCCTCTGTGTGTCCAAAAGGACCGTACCTTGTTTAGCCACGACCCTCCAGGGTCGTGGCTGGCGCTGGGGTAGTCCGTCTGTTGATCCCCTTTTCCAGTGTTGACCGATTCCGGCACCTCGTTGCACGCGGGAACTCTTCCTTCGGGCTTCCCCGTCTGGCCGTCTCCGCAGATGTCCTCGTCCTCGCGTTTCCTTTCCCCTCGTTCTGGTCTTGTCTCTGCTCTTTTCTCTTCCGGCGTCTCTCCCCTTTCGCTCGGTGCACTCGGGCTCTTTTGCGTCCCGAGCCAGAAACCCTCCTGGGTTACCCCGGCAACGTCTGGTCGCCGGCCTCTCTCTGGCCGCGTTTCCCTGGCAACGCGGGAACGCGGAAGTGACGTATCGGGTGATTCCGATACTTCACCTACAGCACTCCTCGTCGGCTTGATCGGGGATACCCGGTCACAGTCTCATTCTTTTTTTAATGTGAATATATGCCAAAAAGGGGGTGGGATGTGGAATAATGTTAGCCTCCTTGTCTTTACTGAAATTAAAATTCTTTTGGCATTTTATTTGGAGAATCAGTATTTCATTCAGGGGTGTGGAATTTAACAACAAGTTGCTTCTTAAATCTACTTGTCCTTTAAGAAAATCTACTAGTCCCTTTGGTGCCATGTAGTGTGGCAACAAATTATGGCAGCAATTGAATTATGTAAGAGCTCTGATATTCTCTCTAATTATGCCAAGGCTGACCCTATAGTAGGGCTTGAATACTAGCAATTTCAAGCCCAACTGTAGCAATTTCCTTGCTTTGCCTCCTTTCTGCAGATCTATATATTGGGGCTGGAGGAAGCAATAAGCAATTTCTCCAGGGTTGGAATGCCTTTGAGTCTTTGCAAACCTACTAACTTGCATGTTTTAAGGATTTTCACAAGCTCTTCCCTAATCTTTTCCCATACTGGGAAAGGTTGATAATGTACTCCTGACAAGGGCAGAAGCAGAAGTTCTTCCAGGGTTAGGAACAAAGTGGTTGGAGGGAAAGTGAGCATGAGCATATCTACACATGCATATTTCCTTGTGCTAAAAAACAACTCACACATTTTGTCTAGCTGTATGATGTCATAGTCTACTTATGTAAATTCCTGCGAATTCATGAAAGCCATCTAATACAAATAAATGGTTGCACTTTTGTGACTTTCTTTAAGAATTGGGCCCACAATTAGGTGTGGCGTTAACTAAGGCATTTTGTTTTTATTGAAATTCTACTTCTCTCTCTATCTATCTATTGGCTGGCTTTACTGTGAGTGACAGCATTCTGCTCTTCTACAAGGAGCATATTGGCACTTAAAGTAGTTTTTTTCAGTGCCAGGAACTACTGTGACAATGTGTGCTTTTTGAGACCAAAAACTGTTTTTTGCTTTTTGCCAATGTTTGCTACAATGGGGAGGGCCTGGCAGCTCCCACAACAATAAAGTGTTACATAGGGCATGTCAAAAGAAGACATGCAGTGACAGAACTAAAAGACTGACAACCAATGTTGGATCGGTTGGCTCTGCCAGTGCTTATTTATTTTCATGTTTTCCATTTTCTTGCTGAAAATGGTTACACTGATTTTCCATTATGAATATGTTTTGGAAATACTGGCATGCATCAGCACATTTTTACTAAATGATGCTTCAATGCAATAGTTCCTAAAATTTCACAGTAATATAACAAAACTTATTTTCCTACTTGCTTTTCTTTGCATTCTGGGGGCATTATATGGAGCCTCATATTGTTAAACTTTTCAAACGTGTACACTTTGTTTTGGTAGAACCACTGTCAGTAGTACAGTGTGACAGTACAACAAGTAGAGTGGTCACTCTAATAATAAAGGTTTTGCATTAATGAGCCTATTAATACAAGTTCAAAAAGTATTAACATATAAACACAAATATTATGTAAACTACTGACAGTTCTCTCTGCCCTTTAAACTAGCAGCCAAAGTGTTTGTTCTGCAGTGGGTTGGGCCTACTCGTCTCAATGACAAAATAAACATGAAAACTTGTTGTCCTTGACCCCAAACAATATGTCCTGGGTGTCGGGCTACAGCAATTCCACACCTTTGTTCATTACAAGACCGGAGGCTACCATTATGCATGTTGGTAGCCCCTTAATACCACATCAGACATGTGTTCAGTTGGCTTAAAATAATGCTTCACTAAGGTGGATGAATTAGACCAATCGGCTGCTCTCAAAATATCCTCCAACCTACCACCTTTGGAAAAAGCCTGACTTGTCATAGCACCCCTCACAGAATGAACTTGAAACTTCTGTAAATTGACACCAGTGGACTGCATAATCAATTGTACCCATCTAGCCGTTGTAGCAACAGTAACTACTTAAAAGGGTTTAACATAAGAAATCAAAAGCTGGTTAATACTATCTGGACGAAATTCGCTCATTCTAGATTAATGCTCTTTCATACAACACACACAAAATTTTCTACAAGAATCAAAGCTTGGATAAAAATAGTATCAGATATGGTTTTCATTCTTTTAGTAACATCAGAGGTAACCCCAAAGGCATCGTAAACTCTATTACTTACCTCCAAAGCCTTCACTCCCGACACTTGTCGGAAAGAAATCAAACAAAGTTAAGAGGCCAATTTCATAGAAAGTCTTTTCAGATATAAATACTTATTACCAGGTCAAAAAGAAAACATGAAGAGGTCTAAATTAACATTACATAAAGAATTGTATCTAGGTCTTGGAGGTTTTCTCACCTTAATGCTTCTAAGCACTCTGCAAACCAAAATATTCGTACATGCAGTCCTGCCGTTGATCAGACTATGTCCTGCCGAAATCGCAGACTATAGCAATCAATGGTTCTATAATGAAGACCCTTATAAAAAAAACTACCTCTACTATAGGCGCCTCCACAGGATCCAGATCCCTTTCTAAGTACCAACATGCCCATGTCTTCCATATTTCTCTCCCCCTGCAGTGGGTACCCAAAGTCCAGGTTTCATTCAGGAGTTCCTCAACTCTTCCCGAAAGGCCTAACATTTCTCTAGATCTTATGACACTCTCCAGGCAAGAAGGTTCAAAGTTCTAGTCAGAACCAGAGGGTGTTCCTCCCCATCCACGTTTCCCAGTAGATCTTGCACTGCAGGAATAAAGAAGGGAATGTTGCAAGCTAGTTGCAATGTCATTGGGAACCATGACTTTGAGGCCCAAAATGGAGTTACTAGAACAAGTGAGCACAAGTGAGCACTTCTCCTATATGATCTTCTGAAGAACTCTCTGGATCATGGCAAAAGGGGGGAATCCTTTACAGGACTGTAGAAACAGGTTCACCGCTAGAGCACCCAGGTCTGGTATCTAACTGTAGTAGCTCTTCAGTTGAAATGTCAGCTCTGGAGATCTATTTCCAGAGGGCCCAAAGACAACTTCTTGAAACAAAGACTGTTCAGCTTCCAGTCACTGAACTCTCGTAAGAACCTTAAATTCAAGTCTGCAGTAACATTTTCCTTCCCAGACAAATATTCTGCCTTCAAGCTGATCTTGTGTTCCAGACAGAATAGCCAGATTTTCGGACAGGTCTAAGGATCTTGTTCCACCTAAGAGATTTATTTATGCTATGCAGAAACATTGTCAATTTTTAACTGAATCGCTCTGCACTGTAAACACTGTTTGAAACTCATAAGGGCATAGAGTCCTGCCGTCAATTCCAAAAGGTTTATGTGATGCAGTTCCTCTGCATGAGATCACAAGCCACCAGTTTCCTGAGAACCTAAGAGGGCACCCCAACTGGCTAAGCTTGCATCTGACTACAGAACAGAATCTGGAAAACAACCGAATATCACTGTGCCATTCCAGGCATCCAAGTTCTTCAACCACCAAGATAACGCCAACCTTGCTTCCCTAATTAGAAACACATTGGCTCCATACCACAATCCTCCCCGAAGGGCCTTTGCTTTTAATTTCTGCAAGGGCTGATAATGTAAGGGGCCTGCAAAGATCGCTTGAATAGAAAATGACAAGAGACCTAATAGTCTGGCTAGCTCCCTCCAGGTTAAGGACTCTCGTTTTAAAACATATCTTCTTCCGAATTGTGCAATTTTCTTTAGAAGTTATAAACACTTTTTTAACATCTATTGTGAACCCCAAGAACTCTAGGGACTTGGAAGGAGTAAGTACAGATTTCTCCCTGATCCTTCATAATATGCGCTCTGCATTGCAACAGGATAAGGATGTCGTCTAAATCAACAATCATCTGAATTCCTCTCTCCCTGAGGTAGGAAACTACTGCTCTCATCACTTTAGTAAAACACCATAGTGCTGATGATGGGCGAAAGGGAAGCTCTTGGAATTGGTAAAGTCGACCCTGCCAGGTGAATTGAAGGTAAGGTTCATACTCCCTGGTCATGGGAATAGTAAAGTAGGCATCCTTCAGGTTTAATTTCACTAGCCAATCTCCCTTTAGTAACATATCCCTTAAAAGATGGATCCCCTCCATCTTTAAGTGTCTGTATACAAGGAACTTGTTCAGCTCTCTTAGATTTATCACAGGTCTCCACTGTTTGTCCGTTTTGCCAATAAGAAACAGTGTGCTTACCTTGTGTTCTAAAGAAACCTGTAGAATAGCTCCATTATGTAACAAGGTCTTTGCCTCATATACATTTTTTTTGTTGAACAGGGAATAAACTCAGCTCTTCTGGGGAAACTGTTTAAAAAGGCTCTTTCCAAAAATCTATTTTGAAGTCTCAGACAGTTTCTAGGACCCAAGAATCTTGCTTAATTGTTTCCCACACTTGGGAAAAAAGTCTGAATCGTCCTCCCACTTTTACCAGGGAAGAAGAAGAAGTACGTAAAAGCATAGTACTCACGCATGTATCCTGATGAGCCTTGTCCTCGTGATCTACATCCTCTTCCACACTGTGCACATCTTCTTTGGGGATAAAAGGACACAGCTGGCCTAGTAGCCTTTATTTGAGCCTCTTGGATATCTGAAGTTTGTGAAATAGGACCTTTGGAAACCGCAGCCGGCAGAAAGGCACCTTCTGACAGCCCATCCAGAAACACCTGCACTAAAAACTTTGCACATATTAGATTGCACTTTATCAAGTGCAGTGAATATTGCAACATATATGCTGAGTGATTTATTCATATGTTCACCAAAAAGAAGGTCTTTGGGATTCTCTGGCGGCTCTTTTTCTGCAAGATCTGTAAGCTTTGGGTTAATCTTCTTTACTACAATTCTGCGTCTCTTGGCATTAAGGCCTGCATTTGCAGTTCTGAGGAGAACCATAGCTCTTTGGTTCCATCCTCTGAGTAGGGTTATATCTAATGGAAGATCATTGGCATGAACCTCTTTCACCATACCAATTATTCTTACCAGGGGTCTGACCACGTCAAGATGGCAATCTTGACAAGATTTAAGGGATCTCTCCAGTCCCTTTCTAGGACCTCTACCCTGTTTAAAAAGAAAGATGTTAAGCTCTGGGTCTAGATTATCCTGTATGACCAGCCTTGAACATTCTGCCCTTAAAATGTTCCTTGTGCCTTTTTCAAGCAGATATCAGATCCAGAGCTTTATGAATTATGTGGCTACATGGTCAAGAGGCTACAATTCAGCACTCCTATGGTGTGATGTTGTCTGGGGAAAACATGTCCTCTCCCAGGGGGTCTCTTATTACATCTTTGGAGGTAAAGGGAGTATCCTCCTCCATAAAGAGTTCATCTCCTTCAAGATCTCCGTGATATAGGTCCAAAACATATTTATCCAAAAAGGAAACATCATGTTGGTCTTCCTCACACTCACTTGTAATTAAAGTGTCGCTTAGGACATCTGAATCTGTTGTGTCGCATTCTTCACCTTTCATTTTTGTGCCGCTTGGGACACCCATACTGAGCAAGGTGCTTAGACCTCCTATTCTCTTTGAGGTGCTGAGACCTCCCAATTTCATCGAGGTGCTTGGACCTGCACTTTAAAAAAAAGTTATAGCTCCTGTTAACGCAAACGCATTGATTAGAAATCATTAATGAACGTTTATGTATTTTGAATAATGAAAATTAGTTGAAAAATGAATAATGTAGAAAATAATGTGCACATTTGAAATTGTGACCTTGGAGGGTGGCCACCAGTATTCACGAAAAGTATTAAGAAGAAGACTAACTTATACGTAAATAATGAAAATGTATTAAACTAATGTAGTAATGTGACATATTGAAAGATATAACCTATGTTTATTCATTGTAGGCCTTAACTTAGCGAATGTCTTGGCCTAGTCTTACCAGGCCTCATGCAGAAGCTGTATTTCTAACGGTACAGGGGAAAATGCTGACAAGTTTTAACTAACCGTGAACTGCTCATTGTTTAATAAAATTTTGCTTAGCTGAAGAATTCTGCGTGAACCGACAGACAGAAGATGGTAGAATCAGAATTGTAGCAAATGTCGTGTAAAGCGCACTGAGTGTACTTTCCCAGGACTTGAACACTGAAGACACTGACTGGAGAAGAAGATGCCACATTTTCGATACCTGACGAGCCGGATGATGAAAACATCGCAAGGCGAACCAATCAACTACATGTGAGCTATGAAATATTAGAATCTATAGATTTGATGTGTTTATTCTATTGGTTAAGTAAATAACGTACAACTAATTGACCAATTAGGAATTAGGGGATAGTCTGAGTGTCTTTGATAAAACAACATGACAGAGGGAAAAGACTTCAGATGCAGATAGATGGAGGGAGAGATATGTCAGAAGAAAGTTTGCGAGAGCAGACCTTTATTGAAATTGCAGAGGTGACTTGAGATTCTGTCATTGGGCTCGACTTTCTGACTGAGAGCCTGATGCAATGCTGATCGACTCATGACCTGAGGACGAAGACTGATTCTGTTGCTGACCTATACCGTGGATAGGTAGATATGACAATGTGACTGTATTGCATTGCTTTTCCTTTTTAGGTACCAACTGCGCGGTCTATATTATATCCATAGTTAGATGTTTTTCTCCAAAATCATGTTCTAAATTGTTTTTGCATGACGCCCCACATGCTAATGCTGATCTGTGTTACTTAAGGTTCTTTTACATGACGGACTGACAAATTAAAAGATAACGAATGACTGACAAAATTCTGCTAAACTTATGCCACTAATTGGGTTATTAGAATTGATTTTCTTATTGATTTGTGCCAATGCTCTAGAATGTATCTTGATGCAAGCTTTGATTAGATTATGTTCATTGCATCTTCAGATTAACTAATCGTGGTTTATTGGATTGAATCGAGTTTCAAACTAATCTTATGACTTAGTATTGTAACAAAAAAAGCAATAAAACTACTAAACGTATATTTTGAGGTGTGGTTATTCATGGCTGAAAAGTAATGGGTTGTCCATTATGTTATGTTCTTGTTTAACTATTTAATGCTTTAACTAATGTTATTGAAGCTGAGCATTGATTATTGTGTACATTTGTCACATTGTAGCTTGGATACTCCATGTGAATCAAAAGGTTCATCGACCTATAGGCATCACCTTGTAAGATTACATATTGAGAACCGACACGCTATCAGTTTTTTTGTAGCAGCTTTATGATTAGTTTCCTTGAAGAACTACTTACATGGCGACAAGTGGTTATGGTAGTAGTTTAAGTTAGGTTAGTTATTCATATTATTGGGTTTTGGATTTAGTTTTCTGAAAAGGCAATAGTATCAAGAATGATGTTCCCTTAAGCCCAGAATTGACTTTCCCAGGTCTTGGATCCTGCTAGTTATGTTGGGTATGTTCTCAGCATTTTAGTGACCCCGTGTGAGATAGGTTGCGCTTGCACAGCTTATGCAAATTGCAGGTGAATTGTGATGTATGAGAGGCAAGTTAGGGAGTCTGCGTACTCCAGGTAAAGTTTTAGTAGGAGTGGGCGTACTCTTCGGTATGAGACTAGGGAAGTCGTCGAACTTCATATGTGTGTGGCACTTTGTGCTAAAACAATTGTCCATGTGGTTGTTGAAGTATGGACCCTGCGTGGTCTAAGATTCCGGAGTATACCGACAAGTGTAGGAGACACTTGGTTATATGTTGTAATCTGTCTGGTTTAGTAGGTTGATAGGGTGTGGTCAACAAGTCGGTGTGTGAGTTAAAGTGGGCGAAAGAAAAATTTAGACTGAGATTTGGTGAGTCCTATGTGCACCAGGACAGACCCATTGATCAGTTGAGACTAAAATTTGCAGGTCGAATTTTGCTTGCGAATCTGGGGAACTGAGAAGGAGGAATAGCTACATGAGCAAAAGTGCCATCAGTGAAAATCCGTAAGGTTTCTGAAGCGATTGTGTTACCTTTTCTGTAGTAAATCAGCAGATTTGTTTTGAGTTTGGTTTTGATTAGTGCTCAAATTTTTTTGCATTAGTTATGAGAGTTCTGAGTTTAGGAGTACAAGCCGCAAGACTTTGTCGGCTGCAGTACGTTGAGTGTGACATCATTGTAACCACGCTGGGATAGGTTGATTAGTGAGAAGAGTCGCAAGCGGATTGGCAGCCGTCCGTGAGAGACAATTGGTAGAGAACACAGGTGAAGGGAATCCTGGGAATAAAAGTTGTTTCCTGATTTGAATCGAGTAACACAAACAGTAGCAAGATGAAGTTTTTCAAGGCATTTAAGAGTGCTCCAAAGGGAGATATGTATATCAAGGCAACTGTAGGGGAGCCTACACCCACTGGAAAATTCTCCAGCTTACATTGTGATGGAGGAGCGAGGTGTCGCGCCATGTCTCTAGTTAAAGCAATGGTGCAAATTGACAGAGAAAGAGGGAGTTTTAGCGTTTCCTGAGCATGGGACATTTAATTTGAGAATTTTGGATCAGTTACGAATGTCGCTGTATGACATGAGACCACTTCCGAGACCAGCACCGTTCGAGTCTTTAGCTGTTTGGGAGCTGATAGCGAGGCAACAGCAGGAAATAAAGTTTCAGAGAAGAATAAAAAAGGTAGAGAAGTCTCTAGCAGAAGCTAGATGGGATTGGGAACAGAAGAAGTGGAGGACAGTGACATTGTAGGCCATTTAAGGTGTTTCCTGCTATCACAGAGGAAGATGGGCAGAAGTGAAAGAGGAGACTAGCAAAAGTGATAAGAGTTTATCTAGAAGAAAAAGGCTTACATAGTAAAAGATGACTCAGATGTTGAGGATCTTATTACTCAGATGCTGGGGGACCGACCTCCACTGTATGCAGTGTGTGAGGGGGGTCGGAGTACTAGTTCTTCTCCAACAGCCCCAGCACAGACAGCGGGGACAGTGAGTCCAGTACAGGTTATTGGTGAGCAGATATCAAATGGGATGCAGGGTAACTCTAGTGTATTGACTACTTT
The DNA here is from genome assembly GCF_031143425.1 of Pleurodeles waltl. Classification (NCBI taxonomy): domain Eukaryota; kingdom Metazoa; phylum Chordata; class Amphibia; order Caudata; family Salamandridae; genus Pleurodeles; species Pleurodeles waltl. The sequence continues at coordinate 300,429,576 of NC_090437.1, read as the reverse complement.
GGTGGTCCGGGCACAGATGCACCCACCAGCGATACAGAGAATTTATCCTGAAGTGCCAGTTCTTGAGACAACTTCGAACTTAGTGGTGCCCACAGAGCAAGTGGTTCTGAGACCATTGTTGGTTCAGACTGAGCCGACTCCGATAATGATGCCCCAGGCACAGCCACAGGGTATGCCGAGGTTTACACCAATGACAGGGACACATTCAGATTTTACTCCAGTCATGCATCAGAGTATGGGAGTGACTCTCCCACAGAATGACGTGCTAGAGCAGCTGAGATGCAATATCGCTGCCAATTACTGTTGGTCCAGAGGTAACATTGTTTACACAAAAGAAACTGATCACAGGAGAACAGGGTGAGATGTCTCAGAACCTAGTAAGGAGGGGGATAAGTGAACAGGTTCAGGTAGTCTCTTCCATGGGTCAGTCTTTTGATGAATCAAGGTCCTTGTTGGATCTCAGTCCACTTGTCACACTTCCTGATGCTGTAAATGGTCCGAGTGCAGGTCAGAGCCTGAAGTTGTTGACTCCACAGACTCCAAGTGCAATGGTACAACGGGCACCACCACTGAATGCAAGTAACATTATGTTACAGGGATTGACAGCACAGCAGCTGAATGAATGGTTAGACAATTAGAAGATACCACAAAATACGTCTAAAGGAGAAGAGCAGATTGATCGTGTTAGGTTGATCACAGAAGTGACAGAACTAGTTGATGGATCAATGAGGGTGAATAGGGTAGAATCCTATACTGAAGCAGAATTGCGATACATTTGTCCCAGAGTTACAAAAGAGGTGAGCAAGGTGCATCAGAGATTGGCAGATTTGGCGGAAAAACATGACATAGATATCGAGAAAACAAAGCACTTGAAAAGGAGTTATAGATTAGATTTCAAGGCAAAGGATTTTGAGCACATGAGATCGGTCGGAATGAAAGCACACCTTAAAGAGTTACTGCAGAGTGCACAAATTTGGGGAGCATTAGAGAAGTGGGAAGGCAGATGGGCAAAGAAGAAGGATAAACGGAAACAAGATTCACAAGAAGGGTCTAAAAGTGTACAGAAAGATAAGGATCCAGTAAAGATGTTGCCAATGAGAGAAATTCCAGGGGGGGCAGTTTGTCCACGTTCCTTGGCACAGGAGTGACATTCTCTCACTCACAAATGATTAGCCAAAATTGAGGGAGAAACCGGTCAAGTGGTATCAGCAGACAGACAGGTTTGTGAAGCTTTCAAAATGTTTCTGGGAAGATCTAAATACTTTGTTGGAAATAGTGATTCCAGCTGATTTGTGGGTTGAATGCAAGAGTGCAGTGGATTGGCCGACAAGTGAACCAAAAAGGGACAGGACTACAGGTGCATCATCACCTGAAATAATGAAGCATTATTATAAAGTGATTGAGTTCCTGAAGACGAGGATTTCGCCTAAAAATGTTGACTGGCAGAGGATTGACAGGACAGTGCAGGAGGTAAAGGAGTCAATACATGCGTACTATGAGAAATTGTTAAAAGCATTCAAGGAGTACAGTGGCAAGGAAGCAATTGAGCCGAAAGACTTGTTGCATTTTGTGTTCAGGTTCGTGGAAGGACTGAGACCTAAAATAGGTCAGATGATTAAGAGTCATTTGATTTATTGGCAAGCCAAGACGATTGATGAGGTATTGCAGTATGCGAAATACTGTAGTGATGAAATCAAATTGAAGCAGAAAAACTTGAAGTAGAAAGCAATGGTGATGCAGATCAAGGCAGTTCAAAGAGGAGTACAGGGAACATTTGTGCAGCGGATATCACAGCAGCAGGGAACTTTTATGTGCCAGCATCAGGTGAGAGGTAGGGGACGCAGAATTAACATGAATCACGGTCCAGATTTGAATACTGTGGTGGTTCAAAATGATGTGCAAGGAATGAAGAAGATGTTACTGTGTCACATTTGTGGGGCTGTGGGACACTGGAAGCGGGAGTGTCTGACGATGGTGCAGGAGGGTTTTGTTCAGCAGAATGGTGATGTCAATACAACACAAAATGTAAGAGTGTCCAGAATGAGAGGAATTAATAAAAAATTTCAGAATAACATGAACCAGATGCAAAATTTTCAACCTATGCAGCAAGTGCAAGTGCCGCGGGCCCAGATAACACAGTTGGAGCCAATGCAGCAGCAGGTTCCCATGGTACCTAGACAGCAAATGCAGATACCTCAAGCCCCGATGGAACAGCAACAGATAATGCTTACTCCACAGGTCACGGGTCAGAGACAAGACGGAAATAGTGGCACAGTGCACCAATTCCTGTTACACAGTGAGAATTAAATAAATGGTGAATGGATGAGCGATAGTTCAGATGAGGAGCCACGTGTGCTTGCAGCATCCTTAGAAGGAGATCAGCGAGGTCTCTATGTGAAGGGAAAGGTGATGGGTCACAAGGTTTCATTCTTGGTAGATACAGGAGCTACATGCTTGACTGTAAGGACTGCAGAAGTACCAAATTTACCTCTTTCAGGAAGAACGGTCCAGATGGTGGGGGTAGCAAATAAACATTTGACTAATCCGATTACAGATCCAGTGCAATTCAAGATTGGCAACTTCCAGGGACTACACCAGTTTGTGGTCTGTGATTCGAGTCCAGTATCCGTACTGGGAAGGGTCTTGTTGTGTAAAACAAGGTGTTCAATTACTTGTTCAACTGACGGAAATGAGATCCAGAAAAATAGTGATGATGAGGAGTACCCAGCTCCAGAAACTGAGTGTGAGAATACAAATGAAGAGTATCCATTGATTAAGGTTTCCTATGTTCATAGTGAAAGAGCTCTATGCAGACTTGCAGGGAACAGTGCAGGAAAACGTGTGGGATTTGGCAGGTAAAGAAGTGGGTTTGATCAAGGGAGTGGAACCGATTAAAGTCACTTTGAAGCTGAATGCAGTGTTTCTGCAGCTTCCACAGTACAATATGGCACAAGACGTCTTGATGAAAGTGGTGCAGATAATTGGAGACTTTGTGAAGGAGGGAGTTTTAAAAGAAGTGTTGAGCAGCCCATGTAATTCACTGATAATGGGTTTAAAGAAGCCATGTGGGAGAGTACGAATTGTTCAGGACTTGAGAAAAGTGAATGACATGGTGGTCAAGTGTTGTCCAGTAGTGCCAAATCCAGCAGTAATAATGTTTCAGATACCCTGCGATGCAGAATGGTTCACAGTGGTTGATTTGTCACAAGCTTTCTTTTCCATGCCTCTTCATGAGGATAGTCAGTTTCTTTTCAGTTTCAAATTCCTAGACAGAGTCTACTGCTGGTGCAGGCTTTCTCAAGGGTACACGAAGTCTCCATCCTTGTTTAATTAGATCCTGAAAAAGAATTTGGAGTCATTGGAATTACCGTTTCAATCGACTCTGGTACAGTACATTGACCATTTGTTGATTGCATCCAAGACAAGGGATGAGTGTAAATACAATTCGATTGTCCTATTGAATCATTTGGGAAAGTTTGGTCATAAGGTGTCACCATTGAAGTTGCAGTACTGTCAGAAAATGGTAAAGTACTTGGGTCACCAAATTGAGAAAGAGTCGAGAAAGATATCTAGGGAAAGGATCACAATGATATTGCAGAGAAGTCCTCTGACTTCACAAAGAGATGTCAGGATGTTTCCGGGAATGGTGGGTTACTGCTGACAATGGATTCCAAATTTTGCTGAGATCTCAAAACCATTGCAGAAATTTACACACAAAGATGTTACTGATCCCATAGCCTTAGATGAGGAGCAGATGAAAGCGTTCAGTGAGTTGAGAGAGTGTTTGTGCAGAGCTCCAGCATTAGGTATGCCTGATTACACTAAACCATTCACATTGTTTTGCCATAAGCGTGATGCATGTTCATTGTCTGTCTTGACTCAGATCCATGGAGGTGCTCATCGCCTGGTAGCATATTTTTCAGCTACCTTGGACCCACTTGCAGCAGCCTTACCGGGTTGTTTGCGTGCAGTAGCCGCAGTTGGTCAAAGCCTTTCACAATGTGAGGGAGTAGTGATGGGATATCCCCTGACGGTAATGGCCCCTCACTCAATTGAGATTTTATTGACAAGGACAAAAACACAGTACTTGACGGGTGCTCGACTGACAAGGTACAAGACGAGTATTTTAGGTGCTCCTAACCTGATACTTAAAAGATGTACAGTGCTGAACCTGGCAACTTTACTTCTAACGTGACACTGCTGAAATTGTAAAAGAGGAAGACATTGAGCATGATTGTCTTGAAGTGACTGAGTTGTGCAAAACCGAGACTTGACATTAGAGATACTCGAGTGGAAGAAAAGGACCAAATTGTCTTTGTTGATGGTTCTTGTCTCAGAGATGGTACAGGAACTTTAAGAGCAGAATGTGCCGTGTGCACAATTACAGGTACTTTAGAAGCCACCTGGCTTCGAGGAGTGTATTCTGCAGAAGTAGCAGAGTTGGTGGTTCTTACTAGGGCATGCCATGTTTCTGCGAGGCTGACAGCCACTATCTATACAGATAGCCAATATAGATTTGGAATTGTTAATGATTTTGATCAATTGTGGTCATAGAGAGGTTTCTTGACCTCTACTGGTTCACCAGTGAGAAAATAAAAGAGTTGCTGTCTGCAGTACAGTTGCCTGAAGAGATTGCCATGGTGAAATGCAGTGCACATCTAAAATCACAAGACTACGTGTCACTGGGAAATGGATATGCAGATCAAGTCGCAAGATTTTGCGCATTGAACTGTATATCGTTCAAAGACAAGTGGGAACCGATGTCAGAAGAAGATACCACATGTTCAAGCTTTGCATTTAGAGTGATTAATACTCTAGAAGAGTTGAAAACCTTACAGAGTAATGTTGACAAAGAAGAGAAATGGCTTTGGTCCAAATTGAAATGTGTTCAAAGGCAGGATGAGATATGGGTATCCGAAGAGGGTCAAATGGTCTTGCCAAATAGTTTGATGTCACAAATGGCAAGGTACTGTCATGGTCGGGCACACATTGGGAGGGATGCCATGGTTCGATTGTTACAAATTGATTGGTTCAATCCTAAATTTAGACAAGCAGCAGAAGCAGTATGCCATCGCTGTGTAATCTGTCAGCAGCTAAATGCGGGAAAAGGGACTGTGGTGAATTTGAGCCACATTGGAAGAGCAGGAGGTCCATTCAGCAGAATACAATTGGATTTCATTGAGATGCCTACGTGTGGAGGTTTGAAGTATGTGTTGGTGATTGTGTGCATTTTTAGTCACTGGTTTGAAGGGTACCCTACACGAAGGAATGACAGTCTCACAGTAACAAAGTTGTTGCTTGGAGAGTTGATACCACGTTTCGGATTTCCGATCTCTTTAGAATCAGATAGGGGAACACACTTCAATAACAAAGTGATTAAACTTTTGTGTGAAGCACTAAACACTGAGCAGAAGTAAGTTGCATTGTAGCTACTGCCCTGAAGCATCAGGACTAGTGGAGCAGATGAATGGTACTTTAAAATCAAGAATTGCCAAGATGTGTGCAGCAACGAATCTGAAATTGCCAGATGCATTGCCTTTGGTGTTGATGTCACTGAGAAATACACCTGACAGGAAGACAGGACTGTCGCCCCACGAAATTCTTATGGGCAGAGCAATAAGGTTGCTAGCAGTTCCAGCCAATGCACTCCAGGACATAACTTGAGAGCCGGCGATTTGGTCGTCGTCCGAAAACATGTTTGCAAGTCGTGTTGGGAGCCATGTTGGAGAGGGCCTTATCAGGTGATCCTAATGACTACGACAGCTGTAAAGTGTGCAGGAATTCTGAACTGGATTCACGCTAGTCACACAAAGAAAGTAGCATGTACACTGGAGCATTAAGAAACATTACTGAGAGCTCCAGTGATTGCGAAGCAAATTGCAGCCCCAGAACCGGAGAAGGAACAACGAGAGCCTGAAGTTGAACTAGAGCTTGTGGAAGATGGTTCTATCATCCCTGTAAGAGACAAAGGTGAAAAGCTACAGGAGGGTGTGGGAGAACCTATCTCAACTGACACAGCAGGAGAATCTATCATAACTTATACAGCTGGAGAGCCTAGCTCCGCAGGGGTTCTCTCAGAAGCAGACGGATCCAAGAAGCAAACAAAGCAACAGATAGACCTAGAGGGTGAAGGAATTGAGCTGGATCAAAATCAAGGCGATCCGACTCTTCTGAGCCTGTTGCAGGTCCATCAAGAGAAAACACCATAGAAAAAGAAAAGGCGAAGAGTCCAATCCTGAAAAGAATATTGACTGAAAGAGCAAGAAAAGGAGACAAGTGGCCCGAATTACAAGTAGAGAGAAGAAAAGAAATAGTTATAGATCTGACAATAGAGGAAGAAGTAGATACAACAATAAAAAAAGAATTGAGTGAAGGAGAGTTAAGTGATGATCGAAAGTTGAAATGAAAGAGAATAGCCAGTCGAAGATATGCAGGTCCTGAATGGGCTTACGCAAACACAAATGAATGGCAAGACAATTTTATGTCTTTCTGCTTTGATAGGGATGTTCCAAGTCAGTATTGTGATGTAACCTGAAGGTGATCAAGGAACTGAGGGGCATATTTATACTCTCTTTGCGCCGAATGTGCGTCAACATTTTTGACGCACAATCGGCGCAAACCGTGCCCCATATTTATACTTTGACGTCCGACCCCGCGGGCTTCAAAGTTCCACCATGTGCGTAATTTTTTGGAAGGGGGAACCAGCCTTGCGTTAATTATATGCAACGTAGGCGTTCCCTTCCAAAAAATGACTTTTCAGGCCTGTGCGCCTTATTTATACTGTGTCGTCATTTTGACGCACAGGAGGGGGCAGGCCTTAAAAAACGGCGCCCAGCCTGATGGGCGCCGTTTTTTAACGCCTGGGTCAGGGCAGGCGTTAAGGGACCTGTGGGCTCGGAAGGAGCACAGAGGTGCCCTCCCATGCCCCCAGGGACACCCCCTGCCACCCTTGACCACCCCAGGAGGACACCCAAGGATGGAGGGACCCATCCCAGGGAAGTTAAGGTAAGTTCAGGCAAGTTTTTTTTTCCGTATTTTTTTTGTGGCATAGGGGGGCCTGATTTGTGCCCCCCTACATGCCACAATGCCCAATGACCATGCCCAGGGGACATGAGTCCCCTGGGCATGGCCATTGGGCAAGGGGGCATGACTCCTGTCTTTGCTAAGACAGGTGTCATTTCAATGGGGGTTGGGCGTAAAACAAAATGGCGCAAATCGGGTTTAGGCCTGAATTTTGCCTCAGACCTGACTTGCCCCATTTTTTGACGCCCAAGCTCCATTTTCCCCTACGCCGGCGCTGCCTGGTGTGAGTCATTTTTTTGACGCACACCAGTCCGCAGCGCCGGCTAACGTCATTCAATAAATAAGGCGCCCACATGGCGCTTTGGAATGGCGTTAGCCGGCGGTAAAATGTTTGACGCACAACTGCGTTGGCGCAGTTGTGCGTCAAAAAGTATAAATATGGGCCAGAATTGCAGAAAAAAAAAATCTGAGAATAACTTAAGAAAAGAGACTGATTAAAATAAACTGAACATTGATAACCTGATTTGGCATTGAAAAACTGGATGTGACAAGCTGCTAATCGATTTTGACAAAGGAAAAAGGATTCCTGAGAGTGAAACTGGACTGCTGAAAGAAGAAATTATCTATTTTTGATTTTGCTGCACTTTCTAAAAAGTTACTTTTGCTTTCTGATTCTTTACAGATCATGGCTGAGCTCAATAACCAGGTTAGAGATGCTAAGCGCTGTAAATATATGAGCATTGGTTTGGCAATTGTGTGTGGGATTTTGTTTATAGTAGTGATTGTAGGTATGTCTGTTCTTGATGTGAAAAGAGCCAACCATACTATTGCTTCTGAGACTACCACAGTGACTGCTTTATAGAAGTTTAAGTTAGATGAGAAGTATTTGCGTGACTATACTAATGCTCAAGGACAACTTTCTTCTAAGGTTTTCTATCGCTTGTTGAGTGAGTATGTTGAGACAATGGATGCGAGAGATTGTTTGTGTGTACGCAAATTCCTTCATCAGTTGAGGAAGGAGTTACTTACCATAGTCTTCCACTAACATACGGAATAAGCTGTAGTCTGCCACTAACAAGGTTTTATGATCAGGAGTATATCCAATATTTTTACTCCAATCACGACATAGTGTTTTTGTTTGCTCCTATTATTAGTTGTTTGAGTAGAGTAGCTAAAGATCATGACATAGTACTGGTTAGAGGATTTCTTGAGCCCACACTAATGTTTGGGACTGCTTATGCTCACCGTAATAATCTCACATGCTTGCTTACACCTTTAGAAAAGAGCTTTTTAGGACACACTGATGATAGGAGATAGGCATTAAAAGAAAAATTAGAAAAAGGCTTAGAGAAAAGGACTTACAAGAATGATTATGCTTACACTGCAATGAAGATGCAAGGAAAATTAGCTCTAGATGCATTACACATAGGGTAGCTTTGTATATATAGGCCAAAGTCACGCACTGACACTTTATTTGTGGGAACGAATAAATGTAGGCATGAGTTTTTGTTTCAGAGTAAATAGACTTTTATGTTGAATGGTCAGGACCCTGCAATTCCAGGTATCTATTATATTTGTAGACTTAGGGGTTATTACCGTCTTCCAAGAGGATGGTATGGGACATGTTATCAGATGGATGATTTGAAAAAGTTTCCAAAATTGACTGAATTACATCATAAGAGACAGAGGAGGGAATCCTCTTCTGCAGTGGTGGGTGGTATATTTGGTGTGGTGATTCCTTCATTGGGAGTCATCCTGAATTCGATAAAAATTAGAAAGTTGTCTATTATCGTGGATAACATGCTGACAAAGTTTACAGGGGCAATACTCCTGATTGGTAATGAATTGGCTGCGGATAGAGTTATGACTCTTCAAAATCGTCTTGCTTTAGACATCCTTCTAGCGAAGGATGGCAGAGTCTGTAAAATGATTAATTCTAGGCATTGCTGCTCATACATACCGAATAACAGTAAGGAGATAAGGGACTTAGGGCCAGATGTATGAAACATTTTTGCACTCGCAAACGGTGCGAATTGCAAAAATCAGCCGTTTGCGAGTGCAAAAACGTGGTCTGCGATGCATGAAAGGCATTCGCAGACCAAAAATAAGAAATCGCAAAAACTGCGTTTTTTTTGCGTTGCGACCTGGTTTTGCGAGTCGCATTTTGCGATTCGGTATTTCCAGTAGGAAATTGCGAGGCGCAAATTGCGATTCACAAAATCCAAGTCGCAAAGAGATGCATCAAAAAAACGCAAATTGCGATTTTTCGCAGAATGGCATTTTGCACATGCAACATACCATGAACTGAAACCAGGTGGTAACCAGGTGCAACCTATATAAAGAGGCCCAGAACGCCTCAGGCTCTTTTCCACAATGGCTGCACTCTACGTCATGGCCAAGAGGATGAGGATCTTGGCAGGTTTGAGGAGAGGGAGGAGGAGTCAGGAGCGCATTTTCAGAGTGTGCATTACACTTTTTGACCTGACAGAGAAGGAAATATATGAGAGGTATAGGTTGAACTCAGCCATGATACTTAAACTGATAGCTGAGCTACAAACCATACTGCAGCGCAGAACACTAAGGACTCACAGCATACCCACCCATGTGCAGGTATTATGCTCCCTCCACCTACTCGCCTCAGGGAGATATCAAGGGGTCATAGCAGCAGCTGGAGGGGTCACACAGAGTACCCTCTCCAGATTTTTCAATGCATTCATCAACGCCATGCTGAGCAAACTACAACAGTACATCAGATTCCCCTACACCCCACAGGAATTACAGCAGACAAAAATAGAGTTTTACCAGATAGCACAGTTCCCCCACGTCCTAGGTGCCATAGATGGCACACATGTGGCAATCTGTCCACCATCAGCCACAGAGTAAGTGTACCGCAACAGGAAATACCAACATTTCATGAAGGCACAGGTGATATGCAATGCCTCCTACATCATTACTGATCTCGTGGCCAGGTACCCAGGGAGCACACATGATTCTTACCTCTTTCGCCACAGCGGGATTCACGCAAGACTGCTAGCTGGGGAGTTTGGTGAAGGATATCTAATAGGTAATGTCCCTCTGTACACTGGTGCATAGATGGCGTACCCATGTCAGATGGCTCAATTACTCATCACACCCTCTGTCCCTTCCAGGAGACAGTGCTTATGCAGTGCGCACCTACATGATGACGCCCTACCTCAATCCTACAGCACCAGCTGAACGGAGATACAATGCAGCACACAGGGCAACCCGCAAAGTGGTGGAGTGTGCATTTGGACTGCTGAAGAGTTGTTTCCGGTGCCTCCACAAAAGTGGAGGGGCATTACAGTACAGTCCAGAGACAACATGTAGAATAGTGACTACTTGTGCAATCCTACACAATACAGCTACAACCAGGGGCATACCTGTAGAAATCGATGATACTGAATCAGATGAGGATGACAATCCCATACCACCTCTAAAGCCAGCAGACAGGACCATGTGTTCCTGCGTTCATGAGTGATTACCAAGTTGGCATTGCCAAGGAGACATAAAGCACGTTGAGCCCACAGCAACAATTCCATGGGATCAACTGTGGCATGTTCCAAACGGGCTGATTCAGCCATGTCAAAAATACGGGTCAAGGGCCCTACAATGTCCAAGAGTTTATCTTGGCAGGTAGACCAAGCTTTGTCCACTCCTTTATGAGGGTCCTTCCCAAATTTTGTAAAGAAAGTAATCAGGGATGAGTCAATAGTAGGTGTAGAGGTAATCTTAGAGGGTAAAGCAGGACATGGACATTCAGACTTCAGTTTTGCTCATATTTGCTTGTCTAAAGGGATACAAAACCTGGATGTAACACAATCTGCCACATGATCAGCAGGTAACCACTCAGTAGAGTGTGGGTGTTGAATATTGTTGTGGTCAAACATTGGAACCCCCTCCACATCCATTATTTTGGATGACCCAGAGAGCTCATGGCTCTCATGTTTAGATTTCTTGTGAGGAGGAGGGGAGAAAAAATCTCCGTTGTCCTTGTTGGAATTATCCGAATCCGATTGACGATCATGCAATTCATCATCTGTGTCAAGAATTTTTGTAATTATAATTGGGGAAGGCACATGTTTAGATTTTTTTACGCACTTTTTAGAAGGTCTGGATAATGTTAACCCCTCCTTTAATGGAGGCCTTTGAGGAGCCATGTCCTCTGTCCTGTGTGAGGAGACCTCACTTCCCAAAGTTTTGTTTTTAAATCTTTTGAAGTGCCAGGATGCTTTCTGCTATCCCCCGCAGATTGGGACAGCATGGTTTTTTAAACCAACTTAACAACAGAGTTCTCTAAATTCTTAGATAATTTCTCCCAAGAAGCTGAAACAGCTTGTTCAACTGAAAAATGAATAAACTCATTTAAATTATCTTTAAGGACTTCTTCCTCCTCCTCCTGGACAAGCTGGAAAATAGGGGAGCTGTCCATGGTAGCAATAATTGCAGTATTGGTCGTTTAACAGGAAGAAAACAGGATAGAAGGGGTTAACTTCCTCACAACAGTGAAGAAGAGAGGCTAGGCCCCGCCTAGGGGCGTGTACCAAAGGTTAGATGAAAGCCGAGGATTGTCTGGATGAAAAGGCACACTCGGCTGTCGAAGGACATAAAAAGGCACACTCGGCTGTCGAAGGACAAATGAAGAACAAGGGCAACAACGGTGAGGCGCAAAGCTGGTCACACATTTACCCTCAACTGCCGGTCAAAATGGCCACCGCATGTTGAGGGGAAAAACGGTGAGAAAGAACAAGGAGCGCATGACGTGGGGCGCGAGGCGGTGAATGTGGCTGCAAGCCGTCTCATGAAAGACAAACGTGCGAAATGCAAAGCGCGTGTTAACAAAACAAACACAGAATGCAATACACATCGTAAGTTTTGTGAAGCAAGGGAAATAAATAATACTTATCTTGACTGCGAGCAGCTAGAAAAGAGGACTGTTCTCAGTCAAGAAACGTATTATTGGGTCAGCGCGATGGCCATTGGTGTATTTTGGTGAACTACTATTCGTTTCCCATTGGGTACTGTTGTTTGCCTTATGGGTTTTGTAATTTTTCTTGACTGCAGCTGCTGTTTGAAAATAAAGAAAAGACAAAGCATAATAGGGGCCTCCGGTCTTGCCATAAAATTGAGGCCTTAACTTAGCAAATGTCTTGGCCTAGTCTTACCAGGCCTCATGCAGAAGCTGTATTTCTATTGGTAAAGGGAAAATGCTGACAAGTTTGAACTAACCATGAACTGCTCATTGTTTAATAAAATTTTGCTTAGCCGAAGACTTCTACATGAACCGACAGACAGGAGATGGTAGAGTCAGAATTGTAGCAAATGTCGTGTAAAGCGCACTGAATGTACTTTCCCTGGACTTGAACAATGAAGACCTTGACTGGAGAAGAAGATGCAACATTTTTGATACCTGACGAGCCGGATGATGAGAACATCGCGAGGCGAACCAATCAACTACATGTGAACTGTGAAATATTAGAATCTATAGATTTGAGGTGTTTATTCCATTGGCTAAGTAAATAACGTATGAATAATTGACCAATTAGGAATTAGGGGATAGTCTGGGTGACTTTGATATAACAGGGTGACAGAGGAAAAGATGCAAATAGATGGAGGGAGGGAGATATTAGAGGAGAGTTTGCGAGAGCAGACCTTTATCGAAATTGCAGAGGTGACTTGAGATTCTGTCATTGGGCTCGACTCTCTGACTGAGAGCCTGATGCGATGCTGATCGACTCATGACCTGAGGACAAAGACTGATTCTGTTGCTGACCCATACCGTGGATAGGTAGATATGACAATGTAACTGTATTGTATTGCTTTTCCTTTCTAGGTACCAACCGCGCTGTCTATATAATATCCATAGTTAGATGTTTTTCTTCAAATTCATGTTCTAAATTGTTTTCGCATGACGTCCCACATGCTAATGCTGATCTGTGTTATTTAAGGTTCTCTTACATGACGGACTGACAAATTACAAGATAAACGACTGACTGACAATATTTTGCTGAACTTATGCCACTAATTGGATTATTGGGATTGATTTTCTTATTGATTTGTGCTAGTTCTATAGAACATATCTTGATACAAGCTTTGATTAGATTATGTTCATGACATCTTCGGATTAACTAATCGTGGTTTATTGGATTGAATCGAGATTCAAACTAATCTTATGACTTAGTATTGTAACAAAAAAGGCAATATAACTACTAAACGTATATTTTGAGGTGTGGTTATTCATGGCTGAAAAGTAATGAGTTGTCTATTATTTGGTGTTCTTGTTTAACTGTTTAATGCTTTAACTAATGTTATTGAAGCTGAGCATTGATTATTGTGTACATTTGTCACATTGTAGCTAGGATACTCCATGCGAATCAAAAGGTTCATCGACCTATAGGTGTCACTTTGTAAGTTTACTTATTAAGGACCGACGCGCTATCACTCCCTTCTCAATATGTTTGGATTTCCTTTAATCTACGCACTTTATTTTCTGTAGCAGGGATTTCCCCTGAAATCAACTCCTGTTTTTCCTCATTTCTGGAGTCCCTCGTGGACATAAACTGATTAAGGGTCTCCCGCACAATAGCGCGCATTTAGTCGTCTCCGCGTTCATTTTAAGTTGAGACGTCTTGGTTGGACATTACAGTCTAATTTAAAAAAGGGGTAAAGGGATGTATAAATAAAGATCTACTGGTAAATATTTTAGGGGTATTAATAAGTTAGGATAAAAACTTCTGCTAAATAGTTCAGGATGTAGATTACTGAATACTAATAATAACAGCAAACAGAAAAAGCAGTCACTGGGTGACAGCTGATTGGGGCACTGCAACCTCCACTGTTGCCAAGGTGATGCATTACAGTGTCCCACGCTACCCATACAAAGCCTTGGAAAAGGATGTAAAAGGTTCAAAACAATATGACGGCATGTAAAAACATATGGTCGTTGCCCGGGGAATTCCTCTAATTCCGACCAACGCATCACTGCCTGAATGGATGCGTTGGTGGTATGCGGGCAAAAAGAAATGAGGGACTGTAGCCCACAAATGAAGCTGGTGTTCGCGGCCCCAGAGAGAGATGGGTGCCTTTGAACGCTGACTTAGCCAACGGCTGCCCAGAAGAGAGACCAGGGTTGGCTGTCAGAAATCTAGGAGGCACTGTGTTGTATGGGTTGTTTATAGTTGTGCGCGACCCGCGCGCGTGAAAATGGTGTCAAAGGAGGAATGTGAGCGTGAGTTGGAATGTGGTGTGTGGTGACAGTTAGAGAGCTGAGCTGAACAGGGAAGGTTTACGGATGTGCTGCTGGAGATGTTTGGGCTGTATTATTATATTATTATATTAATGAGACAATAAATCATAAAAGAAATTGATACGGCTGGAGATTCATTACTACAAATTTGGCGACGAGCTGGAGACACCACTGTCTCAACACGCATATTTAGCCCCAACGTCTTGAAGCGCCGAGTGCAAAGAATCCTTATCATTGATCAACGCAGAAACTGACATATAATCATACGGTCTGTTTCAGGAGAAAAGACCTACCAAAGACGAACAACTGTTCAAGCCTTTCGGTTGGTATCAGGAAGCCGGCTAATGCATTTTATCAGCATGCACGAGTGAGGCTCCCGTTTGACATATCTGTTTCCTTGGTTACCGGAGCTGTGTGAAACTGCGTACAGCCTTACTGGTTATTGCTGCTGTGTGCGCTTCGTTTCTAATACTGCCAGGCTGCTAGAACACTGACTGTGAGCTTCTTTGGATAATTTTGGTAGACATATTGGAAATTTATTATGTGTACAGCGGCTCAACTTATTTTAACAGTGTAGCTTTTGTGTTACAACTGCACTATTTTTTTTTTTTTTAACCGGTTCTGTGCCTTGGACGAGATGATCTCGTCCAAGGCTACAGTTCCCCTGTGCCTTGGACGAGATCATCTCGTCCATGGCACAGGGGAACTTGGGGGAGCGGTAGCGCGCCCCCCATGCACCCCCTCCCCCCCCCAAACCGGGGATGGAAGGGGAAGACCTTCCCCTTCCACCCCCGACCCCCCCCCCCACCCCCGCCGTGACGTCAGCACGCGAGCGCACGCTGATTAGTCACAGGGGCCTCCCCCATCGCGCTGGAAGCAGAGCTTCCAGCGCGATTGAAAGAGAAATGCTAAGCATTTCTCTTTCAATCACGTGGGGGAGGCCCAGAGGGGCTTCAAAGGGAAGGAAATGTATTTCCTTCCCTTTGAAGTCTCTCCGAGGGTTTCAAAAGCCGGATTGCTTGCAATCCGGCTTTTGAAACCCCACTAGACACCAGGGATTTTTTTTTTTTTTACTGTTACTGACAAAAGGGAGCGACCCCTTGGGCAAGGGTCGCTCCCAGGGGGGGCATATTTTCGGGAAGGCCTTTTCTGCCCCCCCTGGGGGCAGATCGGCCTATTATTAGGGGGGGCAGAAACCTTTAGGCACCAGGGATAATTGTTTTTTTTTATTTATTTTTTACGTTTTTTTTTTTTTTTTGGTGGGGAGCGACCCCTTAGGCAAGGGTCGCTCCCCTTGGGGGAAAATTATATTTAGGCCATTTATGCCCCCCTTGGGGGCAGATTGGCCTATTTTGATGAGGCCAATCTGCCCCCAAAGGGGGCAGAAACCACTAGGCACCTGGGATTTGTTTTTTGGCGCCAATGTCACGCAGGGGGAGCGACCCCGTAGGCAAGGGTCGCTTCCGGGGGTGGGGGGTTGGGGGGGCAAATTTATTTTAGGCCATTTCTGACCCCCCTGGGGGCAGAAACCTCTAGGCACCAGGGGATTTTTTTTTTTTTTTTTTTTTTATTTTTTTTTTTTAGAGATGGGGAGCGACCCATCAGGCAAGGGTCGCTCCCCTGGGGGGCAAATTGTATTTAGGCCATTTCTGCCCCCCTGGGGGCAGATTGGCCGATTTTAGGTCAATCTGCCTCCAAGGGGGCAGAAACCACTAGGCACCTGGGATTTGTTTTTTGGCGCCAATATCACGCAGGGGGAGCGACCCCGTAGGCAAGGGTCGCTCCCGGGGGTGGGGTTGGGGGGCAAATTTATTTTAGGCCATTTCTGCCTCCAGGGGGGGGCAGAACCCTCTAGGCACCAGGGCAAATTTTTTTTTTGTGTTTTTTTTTTTGTTTGTTTGTTTTTTTAGAGATGGGGAGCGACCCATCAGGCAAGGGTCGCTCCTCTGGGGGGCAAATTGTATTTAGGCCATTTCTGCCCCCCTGGGGGCAGATTGGCCGATTTTAGGTCAATCTGCCCCCAAGGGGGCAGAAACCACTAGGCACCAGGGATTTGTTTTTTGGCGCCAATGTCATGCAGGGGGAGCGACCCCGTAGGCAAGGGTCGTTCCCGGGCAGGGGGGGCTTGGGGGGAGGGGGTCAAATTTATGGGGGGGTCAAATTTATTTTAGGGCATTTCTGCCCCCCCCCCCTCGCGGGGCCGGCTGAGCTAGAGGCCAAACATCACAGGTAGGCACTTTGCAAAAAACACCTCTGTTTTCTGTGAAAAAATATGTTGTGTCCACATTGTGTTTTGGGCCATTTCCTTTCGTGGGCGCTAGGCCTACCCACAGAAGTGAGGTACCATTTTTATCGAGAGACTTAGGGGAACACTGGGTGGAAGGACATTTGTGGCTCCTCTCAGATTCCAGAACTTTCTGCCACAGAAATGTGAGGAACATGTGTTTTTTTAGCCAAATTTTGAGGTTTGCAAAGGATTCTGGGTAACAGAACCTGGTCCGAGCCCCACAAGTCATCCCATCTTGGATTCCCCTAGGTCTCTAGTTTTCAAAAATGCACAGGGTTGGTAGGTTTCCCTAGGTGCCGGCTGAGCTACAGGCCAAAATCCACAGGTAGGCACTGTTTTCTTTCAAAAATGTGGATGTGTCCACCTTGCGCTTTGGGGTGTTTCCTGTCGCGGGCGCTAGGCCTACCCACACAAGTGAGGTATCATTTTTATCGGAAGACTTGGGGGAACGCTGGGTGGAAGGAAGTCTGTGGCTCCTCTCAGATTCCAGAACTTTCTGCCACAGAAATGTGAGGAACATGTGTTTTTTTAGACAAATTTTGAGGTTTGCAAAGGATTCTGGGTAACAGAACCTGGTCCGAGCCCCGCAAGTCACCCCTCCTTGGATTCCCCTAGGTCTCTAGTTTTCAGAAATGCACAGGTTTGGTAGGTTTCCCTAGGTGCCGGCTGAGCTAGAGGCCAAAATCTACAGGTAGGCACTTCGCAAAAAACACCTCTGTTTTCTTCCAAAAATGTGGATGTGTCCACGTTGCGCTTTGGGGCGTTTCCTGTCGCGGGCGCTAGGCCTCCCCACACAAGTGAGGTATCATTTTTATCGGGAGACTTGGGGGAACGCTGGGTGGAAGGAAATTTGTGGCTCCTCTCATATTCCAGAACTTTCTGCCACAGAAATGTGAGGAACATGTGTTTTTTTAGCCAAATTTTGAGGTTTGCAAAGGATTCTGGGTAACAGAACCTGGTCCGAGCCCCGCAAGTCACCCCTCCTTGGATTCCCCTAGGTCTCTAGTTTTCAGAAATGCACAGGTGTAGTAGGTTTCCCTAGGTGCCGGCTGAGCTACAGGCCAAAATCCACAGGTAGGCACTGTTTTCTTACAAAAATGTGGATGTGTCCACGTTGCGCTTGGGGTGTTTCCTGTCGCGGGCGCTAGGCTACCCACACAAGTGAGGTATCATTTTTATCGGGAGACTTGGGGGAACCCTGGGTGGAAGGAAGTTTGTGGCTCCTCTCAGATTCCAGAACTTTCTGCCACAGAAATGTGAGGAACATGTGTTTTTTTAGCCAAATTTTGAGGTTTGCAAAGGATTCTGGGTAACAGAACCTGGTCCGAGCCCCGCAAGTCACCCCTCCTTGGATTCCCCTAGGTCTCTAGTTTTCAGAAATGCACAGGTGTGGTAGGTTTCCCTAGGTGCCGGCTGAGCTACAGGCCAAAATCCACAGGTAGGCACTGTTTTCTTACAAAAATGTTGATGTGTCCACGTTGCGCTTGGGGTGTTTCCTGTCGCGGGCGCTAGGCTACCCACACAAGTGAGGTATCATTTTTATCGGGAGACTTGGGGGAACCCTGGGTGGAAGGAAGTTTGTGGCTCCTCTCAGATTCCAGAACTTTCTGCCACAGAAATGTGAGGAACATGTGTTTTTTTAGCCAAATTTTGAGGTTTGCAAAGGATTCTGGGTAACAGAACCTGGTCCGAGTCCCGCAAGTCACCCCTCCTTGGATTCCCCTAGGTCTCTAGTTTTCAGAAATGCACAGGTGTGGTAGGTTTCCCTAGGTGCCGGCTGAGCTACAGGCCAAAACACACAGGTAGGCACTGTTTTCTTAGAAAAATTTGGATGTGTCCACGTTGCGCTTGGGGTGCTTCCTGTCGCGGGCGCTAGGCTACCCACACAAGTGAGGTATCATTTTTATCGGGAGACTTGGGGGAACCCTGGGTGGAAGGAAGTTTGTGGCTCCTCTCAGATTCCAGAACTTTCTGCCACAGAAATGTGAGGAACATGTGTTTTTTTAGCCAAATTTTGAGGTTTGCAAAGGATTCTGGGTAACAGAACCTGGTCCGAGCCCCGCAACTCTCCCCTCCTTGGATTCCCCTAGGTCTCTAGTTTTCAGAAATGCAAAGGTTTGGTAGGTTTCCCTAGGTGCCGGCTGAGCTAGAGGCCAAAATCTACAAGTAGGCACTTCGCAAAAAACACCTCTGTTTTCTTCCAAACATTTGGATGTGTCCACGTTGCGCTTTGGGGCGTTTCCTGTCGCGGGCGCTAGGCCTACCCACACAAGTGAGGTATCATTTTTATCGGGAGACTTGGGGGAACGCTGGGTGGAAGGAAATTTGTGGCTCCTTTCAGATTCCAGAACTTTCTGCCACAGAAATGTGAGGCACATGTGTTTTTTTAGCCAAATTTTGAGGTTTACAAAGGATTCTGGGTAACAGAACCTGGTCCGAGCCCCGCAAGTCACCCCATCTTGGATTCCCCTAGGTCTCTAATTTTCAGAAATGCACAGGTTTGGTAGGTTTCCCTAGGTGCCGGCTGAGCTAGAGGCCAAAATCTACAGGTAGGCACTTCGCAAAAAACACCTCTGTTTTCTTCCAAACATTTGGATGTGTCCACGTTGCGCTTTGGGGCGTTTCCTGTCGCGGGCGCTAGGCCTACCCACACAAGTGAGGTATCATTTTTATCGGGAGACTTGGGGGAACGCTGGGTGGAAGGAAATTTGTGGCTCCTCTCAGATTACAGAACTTTCTGCCACAGAAATGTGAGGAACATGTGTTTTTTTAGCCAGATTTTGAGGTTTGCAAAGGATTCTGGGTAACAGAACCTGGTCCGAGCCCCACAAGTCACCCCATCTTGGATTCCCCTAGGTCTCTAGTTTTCAGAAATGCACAGGTTTGGTAGGTTTCCCTAGGTGCCGGCTGAGCTAGAGGCCAAAACCTACAGGTAGGCACTTCGCAAAAAACACCTCTGTTTTCTTCCAAAAATGTGGATGTGTCCACGTTGCGCTTTGGGGCGTTTCCTGTCGCGGGCGCTAGGCCTACCCACACAAGTGAGGTATAATTTTTATCGGGAGACTTGGGGGAACGCTGGGTGGAAGGAAATTTGTGGCTCCTCTCAGATTCCAGAACTTTCTGCCACAGAAATGTGAGGAACATGTGTTTTTTTAGCCAAATGTTGTGGTTTGCAAAGGATTCTGGGTAACAGAACCTGGTCCGAGCCCCGCAAGTCACCCCATCTTGCATTCCCCTAGGTCTCTAGTTTTCAGAAATGCACAGGTTTGGTAGGTTTCCCTAGGTGCCGGCTGAGCTAGAGGCCAAAACCTACAGGTAGGCACTTCGCAAAAAACACCTCTGTTTTCTTCCAAAAATGTGGATGTGTCCACGTTGCGCTTTGGGGCGTTTCCTGTCACGGGCGCTAGGCCTACCCACACAAGTGAGGTATCATTTTTATCGGGAGACTTGGGGGAACGCTGGGTGGAAGGAAATCTGTGTCTCCTCTCCGGTTCCAGAACTTTCTGCCACAGAAATGTGAGGAACATGTGTTTTTTTTGCCAAATTTTGAGGTTTGCAAAGGATTCTGGGTAACAGAACCTGGTCCGAGCCCCGCAAGTCACCCCTCCTTGGATTCCCCTAGGTCTCTAGTTTTCGGAAATGCACAGGTTTGGTAGGTTTCCCTAGGTGCCGGCTGAGCTAGAGGCCAAAATCTACAGGTAGGCACTTCGCAAAAAACACCTCTGTTTTCTTCCCAAAATGTGGATGTGTCCACGTTGCGCTTTGGGGCATTTCCTGTCGCGGGTGCTAGGCCTACCCACACAAGTGAGGTATCATTTTTATTGGGAGACTTGGGGGAACGCTGGGTGGAAGGAAATTTGTGGCTCCTCTCAGATTCCAGAACTTTCTGCCACAGAAATGTGAGGAACATGTGTTTTTTTAGCCAAATTTTGAGGTTTGCAAAGGATTCTGGGTAACAGAACCTGGTCCAAGCCCCGCAAGTCACCCCATCTTGGATTCCCCTAGGTCTCTAGTTTTCACAAATTGACAGGTTTGGTAGGTTTCCCTAGGTGCCGGCTGAGCTAGAGGCCAAAATCTACAGGTAGGCACTTCGCAAAAAACACCTCTGTTTTCTTCCAAACATTTGGATGTGTCCACGTTGCGCTTTGGGGCGTCTCCTGTCGCGGGCGCTAGGCCTACCCACACAAGTGACGTATCATTTTTATCGGGAGACTTGGGGGAACGCTGGGTGGAAGGAAATTTGTGGCTCCTTTCAGATTCCAGAACTTTCTGCCACAGAAATGTGAGGCACATGTGTTTTTTTAGCCAAATTTTGAGGTTTACAAAGGATTCTGGGTAACAGAACCTGGTCCGAGCCCCGCAAGTCGCCCCATCTTGGATTCCCCTAGGTCTCTAGTTTTCAGAAATGCACAGGTTTGGTAGGTTTCCCTAGGTGCCGGCTGAGCTAGAGGCCAAAATCTACAGGTAGGCACTTCGCAAAAAACACCTCCGTTTTCTTCCAAACATTTGGATGTGTCCACGTTGCGCTTTGGGGCGTTTCCTGTCGCGGGCGCTAGGCCTACCCACACAAGTGAGGTATCATTTTTATCGGGAGGCTAGGGGGAACGCTGGGTGGAAGGAAATTTGTGGCTCCTCTCAGATTCCAGAACTTTC
The DNA here is from genome assembly GCF_031143425.1 of Pleurodeles waltl. NCBI lineage: Eukaryota > Metazoa > Chordata > Amphibia > Caudata > Salamandridae > Pleurodeles > Pleurodeles waltl. The sequence continues at coordinate 300,408,349 of NC_090437.1, read as the reverse complement.
TGCCACAGAAATGTGAGGAACATGTGTTTTTTTAGCCAGATTTTGAGGTTTGCAAAGGATTCTGGGTAACAGAACCTGGTCCGAGCCCCGCAAGTCACCCCATCTTGGATTCCACTACGTCTCTATTTTTCAGAAATGCACAGGTTTGGTAGGTTTCCCTAGGTGCCGGCTGAGCTAGAGGCCAAAACCTACAGGTAGGCACTTTGCAAAAAACACCTCTGTTTTCTTCCAAAAATGTGGATGTGTCCACGTTGCGCTTTGGGGCGTTTCCTGTCGCGGGCGCTAGGCCTACCCACACAAGTGAGGTATCATTTTTATCGGGATACTTGGGGGAACGCTGGGTGGAAGGAAATTTGTGGCTCCTCTCAGATTCCAGAACTTTCTGCCACAGAAATGTGAGGAACATGTGTTTTTTTAGCCAAATTTTGTGGTTTGCAAAGGATTCTGGGTAACAGAACCTGGTCCGAGCCCCGCAAGTCACCCCATCTTGGATTCCCCTAGGTCTCTAGTTTTCAGAAATGCACAGGTTTGGTATGTTTCCCTAGGTGACGGCTGAGCTAGAGGCCAAAACCTACAGGTAGGCACTTCGCAAAAAACACCTCTGTTTTCTTCCAAAAATGTGGATGTGTCCACGTTGCGCTTTGGGGCGTTTCCTGTCGCGGGCGCTAGGCCTACCCACACAAGTGAGGTATCATTTTTATCGGGAGACTTGGGGGAACGCTGGGTGGAAGGAAATCTGTGGCTCCTCTCAGGTTCCAGAACTTTCTGCCACAGAAATGTGAGGAACATGTGTTTTTTTAGTCAACTTTTGAGGTTTGCAAAGGATTCTGTGTAACAGAACCTGGTCCGAGCCCCGCAAGTCACCCCTCCTTCGATTCCCCTAGGTCTCTAGTTTTCAGAAATGCACAGGTTTGGTAGGTTTCCCTAGGTGCCGGCTGAGCTAGAGGCCAAAATCTACAGGTAGGCACTTCGCAAAAAACACCTCTGTTTTCTTTCAAAAAATTGGATGTGTCCACGTTGCGCTTTGGGGCGTTTCCTGTCGCGGGCGCTAGGCCTACCCACACAAGTGAGGTATCATTTTTATCGGGAGACTTGGGGGAACATAGATTAGCAAAACAAGTGTTATTGCCCCTTGTCTTTCTCTACATTTTTTCCTTCCAAATATAGGAGAGTGTGTAAAAAAGACATCTATTTGAGAAATGCCCTGTAATTCACATGCTAGTATGGTCACCCCGGAATTCAGAGATGTGCAAATAACCACTGCTCCTCAACACCTTATCTTGTGCCCTTTTTGGAAATACAAAGGTTTTCTTGATAGCAATTTTTTACTCTTTATATTTCAGCAAATGAATTGCTGTATACCCGGTATAGAATAAAAACGCACTGCAGGGTGCAGCTCATTTATTGGCTCTGGGTTCCTTGGGTTCTTGATGAACCTACAAGCCCTATATATCCCCGCAACCAGAGGAGTCCAGCAGACGTAACAGTATATTGCTTTCGATATTCTGACATTGCAGGGAAAAGTTACAGAGTAAAACGTAGAGAAACATTTATGTTTTTTTCACCTCAATTTCAATATTTTTCTTGTAGGATCTACACAAATGACCCCTTGCTGAATTCAGAAGTTTGTCTACTTTTCAGAAATGTTTAGGTTTCTGGGATCCAGCATTGGTTTCATGCCCATTTCCGTCACTGACTGGAAGGAGGCTGAAAGCACAAAAAATTGCAAAAATGGGGTATGTCCCAGTAAAATGCCAAAATTGTGTTGAAAAATTGGGTTTTCTGATTCAAGTCTGCCTGTTCCTGAATGCTGAGAAGCTGCTGAGTTTAGCACCGCAAACCCTTTGTTGATGCCATTTTCAGGGGAAAAACCACAAGCCTTCTTCTGCAGCCACTTTTTCCAATTTTTTTTAAAAAAACACAAATTTGCCTGTATTTTGGCCAATTTCTTGGCCTCCTTCAGGGCAACCCACAAAGTCTTGGTACCTCTAGGATCCTTAGGATGTTGGAAAAAAAGGACGCAAATTTGGCTTGGTTAGCTTATGTGGACAAAAAGTTATGAGGGCCTAAGCGCGAACTGCCCCAAATAGGCAAAAAAATGCCTGGCACAGGAGGGGGAAAAGGCCTGGCAGCGAAGGGGTTAAACATTGAACCTGTGTGCTTATTTTGTCACTCCTGGAGCCATATTTGAGGGATGAAACTCTTCTTTCTAACCAACTAGTGCTACTGTATTTTGGGTGGTTGCATTGTTTTTTTCAGCCATGGCTTCAAATGGCTCATTGAATTTGCCTCCTCCTCAGCCATTTCAACCTTTACTAGGTGACAATGCAAGCAAGTGACAAGAATGGAAAGAGTATTTCCTAAATTATATTGCTACTTGTGATGAAGAGGACGATTTCACACCTACAAAGAAAAATAAATCCTTTTACATTGTCTGGGCCCACAAGGTTTAAAAATGTATAATTGCATTGAAAAAAAACTCACCCAGAGGGCCAAGGTGATGTTTTCTCTAATGCTATGGAGGATTTGGACAGATACTATACACCTACAGTGTGTGTTGGCATTGATAGATATAAATTCTATCATAGGAAACAATTGAAAGAAGAATCTATTGAGGAATATGTAGCGGCTTTAAAAAATTTGGCTTTGACTTGTAGATTCGGGTCACTGCATGATGAAATGATCAGAGTACAAATTGTCATGCACGCAGCCAATCCATCTATACAAGACTATTTGTGGGCAAAAGGAGAAGCACCCTTATCTGAGGTTGTGGAAGTTGTAAGGAAAGCAGAGTTATCTGGAAGAAGTGCCAAAGCTATGCTTTCTGAAAAGAAAGAGGAGAAGGAAGCTATGGAACAGATTAATAAAGTTAAAAGCGGAAGGAAAAGTTCAAACTATGTGCGGGAAATTCCTAAGTCAAGAGATAACCTTGTCAAGGGGCAATTAAAGAAAGCTGAGGCTAAGAGTGACAAATCCATGATTAAGGGGGTGATTCTGACCCCGGCGGTCTTCGACCGCCGGGGCCAGGGTCGGCGGGAGCACCGCCGACAGGCCGGCGGTGCCCCGCAGGGCATTCTGACCGCGGCGCTTTGGCCGCGGTCAGTGCAGGAAAACCGGCGGTCTCCCGCCGGTTTTCCGCTGCCCCTAAGAATCCTCCAAGGCGGCGCAGCTCGCTGCGCCGCCTTGGGGATTCTGACACCCCCTACCGCCATCCTGTTCCTGGCGGTTCGCCCGCCAGGAATAGGATGTCGGTAGGGGGTGTCGCGGGGCCCCTGGGGGCCCCTGCAGTGCCCATGCCAATGGCATGGGCACTGCAGGGGCCCCCGTAAGAGGGCCCCGCTTGTATTTCACTGTCTGCATTGCAGACAGTGAAATACGCGACGGGTGCAGTAGCATCCGTCGCACCTTCCCACTCCGCCGGCTCGATTACGAGCCGGCTTCATGGTGGGAAGGTCGTTTTCCCCTGGGCTGGCGGGCGGCCTTTTGGCGGCCGCCCGCCAGCCCAGGGGAAAACTTGAAATACCCGCCGCGGTCTTTTGACCGCGGCGCGGTATTTTGGGGGCGGAATTCTGGCGGGCGGCCTCCGCCGCCCGCCGGAATCAGAATCACCCCCTAAGTGTTATAGATGTGGACTTATGGGTCACTACGCTAATGGCAAGAAGTGTCCGGAACGGAACCAAAAATGTTCAGAATGCGGTTTGGTTGGACATTTCAGAAGTGTATGCAAGAAGAAAAAAGAAAAATCCATTAAGTTGTTGGAGAAAGACTCAAATTCGGATTCATCTACGTCTGATGACGACAATTTAAATATGTGTGTATTCAATGTGAGAGATCAATTGGATGAGGAACAAAAACTGTCTGCAAGAAAAAAAACTAAATGTAATTTATCCACAGAGGGAATTGTTGTTAGTGTGGTTGCTGATTCTGGATCTCCCTACACAATTGTCAGCCAACCGGTGTGGAGAGATAAATTAGAAATGAAATTGGGAAAGATGCTGCAAGAAGTTTTACTGGAGAACCTATAGACATCTTGGGGTATAGGACTGTGTGTTGTATGTTTAAGGCTGAATGTAAATTGTATGTGTCAAAGGCGGGCCATCAGTATTGGGATGGTGGGACCAAGGCAAGCTTGGTATTCTTAATCCGTGTAGTCCTGAACAAGTGTCTGTGGTGCAAGAAGAGATTTGGGATTCTAATTCTATCAAAGCTAAATATCCCATGGTGTTTGCGGGTGATACTGGCAAACTTACGAATTTCCAACACAGGATAGTTTTAAAGCATAATGCCGTACCAGTGACATACAAAGCTAGGAATATACCTTTGGGTATTAGAGATGAAGGCCCATATTTATACTTTTTTAGCGCTGTATTTGCATTGTTTTTTGATGCAAAATCGGCGCAAGCTTACAAAATTCAATGTAATTTTGTAAGTTTGCGCTGTTTTTGCGTCAAAAAATTACGCAAATGCAGCGCTAAAAAGTATAAATATGGGCTAAAGTGTACAAAGAGTTGGAAAAATTAATGCAGGCAGGTGTTATTGAACAGGTGGACTCTTCGGATTGGGTGTCGCGTTTGGTTGTGGTGAAGAAGACCAAAGGTAAATTGAGATTATGTGTTGATCTGAGAGATTTAAATAAGAACATTATGGTGGACCAATTTCCGCTACCAAGAATTAACTAAATGATTGCACGTACGAAAGGAATGAGTTGGTTCACCACGATTGATCTAACCTCAGCTTACCATCAGGTTGTTTTACATCCATAAAGTAGAAGACTTACTGCATTTGTCACTCCTTTTTGGTTGCTACCGGTTTACTAGGGTACCATTTGGATTGGCATCCGCAGCAGCCATGTTCCAAAGACTTATGTTCAAACTATTTAAAGGTTTAGAAGAGGTTATGTTTTTCCAGGATGATATTTTGTTCATGGGTAAGTCAAGGGAGGAACATGATGCTACATTGAAAAAAGTGTTGGCTATACCTGCTGTTAAGGGGCTCACGGCTGAAATGTCTAAATGTAACATTGCGAAAAATAAGGTGACATATCTAGGACATGAAATAAGTGTGAAAGGGGTAGAACCAAAATCTGAATTGGTAGAGGCAGTAAAAAAAAGCACTAATTCCTACCAATAAGGATGAAGTGAGAGCATTTTTTGGTTTGGTAGAATTTTACGCCAAGTATGTACAAAATTTTGCCAGCAAGACTCAGCCTATCAGGCAATTGTTGAAAAACAAGGTGATGTTTGAATGGTCCAATGAATGTCAAGTTGCGTTTGATATGATCAAACAGAATATTAGAAAAGCACCAGCTTTACAGGGTTTTGATCCTAACTTACAGAGTATTGTAACTACTGATGTGAGCAATAAGGGGCTTGGAGTTGTGCTTACGCAAATGGATACTTGTGGAAATGAAAATGTGATTGCATTTGCTTCACGCTCATTAACGGAGACCGAAATGAGATATTCAGTTATTGAGTGGGAGACATTAGCGTGCGTTTGGGGTTTGGAACACTTCAGGCAGTGTATTTGGGGTGTGAATGTCATTTTGTGTAATGATCACAAACCGCTCATTAAGGTACTTACAATTAGTGGATTGTTTAAGGCATCCCCACGAATAGCGAGATTGTCCATAAAACAAATAGATTACAAGTATGAAGTGCAATATGTTCCTGGAGTAAAAAATGTAACCTCTGATGTTTTTTAGCAGATTTCCTTTGCGAACTCAGGAAATGTCTTGTAATGAGGATGTTGAGTTGGATAAGGGTTATGTTGCAGAAATTTTGGGGAATTCAAGGAATTTCAAATGAAGAATGGGTAACCGCCACAAAGGAGGACGGTGTGTTGTCTAGAGTACTTTCATTGATTGTAGAAGGTTGGCCTAACAAGAATACTTTGGAAAGTAGTTTACGTATATATTGGGAATTGAGACAGGAATTGTCTGTGGAAGACAATGTGGTATTACGCAATGTTAAATTAGTGCCACCAGAAAGTCCTAGAGATAGATTGTTAGAGATTTGTCATGAAGGTCATTTAGGAATTTCTAAAATGAAGAACAGAGTAAAACAGTTATATTGGTGGCCTGGAATAGATGTTGCTGTTGAGAGGAAAGTGAAAGTTTGTGTCTTATGTAATGAATCGGAAAAAAAATTGTTGACTTTTAAACCTCCTTTATGTCCGTTATCTTGTCCGAATATGCAATGGGACAGAATTGGTTTAGATATTACTGGACCACTTTATGATGATGGTGAAGCGAAATTCATTCTACTGTTAATGGACCATTTTTCGAAATGGCCAGAGGTGAAGATTTCAACAAAAATGGATGCTTCAAGTATAGTGAAATTTCTGGATAAGGTATTTGTGAGAGAAGGGTGTTCTGCTTTCCTGCATATCTCATATCAGAGCTTACAGAACCTCTCTGGAATGCACTTCTGAGTTCAAAGAAGACCTTTATTGTTGTTAATTCTCCCCACCCACAAGTTCTTGAGAGACTAATTAGTAGATTTCAAGCACACGTTCAAAAGAGTAAAAGTAGTCGCAGCAATGAAAGCAAAATATATCACAGCACTTCTCAGTTGCAATGTACACAGCAAATATATATATATATATATATATATATATATATATATATATATATATATATATATATATATATATATTTATATATATGACTATAGTAGCAAAATTCATCACCTCTCAGACTCGGGAAAACTACACAAGCCTTTGGAGACTGGCCAGATCTCCTAGACTTCTCCTATTACCAAGCCTGAGCAGAAAGGAAAACACCAAATGTACTCTCTCTTATCAGGTCTAGTCTGGTGTGAAGAAAACAGCTTGGTCCATCTTGTGGAAAAACACAGCTTGGAAAAGCACAGACATCTAATGTCTCAACTGCAATGTATAACTCCACGTCAAAGCCAATAGGCAGCTAACCTAAATATCATATGTAATGTCTAATATCATGTCAAAGCCAATAGGCAGCTCAACTGAATACAGAATGTCAAAGCCAATAGGCAGAATACAGAATGTAATGGCTAATGCCATGTCAAAGCCAATAGGCAGCTAAATTGAACAAGACATTTAATGTGCTACTGGTGAACATTGAGCAACTAATATGCGCCTGTTTTTGGTCTAGAGCTCGCCCCCCACGTCCGCAGCACCCCCTTGCTGTCTCGTGCCCCTGACCCCCGCCCACGCTGCTGCTAGCGTGTTCGAGGCCCTCCTCCACCCACAGGCATCCTCCTGCGCCTCATCCTTGGTGTCTAGTGGGCTCTGGTAAGCTTCGCTAGACCTGTGTGCTCTCTGCCGCTTTTCGCCGTATCTGTAAGTGTTTTTCTACTTTTCAGCGCCTTGCCTCCTTGCGCTCTTGCCCCCATTTGTGCCCCTTCTGATTGGTGTATTCCGATTGTATTTTGTGCCATTTACCGTATTTTGTGACTGTTTTTGACTTGTGCCTTACTTTTGTCATTTTGTGCCTTGTTTTTCCTGGTTTTCGCCTGTTAGGCGCTCCCCCTTGCCGCTTCCTCTGCCGCTGCCTCCCTGCGGCCCCGCCCCCCTCGCGTCCCCATTCGCCGCTCCCTCCCGCCTCCCAGCTGCTCCTCCCTCCCCCCTCCCTTCTTAATGGCTGGCGCTGCGCATCGCGAGTGAGCAACCTCTGACCTGTTTTTGGTCTAGAGCTCGCCCCCCACGTCCGCAGCACCACCTTGCTGTCTCATGCCCCTGACTCCCACCCACGCTGCTGCTAGCGTGTTCGAGGCCCTCCTCCACCCGCAGGCATCCTCCTGCGCCTCATCCCTAGTGTCTAGTGGGCTCTGGTAAGCTTCGCTAGACCCGTGTGCTCTCTGCCGCTTTTCGCCGTATCTGTAAGTGTTTTTCTACTTTTCAGCGCCTTGCCTCCTTGCGCTCTTGCCCCCATTTGTGTCCTTTCTGATTGCTGTATTCCGATTGTATTTTGTGCCATTTACCGTATTTTGTGACTGTTTTTGACTTGTGCCTTACTTTTGTCATTTTGTGCCTTGTTTTTCCTGGTTTTCGCCCCTTAGGCGCTCCCCCTTGCCGCTTCCCCTGCCGCTGCCTCCCTGCGGCCCCACCCCCCTCGCGCCCCCATTCACCGCTCCCTCCCGCCTCCCAGCTGCTCCTCCCTCCCCCTCCCTTCTTAATGGCTGGCGCTGCACGTCACGAGTGAGCGACCTCTGACCTGTTTTTGGTCTAGAGCTCGCCCCCCACGTCCGCAGCACCACCTTCCTGTCTCGTGCCCCTGACCCCCGCCCACGCTGCTGCTAGCGTGTTCGAGGCCCTCCTCCACCCGCAGGCATCCTCCTGCGCCTCATCCCTGGTGTCTAGTGGGCTCTGGTAAGCTTCGCTAGACCCGTGTGCTCTCTGCCGCTTTTCGCCGTATCTGTAAGTGTTTTTCTACTTTTCAGCACCTTGCCTGCTTGCGCTCTTGCCCCCATTTGTGCCCCTTCTGATTGCTGTATTACGATTGTATTTTGTGCCATTTACCGTATTTTTTGACTGTTTTTGACTTGTGCCTTACTTTTGTCATTTTGTGCCTTGTTTTTCCTGGTTTTCTCCCCTTAGGCGCTCCCCCTTGCCGCTTCCCCTGCCGCTGCCTCCCTGCGGGCCCGCCCCCCTCACGCCCCCATTCGCCGCTCCCTCCCGCCTCCTGCCTCCCAGCTGCTCCTCCCTCCCCCCTCCCTTCTTAATGGCTGGCGCTGCGCATCCGTGCCGCTGGCGTGCTAGAGGCGCGCCAGAGGCAAGCCCGTCTGCGCCCGTCCGCGCTTGGACCGCGCCCAGCGCCACCCCCCCTGGTACGCACGCCCCCCGCACCATCAGCCTTCGCTACTCAGCCATCGAACTCCTCGCCCTCAACCCTGGCCCCTCCACCGCCTGCTTCCAGGCCACTCCGAAGCACACCAAAGGACCCTTCTGCCGCACCTGCAACTTCACCTGCAACAGAACAAGGAAGCCTGCAACAACCAACACCAACCACCTCCACTGCATCCTCCTCAACACACACTCCGCACGAAAGCACACCATCGAGCTCTGGGACCTGCTCGACACCACCGCCCCTGACGTAGCCTTCCTGACCGAAACCTGGTGGAACGACTCCTCGGCCCCAGACATCGCCATCGCCATCCCTGACGGCTACAAGATCACCAGAAGAGATCGCACCAACGGAATCGGTGGAGGAATAGCCATCGTCCACAAATCCACCCTCAAGATCCACACCCACACGGACGACATCCTCAAGACAGCTGAACACCTTCACTTCCAGATCCACACGGACCCCAACACTACCCTCAGAGGAACTCTCATATACCGACCTCCAGGACCAAGAACCCCCTTCAGTGACACCATTTCCAACCTCGCAAGCACCCACGCCCTCGCCTCAACGGACTACATCCTCCTTGGAGACCTCAACTTCCACCTGGAGAACAACAACGACGCCAACACCGCATCACTGACCACCAACCTCTCCAACCTCGGACTCAGACAACTGGTCAACACACCCACCCACATCGCCGGTCACACCCTAGACCCACTCTTCACTGCAAGCAACCATATCTCCTTCAGCCACACCACCGAACTCCACTGGACCGACCACAACTGCGTCCACTTCACATTCAAGAAAAACACCAAACACCACCGCACCCCACTACCGCCGCACCGCCGCTGGGGCAAAGTCACTGAGGACCAACTAACCAGCACCGTCGCCAAGAACCCACCGACCGACCCTACCGACCCGGACTCCGCCGCCATCAACCTCCAACAGTGGATCCTCAACTGCGCCAACACCCTCGCACCACTCAAGAGGCCCACCGTCAACCAAGAAAAGAAAAAAGCAGCCTGGTTCACAGACGAACTGATCACCTCCAAACGCACCTGCCAGAAACTTAAGAAAAAATGGCTTCTCGAGCGCACACCCGACAGCCTGGCAACCCAAAAGGAAGCCACCCGCAAGCACCATCAACTTATCCGACTCGCCAAACGCTCCCACTTCACAGAACGCCTAAACAACAACGCACACGACAGCAAAGAGCTCTTCTGCATCGTGAAGGAGCTCTCCAACCCCAGCGCCAACGTCAACAACGTCCCACCATACCAGAAACTCTGCGACGCACTCTCCACCTTCTTTCACCAGAAAATCGCCGCCATCCACGACAGCCTCAACACCACACCTCTGCCAGACCCCACCCCCGACAACTCCTCCTACGCCGACCGCCTCACCACCTGGACACACGTAGATGACGCCGAAACCCGAAAGACCATGAACTCCATCCACTCAGGATCCCCCTCAGACCCCTGCCCACACCACATCTACAACAAAGCCGACTCCACCATCGCCCCCCAACTTCGTAAGATCATCAACCTATCCTTCGATACTGCGACCTTTCCGGACAGCTGGAAGCATGCCGATATCCAAGCCCTCCTCAAGAAACCCAAGGCTGACCTCAACGACCTCAAAAACTTCCACCCGGTCTCCCTCCTCCCCTTCCCAGCGAAGGTCATCGAGAAAATCGTCAACGCCCAGCTCACCCACTACCTCGAAGACAACTCCATCCTAGACCCCTCCCAATCCGGATTCAGACGCAATCACAGCACCGAGACTGCACTCCTCGCCGCCACAGATGACATCAGACAGCAAATGGACAACGGCGAAACTTCAGCCCTCATTCTCCTAGACCTCTCCGCTGCCTTCGATACGGTCTGCCACCGCACCCTACTAACTCGTCTCCACGAAGCCGGAATACAAGACAAAGCCCTCAATTGGATCTCCTCTTTCCTCTCCGGCAGAACCCAGAGAGTCCGACTCTCACCCTTCCACTCCGAAGCCACCAACCTCATCTGTGGCGTCCCCAAGGCTCCTCGCTAAGCCCAACGCTGTTCAACATCTACATGGCACCCCTCGCACAACTGGCCCGTCAGCACAACCTCAGCATCCTCTCCTACGCCGACGACACCCAGCTCATCCTCTCCCTCACCAATGACCCACACACCGCCAAAGCCAACCTCCACGAGGGATTGAAATCCATCGCCGAGTGGATGAGAAGCAGCCGCCTGAAATTAAACTCCGATAAGACGGAAGTCCTCATCCTCGGACGCTCCCCCTTGGCCTTGGACGACTCCTGGTGGCCCACCGTGCTGGGACCCCCACCTACCCCAGCCAACCACGCACGCAACCTCGGCTTCATCCTCGACTCCGCACTCACCATGTCCAAGCAGGTCAACGCAGTCTCCTCCTCCTGCTTCAACACCCTCCGCATGCTCCGTAGAATCTACAAGTGGATCCCGACGGAAACCAGAAAAACTGTGACCCAGGCCCTCGTCAGTAGCAGACTTGACTATGGCAACGCACTCTACACAGGCATCCCAGCAAAAGACATCCAACAACTCTAACGCATCCACAACGCATCCGCCCGCCTGATCCTCGACATACCCCGCCGATGCCACATCTCCCACCACCTGAAGGACCTCCAGTGGCTCCCCGTGGACAAGAGGATCACCTTTAAACTTCTCACCCACGCGCACAAAGCACTACACAACGCCGGACCCGCCTACCTGAACAACAGACTCAACTTCTACGTCCCCTCCCGCCAACTCCGCTCTGCCAACCTCTCCCTCGCCATCGTTCCCCGAATCCAACGCAAGACCTCCGGCGGCAGATCCTTCTCCTACCTCGCCGCCAAGACCTGGAACTCCCTCCCGACCCCCCTGCGCCAGACCCAGGACCTCCTCACCTTCAGGAGACTTCTCAAGACCTGGCTCTTCGACCAATAGCAGCTGGCCCCCCCCGCCTCAGCGCCTTGAAACCCTAACGGGTACATAGCGCGCTTTATAAATTTAATGTTTGATTGATTGATTGCGCAGTGGTGAAACACAAAGTCATTGGTCAAACACAATTAATAGCATCACAAAGGGTTACCCAATATTGTCCTGACTGAAAATGGTCCTCAATTCTCTTCTGGGAAGTTTAAGAACTGTTTGGAAAGGAACGGTATTTTGCACAAAACTACATCAGTGTATCATCCTGCAGGTAATGGTGTTGTGGAACGTTTTAACAGAGTGTTAAAGAATGCTATCCAACTAGCCAACAGTGCAAAGTTATCATGGGAAAAAGAAGACAATATGGTCATACAAGATAACGCCTAGTGACATTACAGGTAGTATTAGTCCATTCGAAACTATGAGGGGAAGGATTCCTTTGGGTAAGGACAATGTGGGTTGGATGGCAAAACCAAGAAGAAGAGATTGGTCTCCAGAGGTGGTTAAGAAGAATATAAGTGCAAAGCAGAAACATGCTAAAGCTGTGTATGACAGGAAACACAAATGCAAGACAGTAGAGATACATGTTGGCGACTGGGTCAGAGTCAAGATACCTGGGTTTAAAAGAAGGAGAGCAGGAAGGTTTTATCCTCCATTATGTGTAGAAAACGTTTTGTACAATTCGGTTTTGCTTAGTGATGGGAAGGTATGGCATGTGAGCAGAATTGTGCCCTATGAGGGTGGCATTGATATGGAGAAGAGTAAAAATGCTGATATGGAGAAAAGGAAAGATTTTTGGTTAAGAGATGAAATGGAAGACAAGAGTGCACAAGAAATTCAAGGATTGAATGAGGAGGGAGTATTGCAAGAGAATGTAAATTTACAAGAGTCCACGGGCCCGGTCCAAGGGGAGGAAGCAGGAAGAGGTGCAAAGTTCAGTAATGACGTTAGTAAATATGGAAGAGTAAGAGTGAGGTCTAAAATGCTGAAAGATTATAAATGTGATATTTAGACATTTCCATGATTACTTTAGTAATGGCTTTGTATTATCATGATTAGTGTATTATTATTTTTTCCATTTCTTCCTTGTTTCCCTTAGTAAATTGTTAGGGTAGTAACACAAACTGTTAGTTATAATTCAATTGCATTGTTATGAGGGGGAAATGTGTTGTATGGGTTGTTTATAGTTGCGCGCGACCCATGCGCAAGAGAATGGTGTCGAAGCAAAGGATGTGAGCATGAGTTGGAATGTGGTGTGTGGTGACAGTTAGAGAGCTGAGCTGAACAGGGAAGGTTTACGGATGTGCCGCTGGAGATGTTGGGGCTGTATTATTATATTAATGAGACAATAAATCATAAAAGAAATTGATAAGGCTGGAGAGTCATTACTACACCTGCAGCACCGGTGTTGCATGCCATGCTGTGCTCCTTGCAAATTCACTGAACAGTTTTAAAAAGGGGTGACATCAAAAAAGCAGGAATACAGAGGGAAACAAGAAGCGAGTCCACTCTCTCTGCACAAGGTAACAGGCTCAGTAATGAATGGGGCAGAAGGCAACAGCAAGAAAGAAATAATATAAATTACGGCACTAATAAACAAATATTACCAAATCAAAGTAATGGGTTCCATAAACTGGAAGCCAAAAGACATACAAACATATATACGAATGACGGAATATATTGCAGAAAAAATAACAGTATACTCTTTTGCAAGAAGCAGCCTTTAAAAGAGCCAGATTGTTGACCGCACAGACTAAATAAATGTACTGAATTTTCTGTTCTAGAATGTTTTCTTCATGATGTTAACTCCTTTCAAGTGCTGCGTGGAGTGGCATTAAAGGAGTAATGCATAATAGTAGCCTCCGGTCTTGTAATTACATTTACTAACTTGATGAAACACAGCACACCAACCAAAGTTTGAGTTACTTCAGGGAACTTTCGAATGCCACATATGATTGATGGGCATTGGAAAGTAAATTTCATGATGCCACCCAGAGCAGTGTTAGTACATTTCCCCTTTAATGGTGAAGATGAACAGTTGCTTTTGAAATATAAATATATATATATATATATATATATATATATATATATATATATATATATATATATATTTCAAATAACGGTGAGACGTTTTTCCATCACCGAATGGCTGCACAATATCCAAAAGATCGTTAGTAGTAGATAACGAGAAACAATCCAAAATAATTTGTATGAAGTTCGTCAACTCTTTTATTGAAAAATATATAGAAAGGCAAATATGAAAATGTAAAGCTATAAATCAAAAAATAATAGTAATAATAATGCCAAAAAAGTGCCAAAAACACACACACACGCTGTCCCGGCCAAATGTCGACGCGTTTCGGCAAATGCCTTCAACTGGACTGCATATATATATGTCCAGTTGAAGGCTTTTGCCGAAACGCGTTGACATTTGGCCGGGACAGCGTGTGTGAGTTGTTTGTTTTTGTTTTTGGCACTTGATTGCTTCATTCGTTTTTATATATGATTTTTCAAGTGCCGTTCCATTCATGAACTTTCTTTAAATAAATAGAGCCAACGATTATCTATTGCATTTACTTTGCAATTGTGTTAATTTTTTCATTCAGTCCGAGCTTTTGGATATTGTGCGGCTTGTTGGTGCACTATTAGACGGCACCACGTTTTTTAATTATTATATATATATATATATATATATATATATATATATATATATATATATATATATATGTAAATCACCAAAAGTATTCACTGCACTCCATGAAGTTTCAATAGAGTGCAGTGAATACTTTTGGTGATTTGTATTCTTCGAGATTGGTCCTCTCCGTCACTAGCACCGGCAGTGGAGTGCACCACCCAGCAACCCTTAGACCATCTTTGTTTGATGATATATATATATATATATACATATATATATATATATATATACATATATATTTAGCAGTATAGAATCAGACGGACCTCATGCAAGCCTTTTATAAGTTTCCATTGGAAACACATGCTCAGCATGAAAAACCCTTACATTACCTCCCAAAAGGAAGGAATACATCTGTCACCAATTGCTTCAAAAGACTCCATTAGTTAAAGACTATAGTGGCTCCCAGGCTGTCTTTGGATTTTCTGATTACCTAATTGCAGATATTTATTTTTCTTTCATTTAGAAGGAAGGCACACTGGTGAGAAGGCTTGTGTCTTCTTTAGTTCTCGTTCTTTCCCTCAGTTTCAAGGTATAGGAGCCAGGGGGACCTGGCGGTCATCATTAACCACCCTGAGACAGTTTTTTTTTAAACAAAAATTAGGAGTACTGCTTTTATAAAAATTAAAAAGAGATTGGTAAATTTGTTCCCAATTCACCCCTCACCTTTTGGCCGCTGGTGCAGTTACATAAACTGTCAGTGCATAAACACTTTCAAAGGCAGGTTATAATATTTACTGTACATAATCCACCTTGTGACATACCTGGCAAGTTACACAGAGGGGGTGGAAGGGGTCAGGGCTTTAAGTGGGCTGAGTCGCAGATCCGCCAGTAATTGAAAACTGACATTGAATTGGGTCCCTATAGCCATGTTGTAGGAAGCTGGCTCTGTATATACTATATCAGAATGAGATGTAGGCCCTCATTTTGACCTCGGCGGTCTTTTTCAAAGACCGCCAAGGAACCGCTGTGCTGAAGACCGCCAGTGCAGGCGGTTTTCCATGCGGCGTATTATGACTGCTGGCAGCCCTCCTTCCTTTTTCGGATGGAGAACTGCCAGCAGCCATACTGGCGGTCGGCGGGGAAGTGGAGGCTGCTCCACCACCATTGCCCATCATCAGAACACCGCCCACCGAATCACGTCCCATGATTCGGTGTGGCGGTGTTCTGGTGACAGGGAGCTGGCGGCAGAGCAGCCCCCATGGATCCCGTCCCCTTCCGGAGGATCAACAGACAAGGTAAGTTGATCGTCCGTTAGGGGAGGGGGGTGTTGTGTTAGTGCATGGGGGTGTGCGTGTGAGTATGTAGAGGGGGGGCGTGAGTGCGTGTATGCATGTGGGGGGGTGTTTTGTGTATGGGAAATGTGTGCGGGTCGGTCTGTGTGCATGTCTGTTTGTATGTGTGTGGGTATGTGTTGTTGCAGTGTATGTGTGCATGTAGGGGTGTGTGTCTGTGCATGTTGGGGGTGGGGAGGTGGGTCCTGCCACCTTTGACGGGTGGCAGGGTGGTGTGGCAGGAGGGCTCGCGGTGGGAGAGGGGTTGGGGTAGAATTCCCTGGCACTGATAGTGCCTACCGCCATGGATTTCGTGGCGGTTCCAAACCACCCAAAATCCATGGCGGTATGTGATACCGCCGGCAGTCTGGTGACCGAAGGCTCAGCCCTGCGATCGTCAACGCCCTGGCGGTCGGAGTGGGGAAGTGGCGGATGACCATGGCGGTAACCGCCATGGTCATAATTCCATTTCTTTTTTCTGCCGGCCTGTTGGTGGTATTACCGCCACTTCTCCCCCGTCCGCCAAGATTGTAATGAGGGCCATAGTGTCCCCAGAATCCAGGGGTTCCCCAGAGGCTCAACAGAGACTAAGTTAGATAATACTAATGCTCTCTTTTGTGACAGTGTGGTTGAGCAGTTAGGCTTATCAGAGGGTAGTGCAAAGCATTTGTTGTACACACACAGGCAATAAAGGAAGCACACACTCAACGACTAACTCCAGGCCAATGTTTTTTATATAGCAAAACAATATTGTGTTACTTTATTTCTTTATTTCTAGAACCACAAGATTTAGTTTGCAGGTAAGTACATTTGCAAGTAAGTAGCAAGCATATGTATCAACACCACATTGTTTCAATTTGTTAAGTTATACGTTTTTCAAATAAATAACAATACGCTTTTAAAAGTTGACAGTGCAATTTTGAAACACAGTTCTAGGGGGGAAGAAAGGTTAGTACAGTTTTGAGGTAAGTACAAGATTTACAGCTCCAGTCTCTGAGGGTTAGGATGACCACAGGATGGGTTTCAAGTTAACCCCAAACACCCATCACCAGCAACACAGGGCTGGGTGCAGAGGTCAAATTGATGCAAGATTTAGAATGGGCTCCTATGGAGTCGGGGGGACTCGGACTTGGATCTGCCAGCAGGTAAGTACCCATGTCTTCGGAGAGCAGACCTGGGGGGGTTTAGGTGAGCATCGGGGGTCCAGAGGTCGGCAGCAAACACACACCCTCAGCGACAGAGGGGCGACTGGATGCAGGGTGCAAACACAACATTGGGCTCCCAATGCTTTTCAATAAGGGGCCCGAGGGTCACAAAGATGCTGCATGCTGGGTCCAGGAATGCGGTTATGGAAAACCACAGGCTGGACAAGGAGGAGAGATTCCTGCTGAATGTTGCTGGACTGGTGGTCGGATTCCCCAAGGCCAGGGGGCTGCGGGTGCAGGAGTACCTTTAGGCATTGGGTAACTTCATCTGGTTCTCTCGCGGTCAGTAGGGTCACTAGGGTCCTCCAGATTTAGGCAGCAGCATCATTGTGTTGGCCCAGAGGGGGTCAACCAAGGGTAGGACACCAGGTCAAAATCACCTGGGGACCTTCTTTGGACCGGTGGGCCACCTGGCCACGGGCTGTGGCCGTCGGGTGCAGACCGGGCATGACTTGCGGATCTGCGGATCCAGGGCTGCTCTGGAGTCTTTGCTGGAGTTTCTTTCTGGACAGGGCCGCTGTCCATGGGAGATCTTGGTCCTCTGGGTTGCAAGCAGTCCTCTTGAGGCTTTTAGGAGGTCACTGGTCCTGCAGGATGCATCGTCTTTTTGTAGCAGGGGCTTCAGAAGCTGGAGACAGGCCGGTAAGGCTGGGACCAGCTTAGCACTCCTTCTTCTTTCTTCTTGTTGTCTTCTTGAGATCGCCAGGAATCTGGTGAGCTAGGCTCAGGGGTACTAGATTTAGGCGCGTTACAGGGGTCAGAGGGCAGTAGTCAATGGCTACTGTCCCTGAGAATGGCTACACCCTTCCTGTGCCCACTCCCTTTAGGGAGGGGGGGCAGACTCAGCCCTATTGGACCCTTTCCTTCAAACCAAGATGGAGGATTCTGTAGGGAGGGGGTCACTTCAGCTCTGGAAACCTTAGGGGTGGTCCAAGCTGAAGTGGTCATTTCTCCTTGTTTTTCCTAATTTTCCTGCCGGACTTGCCGCCAAACAGGTGCTCTGTCCAGAGGGCAGGCATCTCCAGTAGCTGGAGTGACCTGGGGTACAATAACAGGAGGCCTGAGCCTTTTAGGCTCAGCGCCAGATGTTACCGTTCCTGCAGTGGGGAGATGTGAAGCACCTCCACCCAGTGCTGGCTTTGTTTCTGGTCTCAGAGAGCACAAAGACTCTCTCCCCGTGAGGTCAGAAACTCATCTGGAAGTTGCAGGCTGCCACAGATCGGTCAGTCCTGCACTAGACGTTTGGTTAAAATACAGGGGGCATCTCTAAGATGCCCTCTGGGTGTATTTTTCAAAACTGGTATCAGTATGGGTTTATTGTGATGAGAAGTTTGATACCAAACATCCCAGACTTCAGTGAAGCCTTCATGGAGCTGTAGAGTTTGTAATGACAGACCCCCAGCCCATGTACTTTATATGGCCGCGCTGCACTTACAATGTCAAAGAACTAACTTAGACACTGTAGGGGCATATTGCTCATGCAGCTATGCCCTCTCTTGTGGTGTAGTGCACCCTGCCTTAGGGCTGTAAGGCCTACTAGAGGGGTGACTTACCTATGCCACAGGCAGTGGTTTGTGGGCATGGTATGCTGTGAGGGGTGCCATATTCACTTTGTATTTTTCTTCCCACCAACTGACACAAGCTG
Source organism: Pleurodeles waltl (assembly GCF_031143425.1). NCBI lineage: Eukaryota > Metazoa > Chordata > Amphibia > Caudata > Salamandridae > Pleurodeles > Pleurodeles waltl. Next base: position 300,389,773 of record NC_090437.1, on the reverse strand, counting down.
CAATGGCAGTGAGCATGTGTTTGGTGAGGGGTCCCCTAGGGTGGCATAATACACGCTGCAGTCCTTGGGGACCTTCCCTGGTCACAGGGCCCTTGGAACCCTGGGTACCTTTTAGAAAGGGACTTAGCTGTGTGCCAGGGGTGTGCCATTTGTGGGAACAATGGTGCATTTTTAGAGAAAGAACACCGATGCTGGGAGCTTGTTAGTAGGATTCCAGCACACTCTAAGTCAAATCAGCATCAATATCAGGCAAAATGTGAGGGGTAACCATGCCAAAAGGGGTACTTTCCTAAACATGTCCTTATCTTTCCAGGAAGAACACTGGTTGATTTCTGAATAATGAATGTAAAAGCCATTAAGGTAGTCCATGGCAGTAACGCATTCCTTGCATACATGTAACATTTCATTTTTTACTTAATCTTGCATTCTTTGAGTGTGTACTTTTTCCAATAGGTTTTTATTTTTGTGGAGCATATTACTCTTGTATTGTGCTTACTGTGAACTAAGTAACTTCTGTGCGCTGTGTGTGTTCAGGCTGTGCGTGGGAGTTTATAACAGGCACAATTGTAAACCCTGGAGTGGAGGCTGAAGGATGAGCCAGTATCTCACAGTGCCTGTCAATGGATCATAAAGGTGTTCAGAGTACATGCTTACCAAATCGTTGATCTCTGCAGATTGTATAGAGTAATTGTCATCTGTGCATATTTTTATTGTGAATCTGACAGCTGTTGTGTGTAGGTGGATGTGGAAGTGAAGGTGATGCAAGAATTATCTCTTTGTTACCTTAGAAGTGGTTATTTAACAGTCTCATATTTTCAGAATAGAAATATTTTCAATTTTTTATCCCAGTTATATATTTTGTGCTCTTATAGTTATTCATAAGGAAATATTTGTTGTTACTCGCTTATCTAATACTATTAACAAGCATTGGCGAAACCAACAGATCTGGCTTGTTTTAGGTGCATGTCAGTCACTGTGTAATATTGTTGGATAAATAGCAGAAAGCTCAGTGAGGCACCAAAATACTGGACAGGCGGCACACCAAGGGAAGCAGGGGCACTGTGAACACCCCGCTTTAGCAGCTACAGCGGGGGTTGGGCTAGTCTGTCTGCAACTAGGCATACACAGGCTCATAATTAGCTCAAAAAAGGAATACTATTTCCATTGAAGGGCAAGCAGGAGCAAAAGGGAACAAAATTGAGTAAACCGAAAAGGGAGACAAGAAAGGAATATTGAATGGAAGGAATGGTAAAAGGAATTGAGGATTGATGGGTGAGTGAGTGAGTGGATAAATTAGTGGGTGGATGGATAGGTGGTTGTATAGATGAAAAGATAGCAGAGTAAGGGGATGGTTGAATGAGTGGGCAAATGGGTCTGTGGCTGGGCAGGTTAATGAATGGCAGAGTAAAGGGATGGGTGGGCAGGTGAAAGGACAGCAGAGTAAAGGGATGGTGGATGAGTGAGTGAGTGAATAAATTGGCGGATAGAAAGATAAATGAATTGTAGAGTAAAGAGATAGATAGGTAGATGGACATGTGAAAGGATGTCCAGGTGAATGTATGTCCAGGGATGTCAGAGCAAAGGGATGGATATGCGGTGGAAGGATAAGTGAATGGTTAGCAGAGTGGATGGCTCAGTGAATGGATCACAGGGTGGATGTATGTATGAATGGAAGACAGAGTGGATGAATGGATAGATGGATGGCAGAGTTGATGGATTGATGGCAGGGTTGGTGGATGATTGATGGATGGATGAGGGACTGAATGATAGGCTGATGGATAAAAGGGTGGATGAATGTAACTATGAATGTATGCTGGATGGATGGGTAGATGGACTGGCATAAGATTGAATGTTGGATGAAAGAACAAATGGATAACGCAATATAAAGGTGAAATAGTGGATATCAGCGGGTGAATGGAAGAGTGAAAGTATGAATGGATAGATACTTGGATAGAAGAGACAAGGTAGCTCTTCTGGGGCGGGGAGAGCTCACTTGCTTTGCTTGTTTGGTGCCATTGGAGCTTTAGTTCAAAGTGTGGGCTATTTTTACTTTCTGGTTACTCCCTTGATGGGAATTACTGTATTTTAGTTTACTGCTTTCAAACTACGCCCTAAATTACAAGTGTCACATTTCTCAGAATGGATTTAGAGTTAATTTCTTAGGCCCCTCCATTTTTAGAGGAATTTTTGGGCTTTCTTTAATGGTGTCTTAACACTATGAACTTTTTTCACCTCAGTGCTGCATTCTTCGTCCATGCAAAATCTGCGAACGATAACATGAACTGGCTTGGTTTCTGTCTTGGAGAGGAGTCTTGTCTCCAGTGGTCCAATAGGCTGGGATTGGAGGGGCACAACGTGTCTATACTTTTATGATTTATGAAACATAGTTCCCCTACTTTTTGTAGAAAGGACAACCTTCCCAGAATGGTTAATTCCAACAGTTGAAATGCCTCCGCTGAAATGTCATTCATGTCTTCTGTGATGCTAAGCCGAAGCCGGGCAGACAGCTAAACACACCTTCCTGCCAGGGTGCCTACTGCCTGAAAGACATGCAAATATACAAAACGAGTTAATCTGCAAGTGTAAAGGAGGCTTTGGAGCTGGTACTGGCTTTAATTGACCTAATCAAGATTAGTGATGACAACCATACTGTATTTTGGGGAGTAGTGTAATTTTAACCACTGCCATCCTTTGGGAGTGCAAAGTGTTAACAACTGGGCTAAGAAGTGTGTGCTTTTAGTTGTGATGTATTTAGATTGTGCTTACTACACTTATGCTGCGTGTAACGCAAATTTTAAATAATGAATTACAATTCACAGTGCTTTCTGTCAGAGGCTGTAAACTACTAGCACTAAAAATACACCTCACTTTTGTCCACTGCACCAACCACGATTTAATTCTGTGGCTCCCTTGTCACACAGAGATCACTGCAGTGCATTAACTAATGGAGTTTTAATGTGCTATAGTGAATTCCCCAATGAGTAACAACCACTTTATTTATTTTTCATTTACGCTGCATGTTACTTTATATGTAGGTACCGGACGGTTATGGACCAAAAAAAACGAAAGAATTCTTTTTGAGCCACACCTTTGAACCCGCCCCCACTAATGAAGCATCACCGTTCCCATAGTTTTTAGTGCACTTGTACAGCTGCTTGTCTCGAGCTCCTTTCTCAAATGCTGGAACCCAGTAGTTACCTAAGAGCCAGGACGTCTTTACATAACCTGTCGGTTTGAGACAGGGACCTGTCGGCAGGGGAGGCCCCGCCCCGCATCCCCGCCCCTCACGGGTGTATACTAGAGACCGCGAGGAGGACAGGATCTGCCAGACTGCAGCATCCCGCGGCCGGCACCCCTCTGAAGTGAAGCGGCCTTTAGTTACCCCAGGCACCTGGGTGCCGGACACCTGCCCGCGTTCTCCATCCCCGAGATCGGGCCGGGCAGCCTGGACTCCGGAGACATAAAGTGCCAGCGCGGACTAGGTAAGTGCAAGAAGCGACCCTTTGCCCAATCGCACATTTTCGCACACCTGTTACTTCTCGGATTCCCCTCCCCACCGCCCCCAGCAATTGGAGGGCGTCTGTAGCTAATTATCTCGAAAACATTTCTTCAGTGATGGTTAGCAAGCAACCGATCGCGATTTAAAAACGTAAATAGTAAATAATGTGTTAAATATTTATACAAGTGACCACGTGGCGTTTTCTAGAAGTGCTAAGCGCACAACCCCATCAAATTACTTAAAACACAGATTTGCCTGCCGGGAATATATTTTAATTATAATGTTATACTCATTGGAATATATTTGGCACATCATTATGCGTCTTATCCGACACCCCCCATAATTTGATTTTATATATAATGTACTATGTGCTTTAGATAAAACAAACATTTTATTAAGTCGTAATGGTTAAAGAAACGTTTCAGCTTGCGGGTAGCCTAGGTCACCGGAAGTCGGGTGCCAAATCTCGTCCACTTTGGCCCGTGATTTTGCAGAAAACTATTACAAGCGCAACAAATCAGGCCGGAGAACTGCCCCACGTTATAAAGAATATAAAACCAATCTCTCAGCTGAAACAATTTTTATTAAGTTTTAAAATTGTGCTTTTTTGTGGTTTTACATACCCAGGACAAAGTTATTTGCGACATCCGCAAGATTTGCATTCAGACTAAAAATGTGTAGTTTACAACTAACACAAATTTCAAATAAGGAGCATACAATCGCAGAATAAACACAATGATATTTTAAATATCCGGATTCTTCACAGAGTTTCTTTTATAATTAATAAAGAAAGCAAGAGGATTTCAACTTAGTTCTTGCTACTGTTTGTTGTTTGGAGTGAGAATTACACAGGACGAGTTTAAACTCCAGACTTACTCCTCAGTGGAGTGGATGGGCTAGCAGGAATTCTTTCATCTTTTTCTCAAGGTAGTTTATGAGGTTGTTGCAGAACCCGAGAAGGATTGCCCTATTAATATATTGTTTATTGCATTTCAAGATTTCAACAGCATTTCCTTTTTCTATGAATTTCTCTTTTTACCTAGGCCGTTTACATTTTGTGCTGGAGTATTCTAGAATTCTGGGGCTATATTATCAAACTTACCCCAGGGTTCTAACGGGTGAGGGTACGTGTTTTCTGCACCCTTGGAGCACTTTGGTATTACAGAATGAGGCGCAGATGCTTGCTCCCCCCAATACAGATCGTGTGCATATGAAGTACTGGCGTGTTAGAAACCAGGTGTTTCCTCATTTGCATGGGACGTAACCCCTGTGCAATAGGTGCAGAGGCAAGGAAACTGCCTGGATTTGTTCTAACTATGCACAACAAAGTAATGGTGCTCAGTCCTTGCACACTCGAGAGTGCCTCTTGGAAGATGGAAAAAGAGTCCTTTGAAGCCCCACCCGCACTCCCGCAGTCAGACAGGCACACGCTGCACCTGTTTGCAAGGGGATCTTTGCTCCCCTTTTAATGGCAGGCCAGTTGTCACCTGCACAATGAAAGCTGGATCAGGAGTTTTAAATAGTATGTCCCCTTTTCACTAATGCGACGTCCTGCTAGCAGGTGCAAGCAAGTGTGTGGCTGCACAGAGGTCAGAGCATTCGTTGTCAAAGGGTGCTCTGACCAGGTCTGCAATACAGTGAAGATCAGGGCAGCGTGTCCTATCTGTGATATCCACCCTGGTCTAGGGCTTTGTAAGTGATGCATGCAGTTTTAAGAATGCCATCATCTGTGTATCAGAAGCCAGTTTTTTTTATTTTTAAAACTGGTGAGATGTAATGGGATGTTGCATTTTTTATTTTATTTTATTTTTTAGGTCTGTATTATTAGACAATTCATGCGCTGCCTGTTGCGAGACATATTGCAGGCTTACCAAGAACATACAGGGGCTTGGACACCGTCTGTTGCTTACTCTTGGTTGGCTTTCCTATCTCCCACATTTGCTTAATTCCTATTCACTGGCTGGCTTTGTCCATCTTGTGCCTGACACCCCTTGAGCATTTCCAATTTACTTGTGTTCTATTTTTTTTACCTTAAACATTCTGTGAGCCTGCATGTGTTTACTAGCTGACTATTTGTGTGCTTCTCTTCCCCCGCTGTGCTCACTCTTTGCTTCTACTCCTGACCATTCGCCCTTCCCTCTCCTCGCCAACCTGTACTACTAATCTGGATCCTGCTGTTTTCTTATCTGTGTGCTTCTGCCCCATCCTCTTCATATTGCTGTCTTGCCCATTGCTTCTAATCCCCACCCCTACCCTCCGTGTTGCTTCTCTAGAACCATGCCCTCCTTCTCTCTCATCTGTTGTTTTCTCCTCTCTATCCACCCTTTTATGAGGCTTCCACCCCTAAGTATTGCTTCACCCTCACCCCAGCCCTCTGTGGTGCGTCCCACCACAGCCATCTCTGTTGCTTGCCCCCCACTGGCTCTTAAAAAATCAAATATAATGCTTGCCTAATTTTGTAGCCATGCTCAAGTGGTGCACGTACTTACAAAAATATGCAACTGCTACATCACAGTGCCTTTAAAAAAAAAGTTTATTTCCTTTTCAGCGTGGAAAGTGCTGTACAGCATGGCTGATAGCCATTGGCACAGCGAATAGGTCCCAAAAATAAGATCAATTGGCTTTGCCAATGCTTGTTTCTAAAAAGTGTTTAAACAGGAGCATGAATTAGGATACAGGGGCGAATCCGATACACCTGGATATACAATACTAAATATTTGCCTCCATTGTTGTTTAAATCATTGTAATTTTTTAACTTTTAGTTGCATGTAATATTTATCACAAGTATATTCAAACAACTTAGATGAAATATGCCATTCCTAGCAGGCCATGTCCCAGAAATCTGGATGTGGAAGGGCCATGGGCAGAATGGGGGGATTCCCTTAGCATGTTCTGCTGTGTACGGGGAAACAAATTGTATCCAATTAGTTGTACGCAGACTTCTACACATTCTTGACAAAATTCTATTGTAGGACTTGATGTTTGGATTTTGATTGAGGGATATTTCCCCTGACTCGAACTGTGGCTCGGTCCACATTGCTCAAGCTCCGGTTTTCTTAACAGGCCTTATGCAGAGATTTTTTTTTTTTTTTTACGTCCATGCAGGGGACTGGTCCAATGTTTACCCATGAGGGCAGAGGCAGGCCTCAAGTAGTGGGGTGGGAAATTCGTCAAGTTTGATTTCACGTAATAATGTAACATTTTGGGATAATGCACATCCGTTGTCTTGCACTATATTTTAGAGCAAATGCACCCTTACTTCAATTTTTGATACAAGCACGCTTTTCGCGGAACCAAACACCATGAAAAACCAAAGTGAGGTGAGCAAATGCAGCTTGTTTTCTTGCCATTTCCGTTATTCCTCTGCATTTTCAGGAACATTCCTACCGTGGACTATGTGTAATTACAACCCGGGAATTTATTCTTTCCCGATATTGTGCAATATATGCCTGCATAAATTGGATTTGGCTGGGCTAGCCTCAAGCAAGCACTGGCGCTCCCAGGTCAGAGGCATCAGCAGAGCGAAGGCCTTTCATTCAGAGCCTACACGAGTGCATGCCTGTCATGAGCTGTGCTGCCTTGTAACTGGATGACTGCACCCACAGTTGCTCCATTACACAGCAGCTCACCTCCCTCTAGCAAGAGTGAGTAGGAGCAGAGGTGGGGGCTACCTATGTTACTCACTTGTGCAAATTACACCAGCCTGTGCAGTGGGTGTACTACGCACTTAATATCCTGGACACAGCTTTCAACTCCGGATTTTTAGCCTATAGATCATTGCAGGTGTGTTATATTTGATTATTTCAGTGCTAGCAAATAAAGACTACAGTGACCATAACACCGCAGCTTGTCACATAGGAGGCGAGAACTGGAAAACAGTGCTTAATTTGAGCCGGTGGTTGCAGGTGGGGCCCACCAGCACTCATTTTTAGGGGCTGACACTTATGTTTCCTCACCAGACTTTGAGCCACAGCAAGAGGGAGAAAAACACACCTAGGGCAAAAAAAGGGGGAAGAGGAAGATAGTAAATGAGTGACAAAGGGAGAAAACCAGAACCTGCAAGAGTGAGACGGGTGGGCAGGAAGTGTCTGGTAGTGGATTAAGGAGGAATGAGATGGAATCAAGACTACGTAGCTTTGGTGTTAGGCACTCCTACATTGAACCGTGCCAGCTGCTGGCTTCTGAGCAAACCCTCGGACCATGCTGCATATTCTCTACATAATAAACACTGCTGGACGGAATACCGGCGATGACATGGACTGCGGTGGCCACCCTAGCATACCTTGTGCCTTAGCAGTTTGCCTATTTTTTTGGTGGTGCTCTGCAAAGGAATAGGTGTGGGAATCTTGATTTTTGATGTTGCAGTGAGTACAATGGAGAATTAGTGATATCACCGTGAGGGAATGGGCATCAGTGCATTGATATCACTGTAGAATGGGAATCTTCATTCTAATGCGAGTAACAAGTAGCAGCATCAGGGGATGAGACGGGATGCTTGTAGCACTGTGAGGAGAGTCTTGTGTCACAAGCTTTTACTTGAGAGCATAGGTTTGACAATCGTAGAAGCATGAAATAGCTCAAAATGTATCTTGTGTTCTGTATCTCTCTGAAGCACCTTGAGCAACTGATATATCCTGGCAGTTGTGGGTAGTCATAGCTCTCAAATCAAGACAACCTCACCCCCATCAGAAATCCTAATGTAGAATTTTATTGTTTTGTGCCTCAGGTGCAGTATCAGAAACAATCAGCCGGAACAGGGATAGTGCACAGGTGAGGGGAAGAACGGGGAGTAGACAGATACAGGACAGAGAGGAAAATTAGTAAAATGGGAAGAAGAAATAGACAGAAATTTAAAGCGAATATGGAGATACAGAAAAAGGGAATGGAAAAAGAAAACTAGAACGGGGAGCCGAAGATAGGTGTAAAAGTAAGAGAACTTAGAGAGGTACGAGGGAAAGAAGAAATAGAAGTAGGAACAAATTAAACAGTGGGTAGAAGTGGAATAAGGAAAAGAACGCAGTGAGGAGATACAAAGGAGAATGGAAAGATCTTGAAGAGAGATTAAGGAGAACAGTGTGAGGTAGTGGTGGTGTGAAACCACAGAATAGAAAGACAGAGGATCGAATTTTCAGATGGAAGGGGAACAGATAGAGAGAAGAGAGGATCAAGCTCAAAATGTGGAAGGTAGCAACAAGCAAGAGACTGGCAATTAAGGGTGGGCAGAATGTTTCAGTTCACCCATGGAATTGGCAGCATTTGGCAATTCTGGCGACGTGTAAGTAGGATACTGCCCCAATCCAGATTTTGCCTTACTTTGGCTTTGGACAAGTTGCTAATGTAAGTGGACAGAGGGATGTCAGTCGGTTCTGCTTCTGCTTGACCTTTCGGCTGCCTTTGATATAGTGGACCATCAAATTCTCCTGTTGAAACTGCAGTCAGTTGGTTTAGGGGAGCAGCTTTGAATTGGATGAAGTCCTTTCTCTTGGGCAGGTATCGGGCTGTATGTTTACCTCACTATTAATCTGAATTCAAACATCAATCACAGGGAGTACCGCAGGGCTCTGCTCCCAGCCCCAACCTGTTTAATATCTATCTGAGGCCACTCATTATCCTGTTAAAGAAGCATGGATTCAAAGTGAATGAGCCAATGACATCCAGCTAATTTTGTCCTGTAATAAAGATTTGAAGGAGGTACTGGTGGCCTTTCAGAATGGTATGCTGGATATCTCCGGATGGATGAATGCAAACTCATCAAAATTTAAATGGAACAAAACTGAATTCCTATGCTGTTCGGCAAGTAAGACCCTTATAAATCTCCCTCATAATTTTTAGCCGCTCCGATCTGGAGATGAGTTGGCTCAGTTAGAATCAGTCCGTAATCTGGGGGTTATCTTTGAAAACATACGATCTCTGGAGAACCAAGTTACAAAGACAGCTGGCACATGTTTCTCACTTCTGCATAGTCTTAGGAAGGTATCACCACTACTCAGGAGTCTAGTCAAACCTCTTATAGCGCAGGTGAATAGTCTATTGCAATTCTTTGTTATTGGGGGGCATCTGAATATCTGCTTAATAGATTGCTTAGAGGCGAGGTGGCAAACTTGCCTTAAATAGATCTCGTAGATCAACGGCATCCAGTGCCTTGAGGGAGCTACATTGTTTGCAGCTGAGACAGAGGATCCTGTTCAAGGCTATGTGTATTGTGTTCAAAGCATTACATGGATCTGGCTCATTGCCCACAAGATGGAAACTAAAAAGATGCACCCCTAGACGACATTTGTGTTCTAGCATGATAAACTTAGTCTGTGTTAGGAAGGTGCAGAAGGTAAAACAGGGTGGTCGGGCCTTTTCAGTCAAAGCAGCACAAATCTGGAATAAGCTTGCACGATCACCCAGTTCCATAAAGGAACTGCGACGTTTTCAGAAATCCCTGAAAACTTGGTTGTTCCCAAAATAAGTTTCTGTGCATAGTGGGCATTTCTATATACTAGTTAGCGCCGGAATACTGTCGCTCTCTATAAATGTTATATATTATTAATAATAATTCTGTGTTACTCTTGTAACACGGAGTTCCGACCAAGGGGAAATGTGGAAGTGGAAGTGATCACAGGGAAGAGTTGATGGCTGGATCTCTACAAAAAAGGGTGTACATATATAGGAAGAATGGGAAAGAATAGGGAAAAGTTAAGCAATAAAGGGTACAGATGAGGATGAATGAAAGGGACAATAGAGGTGCAGGAGAAAACAGCCATTGACGCGGATCTTTAATAAATATTAAATATAGTGATCGGACAATTTCTATAGCTTGTCCTAAACCAGAAATAGCTAAATTAATATATTCATTTTCAGGCTAGTTTCCCTCCTATGACAGGCAGAACCTTCAATAGTGAAAATAGGTTTTGCGGCTTGTTGCTACAGCAACATGTTATTACGGGCCAGATGTATCAAAGGTTTTTACCCATTCTGTGTCTATGGGAAACAGTGTTTTGTACATATGGCCCTACATTTCTACATGTTTCACCTTTAAATAGCATGCACTCTACATTGTGCGCTATAGGTCCTAATTGGGTGACTTATTAATATTTTAAAATATGTTTTTCCCCTTTAAAAGAGTTATTTTTAAAGGTTAGACTTCAGATCTAAACTGTAGAAGTCTGGGAACATGAGTAGACCAGAAGCCATGTTTCCATGTCATATTGCTGGTTGGCACAATGAGTGCTGCAGTCCACAGGGGTCATTTAACTTTTCATTCCATATGTTTTATTTTGTACATCATCTTCTACAGCCTTATAGGAGAGTTAGATATGCCAGTCAGGGGTTAGCCAATTTTATACATGTTTTAGGGGATCAAAGCACGTACAGTGGGCACTGGACAGCATTGCCCCAGTGTGCAGTCTAAACAACAGCAATACAATTCAGCAAACAATATGGGTGGTCACTAAATAACCAGCATTTTCTCACAGTAGGGAAAAAGAAGCAATATATATATTTTGTTGCAGCGTTAGTCACTTCACTAGAGTTAATGGTCCCCTTCAGCCGATGCTTAGTATAACTAGCCCTTTCAAAAGAGATAACAATGGTGACCTATGATGTATGTGTTGCCACTTGAGGGACTAAGGTCAAGGCTTATCTGCAACTGGAAACAAAATCTTAAAAACTTAATTGCAGTTTACACAGGGTGCACAGAATTATTCCTTGTAATTATATCATTTTTTAAACAAGTTCATATTCACATCACACAGTTTGCAAAGGTGTTGTTTTAAGAGATCACCTAGCAAGAATCTCAAACATGTGGAATCTCTTTTTAAGGTCCCATATCTTGAGTCTCAAAGTACTTTCTTGAGAGACATGTATATGATGAACATGAAATATACTGTATTATACTGCAGTGCTAATAGAAAGAGGTCCTGTATTATTGCTGCCTAATTTGCCCTCACTTGGTGTATAATGTAGTAAACATTGCTGCAAAATGTTGTCTTCTACTGCTGCATAATTCCAGTGACCATGGTTATATTTTTACACCTAGAGTCAAATAAAATTACCAAATCAGAAACTAGGTAGATGAGTCCTGTATTGAGGGCATTAGGATAGGCTGTGCTTTAATTTTCAGCTTTTGTACGTGTGACTTAAATTTGAGGTTACTATATGGCTTTGTCGCCCAGGACAGTGTCACTCATTCCTCTGTTTTTTTGTTTTTGTTTTAATAACATGCATTCTATGAGTTTGATCCTGGTTCACGTCAGCTGCTCCATCTAAACTAAAACACGAGAAAAGAATGATTTGTCAAAAAAAAAGCCAGGGCAGGAGAATTTCATCTGGGGATATGGAATCCTCCTTTAATCCGCTTAATTGACAGTCTAATCCATGGTTGACGGCATCCCCCCAAGTATGGCCCATGTCTGCCTTGGTGCATTTGCTTTGCCTAACCCTAGAGCTTTCAGGCAAAATGCAGGTAGTGTGTTGTGGGGAGACGTGACAAGAGGAATCCCTGTATGCGCTAACACATTTACAGTTTCTAAATGACAAAATAACGGATGGACTGCCAGTAAAAGTCTTCACTATGGCTATCAATTGGAGCTGCGTAGTCATTCATGTTTTTTCCCTACTGCGCGATGCTGATCATACACTGGATGTCAGTCTTGGTCCTGCTCCAATAGGAGCTGTCCTGCACAAAGCAGGCCGCACTCTTCTGAACGGAAAACTATGGCACAACAGGCACCCAATCTAAATCTGGACGTACCTGTTGTGTTTTACTGTGTCACATTAAAACAAAAGGTAGCAGGTGGAATTGTCTTTGTGTAGTTAATATAATCTAAACTTTTATTTATGTTGGTGAGGGTTATTCTGTATTCCATTCTCAGACTGGAGGCCCAGAAGTTTAACAGACTTCTGCTGCAATTTCTTCTTCATGTACCCATGGCTAATAATAAAGACAAGTCCTCAGAATGGACCCATATGATAAATAAAATGTTATTAAAATGTCCCGCAGCTGCCTGGATGAACCCAAAGCTTCCATATACCATTGTACGCCTGTGAATTATCTGCACTTCACCTAATTATCAAAACCCACCTCCACATAATCCAATGAACACAATGGTCCTAAGTGAGAAAAGAAAATGGGATAAGGACTTATTAGGAAGTCTGGAAGCATCAGTCTATGTTTCACGACATTATAAACATTTTGCCATAAATTATAATTATTGTGAAATCAAATAAATAAAATCCTAGCATACAAAGTCATAGTACGTCTAGTGGCATAAAAGGGGACCTGTTCTGGTGAAAGAACCTACTACCTACATCTGAGGCTTTCACAGCTGTTGAACTCTGTTGGGCCAGTCCTATGCAGTCTTGGGAAATCATGTCAACTGGGAAACCCTTGTAACGGGTGTTGCCTGTTGTCCCTGGATCCTCAAGTACCAGATGATCCTGCGAAATCACTGAATGCTCAAAATCTCCTCTTAAGGTTTCCCTTACCAAACAGAGCACGCTGAAGCTCTCTGTTGGCAAAAAGGCCTATTGTCAGCTTACAGTGTGCTTAGAGCCCACCTATTGCTTACCAAAGGTTGATCTTACCTTCATTGTCATTTGCTTTCTTTCATTCGTTAACTTGGGTAGGCTTTCCTTCCACTTTTTGTGTACGTCCGTCCCGTTGAGCATGGACGCATCTCTTGTCCGTTTCCACTGCTTTCTTCTCAAGCACTATTTTTTCTTTTAGGTTAAGCACTCAATGAGATTGCATATGTATTCCAACTGTCTCCCTCATGGTCTTTCCTCCTCAGGCTGCACTATGTGTTGCTGTCTGTTGCTTGTGTACTCCCCCCCCCCCCCCCCAGTCCCCCTCCTGTTGCTCTGCCCCTCGTGTACTTCACCCCCTGTGTTGCTTTCTTACTCCTGTGCTTCTCCACCACCTGTTCCAAACTGCTTTCTTATATCCACTGCTTCTCCTCCACACCTCTGCCCACCATGTCACTTCTTAGCACTCGTGGCCTCCATATTGCTTCCGCCCTCTTTTGTCGTAGTTGGACTCTTGCTGTAGGCAAGACTGCTGGTTTAAGGATGACAGGACTTATGTTTGTAGGTGACTATGCCAGTCCTACAGCAAGTCGCAAATGTCGTCCCAACCCTTCCGGCTCACAAGCAGTGCCTAATCAAAAACTCCAACAGTAAAAGGTGATTTGTGGCAGCCTTTACGCATGGACTCAAAAGTGTGACATCTCAGGGAATGTCATGGTTAAACGGATATTCCCCATTTCTTACATTAACAATATGTCTCAATCAAACACAGGCAATGAAGAAGATGCAGTAAAGTTTCAATAGGTTTTATTTAGCAAAACTGCATTCTGCAATAAGTTGCATGGGCTGCAATGATTAGGATAATGAACAGTGCAAGAAACAGAATGGTAAACACAAGAGTCAATGACATAAAGTATGAGATATGTCCTAATACCCTACCATAGTGAGCCTAACCTCAAACCTAAAAGAGAGCTAGATATGTTAAACTTAATCTGCCAATGCCATGTCCATGAGACGAGCCCCCAAACCTCATTACCTTGGAGTGAGGTCTCTAGCTCAGACTCCGTAGGGACATGAAGACTGGGTCAGCATCAAGGAGACATGCAGCATCGATAGCAGCGATGGCATCTGGTCGGAATACATCTGACTATCTGTTTAATTGAGGAATATTTATACACATCTACTTGGACCCCTGACATAGATTTGTTCCCAAACAATAGATAAGAAGGCATGCTTGGGACTGTAATTAATATAAGCAATTCCCTCGAAAGCAGTGAAGAGGGAAAGTACCCAAAGTGAACACCTACAGTTTGTCTATCTTTGTTGCTTGATATTGACGCCTTAGCGCGGTGGCGCCGATAACACAAACTAAAACATGGGCCTAACTAAAAACAAGGCAGCCATCTTAAAAGATTTAATTAAATAAATGTGCTAAAATAGAGCAAGCTAAGTAGGGTAAAAATCACTGGGTGACGGGGGCACGAGTCTGCAAACCAAAGGCTAAGCTAACTCCTGTATCCCATTAAAACAAACTAGGATTCACTTCACTTTGGCTAAGCCAGTAATTCTCAAAGATGAGACTGACTTTGCCAAGGCTTGTTAGACTTTGATACCCAGTGGTTGGTCATTACAAAAAGTCAAGGTTTACTCTTGCAGGGTGTGAGTGGTTGAATACTTATTTACAGTTAAGCTTAAAATGACACATAATTATAATGTTCCACAGTGTAATTAGAAGTAAAATACTTTATTTCCAAATAAAGTTTTACTAATGTGATAAACATGCCTTTCCTTAGCTATACTATAAATTATTTTTTACCATCAGCACTGTTGGCATCCTTACTGTCCTATGCACATAGGGGGATCCAGTGTATGTATGTGTGTGTGTGTGTGTCTGTGCACATGAATGGATCCCACTGGTATCTGCTACCCTGCTCCATCGTTATGCAAAATACATGTACCATAAATTCCACACCGATGTATACGAATGACTTGCACTTAGGATGGCAATCTGAGTTAGCGCACAGAAATGGAACTTTATATGAGTGGGTCGATAGGCCTTCATTCCAGTGCCACTGATAATAAGGTGTGGTCACAACTACTGATTCACAAATAATGGTATGCTGCTACCACCGCTGTACATGCTAAATTCATGACAGAGATGATATTTCACTGTCAGACAAATAAAGGTAAGGTTGGAGCTCTCCTGAGATCCAGGACAGGTCGAGGCTTAGGCCTCCAGATAAACGCTAGATTAGCTTGAGGCTGTTGTCAGAATTAAAAAAAAAAACAGGATACTAGATACTCGCAGATGGGCACTCAGGACAGGGAACATGACTGTACGCCATGCAGGAGATATCCCTATTCCAACAGTTACCTTAGGCAGAATCTTAATGAAATGATCTATTTAGGTGCTATTTTGATTGTCAAGGTCAGCCCCTTACAAACTTGTAGCCATTCTTTCACCCCTTATGTTGTGATATCTTGAACACAGTAAAATAAAATGTATTGGGACTTCTTTACTGTCCCCACACAAGGGACTGTCGGCTTTTGAGGCACCTGCACTCCACTAACACACAATTTGACCACACCAACCTCCTTTCTTGGGTATTCTTGATTTGTGACATGTAGGGTTGTGGACCAAACACTTCCTGAAAGAACTTGCAGTGTGGAATGTACTTCACCTGCTGGAGATTATCCATCATGAAAGAATGTTCTTTCTCCTGCTGCAGCTTTCTAATATCTCCCCTGTCCAGTCTCTTAATAAGCATTGTAGAGCAGTTTAGGAATTTTCGGCAGCTGCCTGTGTTCTGACAATGCCACTCGTCTACTAGGAGTTTTATGAGTGTTCTCTTTCCAGTGCATAGTGAATTCAAGCACTATTAAATCTATCTACTGTTGAGACATAGCCATATCACTCACGAGTGGTTCTGTTGGCAATCTCTTGAAGAGCAAAATAAGTGAATTAACAATTTTTCTTACAGTCCAGGTAAGTTTACACCTTTTGTGAACTCCAATAATTGGCACAATATGTCTAAATACCACCAATTTTAACTTTGAGAATTGTTTTAACATGATCTAGAGTTTTTAGTTCCATGATGTCTCACATATCTGTGTTGATGCTAGAGGCTGTTGTGGCCTTACTGATTTATATACAGGTTTGCGACACAGGTTTTTCAAAATGAAGGCCTCCGAGTATTGTCTGACCTCCTCAAGCTGTTTGTTCCATTTTTAAATGAGATAACCGCACTTTCTGTCATGGTTTTCTCTCAAGATGAAAATATTTGATTCATTGCTGTTAATTTTCATATTGTTCCCTCCATGTTAGTGGTACACCCCAGGCAAATGGGCTTTCAGCACATTTTCATTTCTTACCAGACTGGTAGTTTGATGGGCATACAGGGCCAGTGGGACTTCAAGCTCCTTGATCTTTGGGGTGTTTTTGGAGACCTACAAGATTACTGGCTACATATTGTTCAGTAAGAGTGTGAACAGTAAGGCTGCCAGCAGGCATCCTTGTCATACCCTTTCTGGTGCCTTAAACAGAGAGTTCCATTACACTTGTTGATTCAGTATCACCTTGGAGTTGTACCTGTAGTCAGAACCTTTAATAGAGAGAAGTCTACATACCCAGCACTTTTAATTTCCCTCTCTGTCTATCTGAACAAATGCTGATGAGAAATCTAAAAATGCCACAAAAGAGGTATCTTTTCTGTTGTACTGAACTTGTGCTCTACACGTAGCGGAGTGGGTATCTGGCCCACATCGTCAAAAGATCACCCAGAACTAGCCTTCGACTAGAAACAAGTCATTGCTCTCATATGTTCAGGACTGGACTTCTTTTATGATTATATGGTGGAGGTTTTATAGTCAATATCAATTAAACTGCTTGGTTGCTAAAATGTGGCATCTGTTAGGGATCTTTTATCATAAATCGGTGTGATGGTAATTATTCACAATGATTTTAGAAAAGTCCGGGTTTATCCAAACAGGATAAAACATTGTGTAGTAGGGCGGCCAACAATTTCCTTTGTGTCTTAAATATGCCTAGGGTCGCTGGTGTCACATGTGGCATGGGGTACTTGGCAACACAGTAGTAGTCACCTATCAGGATATTCTTTGAAAGATGAGCAGCCATTATAAGGATTAGCCGGTAACAGGACAGGAAAACAAGTGAAAAGCCAATTTGGCTGGGTAAGGACAAGTCCTATAACATATTTGCCTCTGCGAGGCATTTTTCTGGAACTTTTGTATAACTGTGATCATAATTCTTATTTCAATAGATTTTTAACATGGAAAAGCCGGTAACATTTCCGTTAATCACCCAATAAAAATGTGGGAGTGCCATCTGAAAGACTTGTAGACCTGGTTCATATTCAGTCACAAGACAGGCCAGTTGTACAATAATTAGTAGTGCAGCCAAATGTTATTGGCACACCTGAAAGGAGGACTGGTCAGTGGCAGAATTAGCCATCAGTAAGTCTTGCAGCTTAAAGGGCAATAGAGTTAGGGTGGTATCAGTCACATGTCTAGAAGCCGACTCCCCATCATTGCTGTGTCACATGCAGTGTAACTCCCAAATTATTGGGTTCACACCTGGTAGATAGCCCAATCCTCCACAGGGAACTGCAACCTTTTTGAAGAAGTTAAAAACGAGTGGGTTTTTCCAGTCACAGCTCACGGGGGCTATAGGTACAGGCGGCGCACGGGGTGAGGGGGAGATTATTAAAATAAGATAAATACATTTTAGAAAAACTTGCCGCCGCCGCTCCTCCGTCTCCTCAGGATGCGGCCAATCCTGACACCGCTTAAAGCAGCATCAGTATTGGCTGGGAGCACCCAGCCAGGGCACTCCCAGGCAGACTGGGAGCCTGTGCCTTCTCTATCCAGCCTGGCAACAAAGTGCCGAGATGCATAGAGCGCACTGCGCATGTGTGTTTGGCCGGCCCGAGATAGCCGGCCAAACACACATGCGCTCAGAGAGGAGCCAACAGTGCTCTCCATCCTTAATGCCCCACCCCTTTAACAATGAAAGGATAATAAACTTAGTTTATTTTAGTTTATTATCCTTTCATTGTTAAAGGATTTGCAGCGCTTGCTGCTGGTGGGGGTGAAGAGGCAACGCTCCTCCGCTATAGCAGAGGAGCCGCCACTGGGTTTTTCTCACCCATCCCCGCCCAATTATGCCCTCCATGCAAGTATTATTATAGGTGTCCGATAAAACTGTCAGAGAATTAATTATCTGCAGGTGATAGAACAGAGCCCCACTCAGTCACTGAATACAATGCAAACACGCAAGTATTCGTTTTATACACTATTGATCTACACATTGTGTGAATAAGAAGGATCGTTAATATTACGAGTAGCGCAGAAAGTAATAAACACACTAAGGCAAAGATTAGATAATTCCTAATCACTTTTAATCACCCGTCAGTAATCAATTAGTCTGATCCCTGCCTAGGCTACAATGAGCTGTCTAATAGTGCAGTTGTATTAGTTTATTTGTATATACCAAGACATGTAACGCTTAACCACATACCTCTTAAGCCATCGACCAGAACTCAGAATTCAACATTTCAGCCTCCCTCAAGCAACTAACAGTATTCTATCTCCACCGAAACACCAGTATGTATTATACCTTTATTAAACATATTGCTTTGTAGAACAAGGTGGCGTCAGTTTGTGCTGGTCTTCTGCTTTGCTGCACAGGATAGTGAATAATACTCTTGTCCAAATTATAGGAAGTGTGCAGAAGCTTGCTGCTGCTATATTTTCTTCCTTCAAGATGAAGCTTGCAAGGTAATCTCCCGACGTACCCACATTTCAGTTGCTGTGTTTATTAAAGTGCTTCAGAAAATGGCAAATTTTCCCTCTTTGCCCTGTTACAGTGAGACTCCGAAAAAGATGACAGTCAAATACATAGGTAATTAGTTCCATGCACAATTGTAATTGCTCCTGTTAGAAATACTGCATAGGACAGCCCACTGTTTGAGAAGAACCTGGGTATAAAGTGCATATAAGGTAACGCGAGGCTCCACCCAACAAGAAACTTCTTAAATATACAATTAAATGAGCCCTCGACTCAATAATCAATCACAATATACTACTGTAGCGAACACACATAAATCGCATTATGAATATAATATGTATTTTATGTTTCAATTTAATGTGCATTGCCAAAAGAAAAATGGAGGTGCAAAACAGCACAAGTCTCAGTGCAGTGATAGAGCTACAAAAGAAATGTAGAAAAAAAAATCAACTAGTCAAAACATATTGACCTGAAATATAAGAAATCCAAATAAGTGGCAACAGTAATTTGGCCAGGGACCTGATCAATCAGTGAACATAAGTCCAAAGTAATATTAGTGCCACTTATGAAGAGTTGATGTTTCTACTTATGTGAGAACATCATAGAGTTATCATCAACACAAAATCATCTGAGACAAATGATTCCTGATGGTTTGACGTTGATGGCTCTAAGGCTAAACTTGTTATGCAACAATCGCCCCATATATACAAAAGGCTGAACAAAGAAGACGCTTCGGTATCTTAACAGAGATAAATTAGAAGCTATAGAAGGAATAAAAATTGGGTTTTCTAGCTTATTGATTGTTAATGGAGATGAAGGTGGAATCAAAGACAGCAATAGCATGTTTTTTTAATGCTTCTGGTCAATGGCACATGGAAATTTAACAGCCTTGATCTCCATATCTCAGAACGAGCCTGGATTCATAATATGGTTCTCCTTTGTGTCAGTAATACAAGTAACCTAACTTTAGAAGAATGCCAATTAGATAATTCAGCAATAAAAGTCTTTACACTATTCAGTTTAACAAGTGTTTTAAAATTCATCTTACGCAGTCATTGATGGGATCCCTAGTACCATAATTAAAACGCTTTCTATCCACTGGTGTGCGGGGGATGAATTGTATTATTACTCTTTGTTCAGATAGCCAGATCTGGTCATTTTCCTCTGTATTTTTTGGTGATACAGTTCAAACAGCCCATAAGATGAGAGAATAGAGTAATCCAGATTCTTGCAGGCTATTTTGTTTACTGGACTGTGCAGTGGACATCTTTGCTTGTATCTAATATGAATGACCTGAGAATTGGTAAGAATAAAAAAAAACTTTGTTTGCAAGGGAGCAGATTGGTTTCACATTGGTCCACATGCCTTCGTAATGTGTTTTCCTGCAACAAAGTCCACGTTGCAACTGCTTCATGGACTTTCACTGAGTAGTCCCTCCTATGCCAAACACTGCCCGACTTAGGCACATCTTGAGGATTATTATACTTCTTTAAAGTAGGTTCAATTCTCTAATTGTGTAGGTGTTCCGTTGGACCTCCTGGGCTCAATGTCTGGGAAAGGTCTACTTTTATGATGGTCTCAATCAGCGGTTCATATTTGTGCCTCAGTATATTTTGTTATTTCTGTCAAACCTACTGATTGGTTTGCCTGTGGTGGGTAGATACTTTCTGCAAGACAATCTTCTGTTAACAAGTCTTGTATGCAGATGGCCTTGTTGTAATGTCCAAGACAGGAATAGGGAGATAAAGGTGGACAGCTTATCTAGCTATTAGAAAGTAAATACATTAACAGACACGGGCTTGTCCCTTGCAACAAATGCACTAGCATTCAGTTCACTAACAGTTTATTGGAAGAAACTCAGCATTGTGTTGTGAGCGACAGCACACTGTGTGTGGTAAGTGCTTTGAATAAGTTCATCCAGGTGTACGGTGACCTCTTGCTATATCTTCTGACTAAGCACACGCAAAGTATCCACTGTAGTCCTACATGGCTGCTGGCTGCCTATTCCATAATCTAGAAACCCCATTTAAACATAAAATCGAGAGCAAGTGCTGGAATGTTGCATTATCACTTCCAAAAGGCATAATAAATGAAAATCTTTGTTCAGTTCCAAGTAAGGTTTATGCTCGCTTGATATGGAAGCTGAAGCATTGTTAATGAAATGCAGAAAGCTGTTCAACCATCTTTTATCTTATATTGGAAAAACCTATATATCCCAGATGGAGGTCTGCCAAGGTGGCAGAGACCCCTCTCTCTCTCCCCCCAGCAACAGACCGCCCGCTCAATTTGATCATTTCTGATAAAAATTCTCCTGCTCACATGATGGAAGATGTTTCATCATAAATTGGTGCTTAAAGGATCGTCATGTCATGGCAACCCATGCTGCCTTATTTTTTGTTTCTTAGTAACAATCCCCCAAAATGTGGTTGTGTTTTTGAGGGAAAAAAATGATGAAGATCCCGATGCCTAGAGCATGTCTTTTTATTTTTTTCTCTGCCTTGATCCACCATGCCTTGCTAGCACACATGGGCACAAATAATCTGCATTGGGACCCCTTGCTGTAAATATGGTGGGTGTTCCAGTGCGCCAAAGCTGCTGGGATGCTGACAAAGACTGCCAGCGAGGACTCTGCTGCTGGTCAGTCAATGGCATTATCCCAATAAATGTATTGGGGGACCCATGAGTTTGTTGGATATAAATGCTGCCGATTTTGTGGCAGAGCTTCTTCCCCACCAGTCTTTAAATGACCCCTTTGTCTGGTGCATTAGAAATACAGAATGATAAATAGCAAGAAGTAAATGAGCAGACTGTGATTAATATTAGAGAAAGTGAGATGTTACCTGATGCTACCTGTTGCAAGAGGCCCACAGAGTAATGTAGGGCTAAAAAAAAACAAATATACTTGTTTAAGCTTTTCACAGGCACACCTAAATATTTCAGGTTTAACCTTGATTTTAATCTGCCCCTCAAAGACAAACGCGCTCAATGGATTCATTTACCACAGTTTCAAGAAAATATGTTTACCTTTTATATCAGTAAAAGGGATTTGCTTTAAATACACAAAGCGGACTGGCTAGAGATGCAGATGCACAGGTTATTGCATATTAATGAATTTCATTACATGCTGAATCTGATTTGCAAAGAAACCTTAAGAATTATATAGGAGGGTCAAAGGGGCGAAGAACAAGTAATGCAAACGGTGATATGGTGAAGAACATAATAGAGGTGACTCATAAAAAACAGCATTCAAAACAATACAGACCATAACATCCTTAAATGCATTGATTCTGTTGTGATATGCTGATGTAAGAGTATGTTTCAACCCTCAAATCCATATATTATGGACACAATCATAAGCACAAGAACAATGAGTGACAGGTGACCATTAACATAACCACTAAAACTTTACCATCAACAAAGAAAAAGGATGGGATCAAGAGCTTTCAGAAGGATCTCCCTTTGCACAGTGGGTGGGAAAGGTTTCTTCTGCCTCTGGGACATTGGGCTGTTTGAAGAGCTGTGCTGTCCTGATGTGACTGGCAGAAATCATGGCAACTAGTGTCAGAAGTGAGCCTTCTGAACACTCGTCGTCATCTTCATTCATCGTTAATGACAAATCCACAACTCGCTCTTTTTGTCCGGGTGAAGAGCCTGTCACATTGTTGACTTAAGACTCGAAGCATCAACGCTCTAATACATTCTGGGAGGGCTAACTCGCTAGTCCTTCCTCCTGAGACTGCGCTGGCCATTAGAAAAATCTCTTATTTACAACACTGCTAACAAGATGCCAAACTCTTCTCTGTTTTAAGCAGAACAGAGTACATTATTTTCATGTGTTGATGATATATTTTGACTATGTTATATAGTATCACTGAACGAATCATCTCCTTCGGATAGCTAGTTGCGTGTGTTTTCTTCTAAAATGCTGATCCACCTTGCTTCACTCGAGCACTGCACCGGTTTACACCATCATGTTTTTCGTAGTACCAGCTATTTTTTTTGTATTCAATGTATGTGTGTTACCAACATGAATACAATTTAATACAAAATATTGTTCCTATTGTTCTCTCTTTTTGTATTATGGTGGCTTACCTCTGATTGGGCTTCCAGTCTTTAGGGTCTTATAATGTCCCTACTTGTAATTGCTATTAGTAATCTAACTATTTAATTCTATCCTGAATAAGTGATTGTTTTTGCTTGACATATAGCTCAAGGCAAGTATAAAAGAGCCTAATAATGGAAAAAACACAGTGGGAGTAGAAAACAACTTGTGGTTGCACACAAAGTATCCCTGAGTGACAGTTAAAGATAAGAAAACATTTTCATAAGACCACAGATCAAGTGTGAGAAAATCACACCCACCAGAAGCTAGTTTCCAGGAAATGGAGGTGTGATTGTGTCCTGTGACATGCTGTGGTACCTCTGCTACGGCACACGTGGGACTGTCTTGTTTATTTTGACATCATTTTCAAAGGGTTTTAGGCGTTTGACATTTGTGAAGTGGTAGACTAAGTATTGTGCAAAATACAAACTGATCGTTTTTTGACAATTCATTTGAATGCAGAAAGGCTAGTGGTGGAAGTAAAATGGTAAATGGTTTCTTGATGAAAGGTGAGGCTTTTTTTTACCAGAAATTACGCGAAATATCCATAACCTTTTCAGAATTTTTAATTTCCAGACTTGGTTAATTTCGTTTGGTACCAAAAATTATAGACTACATTTTATGAGAGGAACCGTAGGAGGCAAGCGGTTACTCCTCTGAAACTCCCTCCACGGCACTGTACCACTTTGTTATGGATTATCTCAGAAAATCGAAAGGTTTGAATCACCGTGAGGTGTGTGTAGAGAGGACCAAGATACAGGAAGTTCAAGTGATAACTCGCCTACCAGAAACTAAGTTCTGGGTTAGTTGTCCCAGCTGCTAGTATCGAAATAAACCAACGAAAGCCATGCCATACACGAACATAACAATAACTAACATTTCCTATATTGTTCACTTGTGGAAACAGGAGAAGAAGTTCTTGTTTATTCAGAGGCTCAGCAAGCATCATAGTGTTTGTAAAGTTCCAAAGAGCAGATTCAATTGCAAAAGAAATACCTAGGTGACCAATGTAAACAGGAATATCCAGAGTAATAACGCAAAATGTCAGCACCCCGTCCCCACAGAATGGGATGAAGGGCCCCTGATCTTCCCTTATTTTACAGATATTTGTTGGCTTTCAGCTAAATAGGGGGCCCCCTGGTAGGTTGAACCCGGCCTCACGGTCAAGTGAATGGAGAGAAACCACCAGCGCACAACTAGATTTACTTGCACTGATCACTGGGCCATGCAACAGATCGTTTACAGCAGCTTAAGAATTGCGGCAGCTGCAGGCAACATGTGAACCAAAATATGTTAACATACCACAGAGTGGCAAAAAACCTCAGACCATAGTGTGGAGTTTGGTATAAAATATTAATTTTCTAATAAAAACTTGGAAAAAGGACATATTTAGGGATATTCTCAGGGCGTTTAAGCAGTCTATTTTGTATTGTGAGCTACTTAAAATTAAGACCAAGGGCTTTATTTAGAGTTTTTAATACACAAGGGGGTGTTTCCCCCACCACAGCTCACAGAAAAAACAAAAGTTGGCACCTTAATCCAAGATTTGAGAGCATGCGCAATCTTTGGCGGCTTTCGTGTACAATGTGAAGCTACTTGAGTTTTGTTATGTTGCGATGCTGCAGTGATCCCTCCAGTCTAGGCAAAAAGGTTTAATGTGAGCGAGTGTGGAAAGAGAGCAGCTAGATAGGTCCTGGTGATCCATAGTATGGTGAGAGAATTTATGTGAGAGGAGAGTTCTAAGACGTCAAGTGACTCCACAAAGGTTGTGTTCCTGGTTTTGGTGGAAGCATACCCTGGGAGATTGAAATCCATTAGCTAGGCAGTAATGTGGCTAGCTAATGGATTTCTGGGTTAGATACAAGATCTTTGGATATCCCAGTGAAAATATATATGTATTGAAATCAGTAGATAACAAGATGGTTTGAAACTGAGATCAGTAAGCAGGTTACAGCATATATGACCATAATCAACTTTGTTATGCTTGTAATAATACTATTTGCTACCAACTGATGTCACCAAAGGTCTAACATCCACCTTTATTTTTTTCAATAGGAGTACCTACCGTCAGTCATGTCGGAGGTGCCGGAACACACCACAATACCTATGTCGGAACCAAGTACAAATGGCTTTCATGTGAAGAAAATGTCCATTAATGGCCAACAGAAAGGTGTCAAAGGAAGCACAGTCTCCTTTCATAACATCTGCTACAGGGTGAAAATGAAAAGTGGCCTCATATGTCGCCCAAAGATTGTTGAAAAAACTATACTGACCGAAATCAAGTAAGTATCTAATACTTCTTTATTGGTTACTTTAGGATTGCGGGGCCTGTGAAGAGAAAGCGAGAAAGAGCTGAGTGTAAAAGATGTTTCGTGATGTTGGGTAGTCTGGCTATTTGCGTGGCTACATGACCAACTTTGCTAAAATTCCTGAACAACTTACACATTTTTGTAACATGTTTTTTGTGCATCAGTGAATGAATGCAAAGAATATGCTTGCTTCACTTGTGGGATAAGTAATATTTATTGTTATATTTAAATTCAAAGATTTGTTTTTCGGGTTGAATAGTTAGAGGACCTTAACAGGTATAAAGATTATCCGGGGATGAATAATAAGTGTCATGCTTGCAAGATTCTGTAGATTTGTTCTAAAGGCCATGATCCTTCTTCAGTCTATTCTTAACTGTGTCTTACCACAATCAGAGAGTCGGGGAGAGAGGAAAGACTAACAACCCATACTTTCTCCCCAGAGACAGAACCGTATAAACAGGAAGTATGGGGTATTTGTGTGGGAACCACTGGCAACAACTTTTACCTTGGACCCTTTTGTCTCAGATTTTGAGGTTTATTTTGCGTGCTGCTTAAAGCTATGTGGTAGGGGAAATTTGCTTTACGGACTAGGTGGTCTCACACACTATATAGTGTCTTGCGTCATCATATGACCACCTAGCCCCATTCAGGTAGGACAATGCCACCTGGACGGACTCAACCTCACCAGTTAAAGAACTCAGAGGGAGTGCAGAGATTAATGTTATCTGGACAGATGTGGGATCCAGTGTGCTAGGGAAATTATAAAAACACCTAGTCAGCCACCTGTGTAATAGTACACCTTTATTTGTGGTGACTGCTGGTGAGATTAAGAACAAATGATGGGACACCTATATCAGAGTAATGACTCGAAGGGTCACCTATCTATTTATTCTTAACTATGCACATTCAGTGGCAGACCAGTGTGGTAGCCAGCCTTGATAAAATACCGGTTCATGCTCTTTTACCCCAGGCCTACTGCTTCTTTATTGTTCAGAAAATATCCCTGTTCTTAGGTTCTCTGCTTTGCAGGAAGCAAATGCGACCTGGTCACATCTAGAATAAAGATGCAGACAACCAGAAAGTTCTGAAAAAAGCAGTTTGTGAGGCTAGGGTATGTACACAATTCAGTTCGCTTCTCCCTAGGCATTGCCTCTTTCCTACACTTCAGCCATCACTGTGATTTCAGCTAGTCTTGGCAGTCAAAAGTGGGAGTTGGTGAAGCCAAAGTTTTTGCTGGGTAATTGAAACGTTCACATTAGAGAAGCTGGGAGAAGATACTCTGAAAACAAGGTGGCACAATAAGGCTGTTTCCATGAAGGTCAAGACATCATGAGTTTGATAAAAAGGCTCCATGTGTATTTTCAGCATAGCACGGTATCACGCAGTTGGCAGGGCAGGTACTGTGGTGTTTTGACCCTGAGTTTGAGGGGAGCTGGAAACCTTCCAAAGGACACAGGATGCTCTGGGTGCAGCAGAGGTTGTGCTCAGGATGGGAGCTATCATGGGAGATGGGTGCCGAGTAGCCTTGCAGCGCATAAACCCTGCATGTTAATCATGACCCATAGTTCCTCCCTAACTTCATCAGTTAAGCTGCTAGACACACTTTAGCCTTACTCCCTACAAAATGCACACTGCCTGCCCACCAGCCCCTTCTCTTTAAGGGTTGAGCCAGTTGACATTAGAACCACACATCTCATTCTGTGAAGCGGGACAACCATTCACCTTTTGCGGTACATACTCTGCTCCCTCAATCCTTCCCTCGTGATGCCACACTTTTGTGTCACCTTAGAAACTGCCAGAAGCATCAACACAGGAACCCATTAGGTGGACAATCTGACTTTGTAGGATTTATCCTCCACCTCTTGTAGTCACCGCCAGTGCTGCCCATGTTAGAACGTGATTCCAGAACAAATGGGGCAGAAAGTTGAGCAGGCGGCCAAAGGCCATAGGCTCTTCTGCCCACCCCGTAGCTCAATGCTCTGCCTGCTCTGCTAAAAAAGGTAAGCTTTGATGAAGGGAAGTCATGCTGCTCAGGCACTGCTGGTAGGATCGGCGAGAGAATACAGCAGCCAAAACCTTGATTACCTACTCTCATACCATTGCATTTGCTTATTGCTCGAAAGCATCCTCTGCTGCCAGATTTCCCGATGTTCGATTCTCTTTTCCAGTTGCACATCCTCCAGGGTACTCGCCTTTTCTCATATCCTCACATTCGTCACTGCGTCTTTTCTTCTCGCGTTTTTCATATTTCGACTCCTAAAGATTCTTCTCCCCATCATGACTCTCTTTATTCCCCTCTGTCTTTCTGCTTCTGCCATCTATTTCACCTTCTCAGCTTATGCCAGATTCCACATGATCTACCTTTTCTATTTTATCTTTCCCTGTTTCCACCTCCTCATCTAATTCCTCATGTTTCTCCTCAATATATTTTGAGACAGAATATTGTCTTAATGTAAGTTGCAAATGTTTAATGGGGTTTAACCTTGCATGGATCAAACATAATAATACTTACAACATCTAATTGTTAACACTATTCAAAACAATGTTTTGGATGTTTACTGCCTAACCGATGTCGCAAACTAGTATTCTTTGAGAAAAGAAAATAGTAAAGAGTACAAATTCAAATAACTGAGTTTTGTAGTGTTATTATTTCCACACATTTTCCTTCACGAATAAAAGTTTTTTTCTGATGCATAATCCTACATGCTAAAATCAGATGGAAGATGTGGCTGAAAAAGGGTCTGGAAAATAGGAAAAATGGTTATGCCATAAGATTGGTAACCACACTGTATTCATACAATTTTTGCTCTTTGACTCATAGCGATACCTCATTCATTAATGTATCAAAGATGTACTGTGCCATAGAAGAGGCAATTAAATTAATGACCACCGCAGCCCCTCTAACCGACGCCCACTCCCCAAACCACCTTCACTATGAGCAGATAATGTTATTAACTGGAGGCCTGGTAAGTGACTCTGGTAAGAATGATAGGCAAACTCGTAGGGCTGGACTCGAAACTAAAAGCTGCCCTCAAATTATTTTACTAGGCAGCCTGCAGATTCCACCAATAGGTTATTTTTATGTCATAATCTGTTTATGGGGATTTTGCATTTTCAAACGTGGCATCAAGAAACCCAGTAGACTTTTTCAGTGTGCTCTCTCCCAATATCCTCCCCGCTGTACCCAATATCTCATCACCACATTCTTAGGATATCTAAACCTCCGTAAAACGACTGAACATCCTTCAGTGCTTATGCATTAGTTCCAATCACTAAGCCCATTCGCCGAAACGTCCTTTCGCACCCAGCACTAGTAGTCAGGCGAGGCCTGTCCCCTGAAAATGTTAAACAAAATAGGGAAACTGCATTTTTTAGTGCGAATTTTCATTTTTTTAGCCAAAGAACGAAATGTTTTGCAAGCAAAGGATTTCAAAATATGACCGTGTCTAATGCTTAATTTGAGCCGGTGGGCACACTTATATGTCTGTATCTTACATTTCCGGAAGAACAAAGAAAGCGGAAAGACGAGGAAGAGAAAGGCGTAAAAGCTGCCATTAAAGAGACGGCGAGAGTGAGTAAAGTGAGATACCGAGGCTGGGAGTGTCTTGGAGTGGATTGAAGAGGCATGGAGTGAGCTCAGTGCTAGGCAGCCCGGTTATTCGGCGCGCCGATGTTTAATTGCACTGACTGCGGGTTTCAGCGCAGAGTGTTGGTCACCGGCACTCATTCTGGCACAAAGTAAGCGCTGACAGTACCCATCGGGATACTATGCCCGGTACAGAACCCTGTATGCACAGCAGGAAAGAGGTTGTGGAATGGTTTCAGTGTTGGTTATCCTCTGACAGACAATGGGAGTAAAAGATCTAAGCTACGTAATCCTTGCTAAGCCTTGTAAGAAGGTTGTATATTATTGTGCCAGCTGCCATTTTGTAGATATGTGTACTCCAGGTCGTTGTCCTGTGGCGAGGACCGTGCTCAATAAAGGAGGCATGAGTTGGTTACTCTGACAAATTCAGTGGTGAAGACAGTGGGCCAGATTGGTTCATTGGGAAAAGTAATGACAGGTGCCTTAGTCCTGGTCTTCTTACTATGAGCATTTATGACAAAGGTGGCTAGGTAACAGCTGGGGGGGATAAATAGTAAATTGTTCACTCGACTTATGACTAGTAACTTAATATCGTTATTGGTCAATAATGCTGGGTTTCAATATCATCACCAGTCAATTATTAATGTGTCAGTGACATGGAGGGGGGTAGTCAGTATCAACTTTCAGTTTAATCAGCAACTCCGGATTAATGGACTCATTAGCTGATCTTATCATCATCATGATCGAAGCAAAAGAATGTTGAATAACGAGGACTATATATTGGATCAGTTTATTCAGTGGCTCAGTAGTGTCACTTTCTCATTTCCATCAGTGGTATCAGTAGCCCAGTATCATTGCTAGTGCCTGTGGCTGCGCAGTAGTAAGTGTGGAAGAGTATTGTCAGCTTCCAAGTTTCCTTTAAGTTGAAATCTGAGGAGGAGGGGTCAGAATGAGGATAAATTGCAGAGAGGAAACCCTGAGTATAGAGGACCATACAGAGAAAATGGTAGAGTAGGTCTGATGGCCTTTTGTTACCTTGGACGGAAATCCCTATGCGATTTATCAGGTAAAGTCCCTTCCACCAAAAAAAACACATTCCTATCTTTTTATAGGCAGGGTTCTCCGCCCTGACTGGGAGTCATAAATGACTATTAATCCTAGCTTGTGAATTCCAAAACAAATGTAAACTTACACAAAAGCGTAAGTTTACCTTTGTGAATCAGGCCCCAAATCTCTGCCACTCTTCTTGAAACTGGAGTTATTTTTCGTGGTATAGGTCATATGATGACAGTTATTCTGGTGGGGTGCTGTGCAGCATTGAGAAAGTGTTTGTGTGCTCTACCCCAGTGTTTCTGCTGGCACATCATATTCATTGGGGCTTGGAATGTGTTAGCAGTTGCAGTGGATTTGCGTCTCGTGATGCTGTGCTTTGCCATAAAATATTAGATCATTCCAAGAGCCTACCGTTGAAACTGTCCATGTATCCTATGGCACGTGAGGCTATTTGATTGGACAATATACTACACAACGCATTATTTGGACTTGTTTACTTAAGTGATCTTGGAGGTGATGCCGTTACATCCTTCTTCACTTATGTCTTCACTTGCGTGCTGTTCCGACAGACTTATTATTGGTTCTGTGAATGTTCGGGCCTCCTTTTGGGTGATGTCTGCTTTATTAGCCAGATGTTCCTCCTGACTAAACCAGAGACCGCCTGACCGCTCCTGAATGAGGATTTTATACAGCGTGACTGAAGGGGCCACTGACATTAAAATCCCAAATATTTGTGTAATCAGTTGCCAATAAATGCTGTATAATCACGCTCCAACAAATAGGTATTTCAATTACTCACACTTGTATGCCTTCTAATTAACATGGCTGTTGTAGTCCTTCTTCTCTTTCGGCTCTCTCGTTGATGCATATCATTACAGTTACGTAGTTTCGAATCCCAGGAGTAACATAGCATTTTCTTAAAATCTTTCCCATACTAACCCATGTTCTTTTCTCTCGCCCTGTTCCATTGTGATTAGGATCGGGCAATCAATCAAGCCTGATGGGCTGGTTAGACAGGTCAGTGCTTGGCAGACCTGCCAACTAATTCGAAAATTACACCTTGTGAGAAGGGGTTGGGGCCTTGGATGGGGGTGTTGCCTCATGTTGATAAGAGCATTAAGTGGCACTCTCGCCTCCACCTAGGAACTTCTCCTAAAAAAATAAATATGTTGCTGTGACTGCTGCCGATGTCCTGGGGTGTTTTCACACCCATTAATGGACATCGGCATATCAGAGCCTCCAAAAACCAGTAGAAAGCCACTGTTTACAGGGGTTTTCAGCTCGGTTTCCCTGCCACCGCGTGATATTGGCTTCTAACCGGGTGACCCTGTGAAGGGAGCCTATATCCTGTATCACAGGGTGCCGTCGTGTGAGTTGGCAGGACTGTGGGCCCGTTTTTTGGCTGATTGTGAACCTGTTTTATAGTCTGCTGGGTCGGTTTTACTGTTGATTCACATCCTATCAAAACTAGCATTGCCTTCAGCAAGTTTAAGTCCATGCAGCCTTTCATAATTTCAAAACTCGTCAAAACCGCCCCAGTTTGCAAACATTGGCCACTTTTTAGGTATTTAATTCACTGAAATGGGCTCACTTTTATTTTGGTGGCCTGGCCTATATTCTGTCCTAGCCCGGCCCTGATTGTTGTCATTATCGCGATTCATTTAGTTCATGAGTATATATACACTCAAATGTTATTGCGTGTTGAGCAGTAACCAGGACACGTTTAACTCTATGTTGGGTTATTTAGAGAACTATTGCTGGTTAGAAAGCAGCTGCATCACTCACAAACTTTAATGCCAAAGTACTCTTTATAACTACAGGCTTTTCTGCAAGGAAACTTCTCCTATTCGGAGTGTACACGGAGATTGCATTGCTAAATCCTCGAGCCTACACCGTCTATTTCCTTCCTGAAAGGAACCAAGTAACCTACATCATATAGAGGCCACCTACGTCTACCCCGTGACATCTCTGAAGAAGGGTACGGTGTATGACCATGGAGGGTGCTTCAGAGAGGAGCAGCGACCTCCCTTTCATTGGCTGTTCGACTGTTCTGAGCGAGAGGGAGCATCTGCAATTTGTAATTGTATTTATATAGCGCGTACTACCCCTGACATTGCACTGAAGAGCTTTTTGGCGAGTAGCATGCTACTCCGGAAGCCAAGAAGGATTAGTGGTGGATTAGAAAATATGAGTTTGTTTGAGTGGCGGACACGCGAGTGTTAATCGGACTGAATAGGATAATGGATGCATGCTTTATTACATCCGGGTGAGCAGCATCATCAGTCGCGAGGCACCGCAGTGGCCTGCTACACTGTGGGCAGACGTTTCTCTGTAAAGAACTGGAGGGGCCAAAGTTCTGTAGGCTCACACATGCTGGAGCACAAGACTTTCATTTTCGTTATTGAAGTAAGATGCGTAACTGCGGTGCTGAGTACCGTTTTCTTGTTGGGTGAATTAACTTCAGAGGGAATGGCAGGACACCATCAGCTGACAGGTTGTTGCAGGTAAGAAGTAGCCCTACATGAGAAATTCCACCTCCAAAGCCAGATGGCTACTCTCGACTTGGAAGGAAATGGAGCCTTTTGTCCTGACTAAGGCACTTGTCACCTCCCTATGAATTGGCCCTTGTAAGTCATTTCAGAAGATGGAAACTATTGTGGCAAGAGACATCTGTTTTCCCTTGGCTGTTCGAGCGAGTTCCCATTAGCACTCATAAGAGACCAACCCTCTGATCATTTAAGTGTTTGTTTGACCCATATGTGTCTGTTTTTATTCAGTTATTTTTGCCAGACTTGTTCTTGTTTCTCACCTGCTTGTGCTTTGGGAAGAGCAGAGCTCGTTCAAACGTTCAGAGGTCAGGATTACTTCTAGTGAGTTTGCGTTTGATTTATGTCCTTCATTTACTCAGAACGCATATGCTGTGTTAACAATTTGCAAAGAGTTTTTATTCGTCACTTTATGTTATCTCGGGCATATTTGTGCCATGGGTTTTGCAGCAGTTAGATTTTAGGCAGAAGGTGATGAGAAATGTATTGGCAGATGGAAACAGAGCACTGAGGCGCAGAGACAGGGGTGAGATAGCGAGAGAGTAGAGGTACAAAGAGGGATATGAGAGAGACATATGAGGCAGGCACATGCAGTAATGGAGCGAGGTGGAAAGAGAGGGGTGTTGAGAGAGAGGTAGCCAAAGGTGGGGTTTAGACCACTGGAACAGAGTGAGAAGAGGCAGCCACATCCATCTGGAGGCAGGTGGAGAGAGAGAGAGAGAGAGAGAGAGAGAGAGAGAGAGAGAGAGAATTATCTTTTAATTCCTTTTCTATATAGGTGCATGACCGGTTGTGAAATTTAAAAACGACCTGTCTTTTATGTACTCCATTATTTCACTGTGGGACATATCACTGTCCTCGTCACTTTACCTGGGGTCCTGTTGGAAGGTGAGGGCCCTGGGAGGCTTCCCACTTTTCCCAAGCCTTCAAATGGCTCTGAATTCATCCTCTTACTGTGTCTTGTGCATGATAGGTGCTTCTCTCAGAGCTCTTCCCGGTCCTAGTTTAATGCCAGTGCGAGTGGGGAGATGGACATAAGCCCTCTACTGACACATTTTGGAGGGCACTAGCCTTAAACGCTATTCTGCACAGTAACTTGCTACATCTACGTCACGCTGTCAAAAGCAAAAGCAACTTTGATGTTCTCACTTAAGGTGAAAATCTACTCTGAACACTGCGATCTCACTATCTCTGGTCAATCCAAAGATGTGCTATCAATTTCAGTGAAGCTTGTGTACCGGAAAATCACTGGGCCCATTAAAAGTTGCACAGTAATAAGGCTCTTATGTAAGTAAGAAGGCTTTTATGTTTCTAAGACCGCGATTAGCGGATCTCCATTTTACACAGTAATAACTTTTCAGGCCACCAAGAGAGAAGCCAGAAAATGAAAATACTCCCCACTTCAAAACAAGTTGTTATGGCACAAAGCGAACAAAGCAAGTCATCACGACCCTGCCCAAAAGAGCCGTCTTGTCACTTCCATCCAAGCACCTATCCATCCATTCTTTCATCCACCTGCCTATAGTCGCAATTTCACATTTGAATTCCATAAACCCTTCATTCTTTCATGTATTATTCAGTCTTTCGCCATTCTGCCGGTTCCGCTTATTTACAGCCAAACCCAACCATCCATCTTCAAACCTATCCATCCACCCATTCCCTCATCCATCCATCCGTTCAGCCCTTTATCCATCCCCCTTCACTCCATCCATCCATTCCTTCTTCACTCCATCCATCCTCCCTTTCACTCGTCCATCCATGCTTTCACTCAGTCGTCCATCCTTTCACGCCACCTTCCACCCACCCATCCACTCCTCATCATTCATTTACTCATCCATCCATCCACATGTTCACTCACCCTTCCAGACATTCACTCTTCTTGTCACTCATCCATCCACCCTTTCACTCATCCACCCATCCTCCCCCTCATTCATCCCATCCATCAATCTGTCAATCCTCCCTTTCACTCATCCATCCATGCTTTCACAGCCATACTTTCACTCCTCCTTCCACCCATCCGCTCATCATTCATTTATCCTTTCACTCATACATCCACTCACTCATCCATCCATGCTTTCGCTCTTTCATCCATGCTTTCACTCAGCTATCCATCCTTTCATGCCTCCTTCCACCCATCCACTCATCATCATTCATTTACCCTTTTACTCATCCATCCACGTGTTCACCAATCCTCCCAGACATTCACTTTCCGTCACTCATCCATCCATTCTTTCTTTCATCCATCCTTTTTCTCATCAATCCTTTCACTCATCCATCCAGGAATTCACCCTCCCTTTCACTCATCCATATAGTCTTCCACTAATTCATCCTTTCACTCATCCATCCACTCTTTCACTCCGTTCATCCTCCCTCTCACTAATCCCATCCATTCTTATTTTTCACTCATACATTCATGCTTTCACAGACATACCTCCTTTCACTCCTTCTTCCACCCATCCACTCATAATTAATTTACCCTTCACTCGTCCATCCAGCCATTCACTCATCCACATATTCTCCCACTAATCCATCCTTTCTCTCATCCATCTTTTCACTCATGCATCCATCCATCTACCTTTTCACTCATCCATCCACCCTTTCACTCCATCCATACACCCTTTCACGCCATGCATCTACCCATCCTCTCAATCTTCCTATCCATTAATCTATCGTCCCTCCGTTTCACTCAGTCCTCCATCCCTTCACTCACTCATCCATGCATCCGTCAGTCTTTTCTCTCATCATCCGTCCACCTTCCCTTTCACTCAGCTATCCACCCATCTTTTCTCTCCTCATTCATTCAACCCCCTTTTTACTCAGCCATCCTTCCTTTCACTTACCAATCCATCCACCTTCCCTGTCACTTGTCTATCTATTCTTTTACTCCTCCATCCGTACATCCATCTTTCCACTCATTGATCCATCCCACCTACGCCCTTGCTGCCTCTAACAACTTTGTCGCCCATTAAGCGGAGGATTTACTAACGTGTACAGGCTCCCACAGACCTTAGTAATGTTGCAGCGTGTTTGGGAGCCTTTATAATGTTTAGAAAATAGGCGACGTATTTAATTTCGCGCTGCACCAGTTTACCCGTGCAGCACTTTATCAAATCTATCAATTGATGTGTTCATTCTAACAAAACATGATCCCGGGTGAGCCGTCCCCGGCTGAGCGGGTAAGTCTTGCTTTCACAGAGGTGTTTGCCCCATACCCTTTGGTGCCACCTTCACCTAGGTGCCCGCCTGTGCTTCAGCGCTCACGTGACTGGCAAGCAAGCTGAACAGCGTAGGAATAATGTGCAATCCGGCCTTTCTTCCTGCGGCTGTGCCCGCCTCCAGCCACGCACTTATGTCGCTAAAATAGAATTATATCAAATCAAACAGCTAACGCCGTAAACCTAAAAACTCTACCGTAGGCCTTGCCACCTTGCTCTTCTAAGATATTAAGACATATTTCTAGTAAGACAAATACGCTCCTTAGTTAGTGGGGCCTTGGTTGTTTTGCAGTAACAAGCGCATCGGCATACAGGTGTTTCTCTCGAGATGTCGGGTCCGGGGGTCCTTGCCCTTGCACGGCACGGGCAGACTGGTTTATCAGGCTTCCGGGAGGTGCCAGAGGTGCTAATCTGACAGGTCAGTGTGTGGGCCGTTTTTTTTTTTTGGGCCGATTGATAACCCTGTTTTATGGTCTGCAGCTCCGTTTTTTACTGTCGAGTTCCTCGATATTAAAAGGAACATCGCCTGCAGCAAGCTCAAGTCCATGTAGTCTTCCATACCTTGCAAAACACATATACAGCGTGCAAACATTGGCCGCACTTTTAGCCTTATAATTCCCAAATGCGGTCACTTTTATTTGGTGCCCGAGCCGTTTTCTCTCTCAGTCCGGCCTTGCAGGAGTGCAGATATTTTTTGTTGATAGGGAGCCGCCATGGTTGACGAGTGATATTTCAGTTTGAACCGCGTGCTCCAAAGACGTCAACAAGGGTTAATTCGGGTGAGAGTTCCGGCCACGCGCGTGGACGCGCAGTGTCTGAGTCAGCTGTGCCAAAGGTGGTGGCGTGTGAAGAGGCGGACGCCAAGAGCTGTAGGTAATTGCATAATGC
The DNA here is from genome assembly GCF_031143425.1 of Pleurodeles waltl. Classification (NCBI taxonomy): domain Eukaryota; kingdom Metazoa; phylum Chordata; class Amphibia; order Caudata; family Salamandridae; genus Pleurodeles; species Pleurodeles waltl. Next base: position 300,353,256 of record NC_090437.1, on the reverse strand, counting down.
GGGAGTCCTCACGAACCCGGCTTGTGTAACCTGCCCTCGCGTGTTGTCGTAGAATTCCAAACATTGCATTTCCATTGTGAGGGCGGCTTCTATTGTCTGTTTTAGGTTTCGGGCTGTGATTTGTAGATATTTAGAGATGCACGTTTCTTGGACAGTCGTGGGGCTGCAGTAGGTTACCCGTGGGCAGGGTTGTATTGGGGCCATAATTAGGCCCGGGCAGTAAAAAAAAAAAAGTGGCCCACATTCGCATATGGCAAAACACTATTTAGTTAGGAGCATGGACTAATGTTGGTAAATATTTGCAATGCTAAAAGTATTTTAAACCTTATAGGGCCAGTAACTTTTGTCAAAACTGGAAACAAAATTATTCCACATTATTTTTCTTGGGTGCTCTTGGAATATTTCTCACCCTAAAATCCCCTGAGAGCTCTCTTCCTCCATAGGCCTTTTACACTCACCCATCGCTTTTTAGATATGCACAGTACTTTTACACTACTTAAGAGAAGTCCTGTAGTGTTCAGAGACTGGCGAAAGGCGCATTGTTATTTTTGTTTCACTTGCAGGTAGCGTCATGCGTAAGTTCCAACAAATGGAATGATGCTAGTGTGTAAATGCAAAAATATACATAGTGTCACGTTCCTCACATACATGCAGTTTTATATAGCATAAACTTGACACAGGAGTAATGGAGAGCTTTACAAGAGCACCAGATAACATTACAGAAGGTTAGATTAATTTCTTTAGAGGCTCAGGTGAATTATGTGATTTGCCCAGGATCACAGGATGCTGAGCTGATGCTAGGACTTAAACCTGGTTTCCCAGTTTCAAAGTCGGGTAAGGCCACAACCTCTTCCTAGTGACTGCAGGAACAGATATGTGGCAAGCAAAGAAGAACAGCAGAGACTAATTTATGCCACCCTGTTCCATGGAGGGAAGGGGACAAAAATCAACTGTGGAGTTCCCTCTGACTCTCACCAACCCCCACCACCCAACTCTCAGGACCTCTCCCGTGCTCCAATCCTCTGCAAAGCATGTGGTAACTGCTTCCCATCAGGAGCTCTGTCACACCTGGAGAGGGCATGCTGTGACAGCTGGAGCAGCCCCATTGTCATTCTCCCTCTGACAATTAGCGGCTGCCCTGACTTCATTTGCATGGAGACAGGTTCAGTATATATATATATATATAAAAGCTATTATAACAGCCTTTGACGTTGTGCATTGTGCACTTGGTGACGTACGAGAGGGCCAAAGCAGGTTGCACTGCTTAATAGACCAAAAATCCGGCCCATTAACTGGCCTCAGGCACAGGCCCATCGGACGATGCCCGATTACCTGCCTTGCCAATCCGAGGCTGCCCGTGGGGTTTAAAGTCGGGGGTTAAAGCGCTAACCGAGTGCGCGAATACTCACATGCACGTAAGAATACCTTGTGCAGCGGCCATGTTTAACTATCAAGACTGGGCGCTGCTGGACTCCGCCCAACAGAACTGTCTGTAACCGAATTGCAGGGAGCACTATATGTGGTGAGTCCAAAGTTTGGCATGAGTAACAATTTATTAGCTGCCACCTCTATCATAAGTAAGAATGCATCTTTGAAACCTTGAAGAGCTGCTCTCTTGTGTCCTTCTAATCAGAGGCACAAATACACTTGCAGCGTTCTACTTTTGTTCATTTACATTTTGTGAAACAGGAAGCCATAACATCTCCTGTTTGCTGCCATTTTCTCATTTTCTCAGTCTTTTCATTGACGCGATCTCATTATTTCCTTTGGAAACCAAGTTCAGCATTGTTAATTCCCTCTATCTATAAGCATCACCAGAATGGTTAGGACTTGTCATTTATTTAGTTGAAGCTCTAAACCACCACCATCTACATTCACGCCCCCAAGGGGTGCAGAGACCCTTGAGAGAAACCCCACTTAATGAAAAGTCCCTGCTGAATTTTCTCGACTCAGGTGAGACCCTTGGTGCTTCCAAGTGCAACTCTGCCACATATTTCTTCGCTTTTTAATGGGGCTCACTTTCAGGTATCCTTTGTGTTTTTGCTGCATGCATTGGTCAGGTTTTTCGGGGACGTGGGTTGGGGAGGTTTTTTTTTTAATTCAGGCCTTTGCAATCCCCGAATATCTTCTGCAAGTGCAAACTGTATAAACCTGTTAAAGAAGGAATTTTTCTAATTCTGGCATTTGGTTCTCCGAGAGGCATTATCAGTCTTACAAACAAACTGTCCTGTTGTCTTGAAGATGCCATGGGAATTGGCTTCACTACCCTTGCCCTGATATGTTAAAACATCCACTTTGTCGGTGATCCACCTGACAGCTATTCCTGCTAGTGAGGGTGAGGTTAGCGGTTAGACTCTGAGGCAGCGGTGAGGAAGTGGCTAGAGGTCACTGAGTCCTCCCGAGAGCAGTGTGTGTAAGGGTGAGAATCACATGTGTGCACTCCAAATGGAAAAAAAGCTGTTAGTCACCGTGAGTAGTCCAAGAGGCGAATCTGTGAGTTGTAGGTAAGGATATATTTTAAAAGACTAACTATCTAGAGTACCAGTATTATTTACAGCCTTTTGAGATTATAGCAATCTATTATTATAATTATTCTGTGTTTATTACTGTTATTATTATTATTATTATTGTGATTATTATTATTATTATTATGGAATAGTGTGCAGGCTTTGATACCACAGAAGTCCCTTCCTTAGGTGTAACATATATTAGCAATATGGCAGCGATATAGACTTTGTTTTACTGTCTGTGTGGGAATACTTCTAAACTGGGAGGCCTCACAGAATGGACTAAGTTACCATTTCTCAAAGCAAGGGATAGTTTTGAATTTTTCATGCCCAGAAACCTTTTCAATGTAGGAGGCAGCCTGGGTTAATTTGTAATTTCATTTTGGATAAAACAAATATCCGAGTTCTCATAGCACAAATGCACCAATGAGCAGAACTTTCTGTTCTCTGGATGTGGTTCACAGCAGTTAGAACCGTGGCTATCTGGTCGCCCGCAGTTGCCTGGTAGTACTGCCTGCTTCTGTGGGTGCTAATGTAGGCCTGCGTTTAATATGGCTAATGTTTCGGAGCCGTCTTTTTCATGTAACGTGTGTTTTATTGCTAGGAGGAGCTGAACTCCCAATTAACAAATGCGATGTGCCTTAGCTTTTTTTCTCATGCAGAATGTTTTTACCTGATAACTGCAGAATAACATAATCAGCTGCAACATTACACCTGCATAGTACAGGGTAGCCCATGTATGTCATTTGTTGCAGATAACTACGTTTGAAGGACGCTCAGGGAATCTGCATTGTGAAAGATTCTCAGAAACGAATGCACCCTAGATTTTATCTGTGTGCCTTAGCCGGATTGGAACATTTTTTAGGAACCATGTGTAGGTGTAGCAAATGTAAAATTTGTGTGATTTTAGCTGATGTAATGTAAACAAGAGTTCACAACTTTGTCAGAATCTTTTCGGCACCTTAGAGCAGAGTTGTGCACTCTGTTAGTGGGAGAACTGAATTTACTGAACTATTCCTTTTTCAGGTGATTTATGTTATTTCAACCTATTATGACTGATTTGAACTTAATATTTACTAATGCGTTTATGTATTGATTACTGATTGATGATGTTTTGAGGATTTTTAATCTGAAAAACTTTTCAACGTTTAATAAACCTTTATAGTTTGACAACTTAACCTCTCTCTGCCTTCCTTGTGGACCCTTACTGCTAGCCTTTTGATTTTGTCAGTGCTTGCTTTGTTTTGTCAAGGTTTTTGCAAAACTTGTTGAGGAAGCTGCCAGGCTCCCATCCGTCTAAGAAAAAACATGTTTGCTACAAGGAAAAAAAATTTTGTCTCAAAAAGCACACATTGCCACAGTAGTCTCTGGCACTTAGGGATCTACTTTGTGTGTTGATGTACTCCCTGTGAACGGCAGAATGCGGACCTCAGTGAAGTTAGCCAGTTGCTGAAGTGGGCGGTCCCATTGCTCTAGTCTTTATGCTGTAGTGCAGTGTTCCCCAACCCCTGGGCCGCGGACCGGTGCCGGTCCGTGGATCAATCGGCACCGGGCCGCCCCACTGTGGCGGGCGGTAAATGTTTGATAATTTTTCCGTGGCCCGCTTGTCACACAATGGGACAAGCGGGCCACGGAAAAATTATCAAACATTTACCGGTCCGCGGCGATAAAAAGGTTGGACAACACTGCTGTAGTTGACAGACTTAAAACTTGAATAACACATTAACAGACCAATCAATGAGGAGGACTTCTTGAAAGTCCCTATAACTATACTATGCATATCATTTTAGTAAAATCGAAAGATCGTGGCTAATACAAGACCTGAAGGGAGTGTGTTCGTCAGAAAATGCATTACAGTACTGCTTTTTCTTTTAATCTTTACTTCATAATAACACAAGTCTATATGCTTGCAGTTTGCCAACAAAGATGTAAGGTTTGTGTTGAGAGCTGAGGAGCTAATCTGTGTCAGAGGGAGGTGCACCGGATGCCACGGCCTAGGACATCACTTTGTTTTTAGTTAGTGCATCAATGTCTATAGACCGAGCATACTGGAACCAGTGTAAGTAGGTTATGTATGATTGGAACACACATTACTTTGTAACTGATTGACTTTTATAGAAGATTAGAGCTGCTTACTGGAACACATTTTTGTCGTCTTCAGTATTTTTCATTTTTAAGTCTGGCATACTGACAGGTTTATCTCGTTTGTGGTCTCATGATTTCCAAAAATATATTAAAAATACATGCGTATAGAAGTTTTTTTAGTCCACTTTCTCTATTCATTGGGCAACTCAAATGTGACTCAAATTATGTTCCTTTCCACCATAACACACAATATAGTACACTGAGTTGGTCCAGTTCAACCATTGGATACCTTCACTTGGGTGACATCATTTTGCCTGTGCACATGTATACACCCAGCTATAAAACAATCTCCCAATGTTAAACATTTGAAGGCACTTGTATTTACCAGTGACTGCTAGTACCTATGTATAGTAGGGTTTCATAACTTTTATAAAAATAAATATATTGAAATCATCTGCAATGTTGACTCATCATAAACCGCCAATGCATATTTATTGATCCAATGGAAAACCAGCACAAATCATTACAAAAGCACTTACATGTTAAAGCCACACCCTCTCAACTTCTGAAGGTCATTTGAAGCTTTTGCATAAGACTTGAGAAGCACACCTAGTAACCACTTGAGGTACTGGAGCTTCATGAAGAATTTCCTGGCTATGGCATCTGACATGAGAGGGACCTCTATTAACGCTTGAGGTACTGCAGGTTTTGAATGTCTTCCCAGTCTCATGAAATGTTCATAGAAAAATACATATTTGATTAAAAGGACCTTTTTGATCAAATGTATTTATCTATTGGATTGCTCAATTGACATTTTGCTTCTTGCTACTGCAAGTCATTGCTTGACAGAATGCACACACCCTTGGCAACCTAAAGTGGCCAACACCGCACTATTTCTTATTAGATAGACCACTAGAGTGATCTTTTTCTTCAAAGCAAAATAGAGCAGCGCCCTTGTTCGCATCACTGCGCTGCTGTAAAACTTAGTAAATCTGCTCCATGGTGTAAATTACTTAAGTTTACCAGAGACTGCAAGTATCTTTGTATACTAGGTTGTCATCACAAGTGCTTCATAGTAACCAAGGCATTTATTGAACGTTACAATATTGAGACATCATTGTAAACTAGCATTGGTATGTTTAATTATCTTAGAGAAAACTGACACAAATTATTTAAGTAGCAATATATATATATATATATATATATATATATATATATATATATATACATACACATATATATATATATATATATATATATATATATATATATATATATATACATTTATGTTGAACCTACAGCCCCTTAGCTTCATAAAGGACATTTGAAGCAGTTGCATCCAACTCGAGAGGGACATCTCGAGACTTGAGGTACTGAAATTTTATGAGATTGTTTTTTAAGTAGTTGTTTCTGACTCAAGTAATGTTTTGAGGTATTGCAGCGATAAGAAAGACCTGACCTGTTAGCTTTGCCAATTGCCTGTTTTCTGTAAGACTTTTATTTTGAATTTGACCACCCAAACATATTCTTTCTTATCTATTGAATTCTGAAGATACAGTACCAGCATATCTTCTCAGAAAAGTATTGGGCCCTATTCAGAATCTTAATTTTCTAGTATATAAAGTAGTACTAGTTACGCACTACAAAAATTAAATTTACAAACCAGTCAGAGGATATCTCCAACCCCACCGCTCCTATCTTTTTTATGGGAAACTCTACACACATGCATGTTTACTACTTAGCAGTAAATTTGGAAAAGACTGGGGGAGTGGCTGGAAAAATGGGAATATTTATTACCAAATAGAAGAGATTTAGGGAGGGATATCCTGTGACGAACATCCAAACATAAAAGAGTACCACCATTGCTAATCACAAACTACATGCCTTAAGTTACAACAGCACAAAAGGCTAACAAATAGTTGTAAATGTGCTCCAGTCTAGCCTTGGTGAACCTCTAACATAATCGCTCACAGAGCCTCAACACACTCCCACATAAAATAATGGAGGCAGGGACTTAAAGGGACACCCCCAAAGGAAATAATTTTAAATCAATTACATTATTTCGACATTTGATTTAAATACAAAGATAATTGTTTTAGTGTTAAAATTATTATTAAAATACAAATTGAATAATTTATAATTCTAAAAATTAATGGTTAACTTATTTTAAAACACATTTAAATTAAACGTCTAAATGTTTAACAAGATTTCATTTAAGTTGAATAAACATAAGTTTGAAATACATGCACTAAATATTAATTACACATTAAAATGCTTGATGTTTATATTTAAAAATATATTAAAAACATTTATATATTCAATGCATATACTAAACATTTATTTGATAAGTTAATGTGTTGTAACAATTTATTTTATTGTTTTTAGATAAATGGTAATTATTTTAAATGAACTTACAATGTTACCTTAAGTTTTAATATTTTGTAAACAAATACATAGGTGGTATCACTTTTCAATATACTTTACAATAGGGAAATCCCCACCGTAGAGTTTGAGCTCTCCACCCCGTTAGTGGAGATCTCCGATTATGGGTGAAAAGTCACTAGTTAAAAGTTACTAGTAATAACTGATGGTTAAGGCTTACATGGGTACCACTGACTAACTGTGTCTGGCAGAAAAATTCTGTTTGTACTACTTTAAAGCACATATATATCAAATTACCAGGTATGAAATCACCTCAGGCATATGATCTAGTGACTAGTAAGGTAAACAATTGTGACATGCAAGTCACCCTGAGTCTGCTAAATGAGAAGGTTTATGGTATTTCATAATTCAGATAAATAAAAGATTGAGCTTTGAAAAAGTGGGTTTGAGTCCTGCAAAACACTTGTCGACTGCAATTCTGTACAGTACATGAGTGAAAACTATTATGTTTTGAAAAAAGAGAGAATTATACTGTTAAACCTACAATTATTGCTCCTCACATGTAAATGTGGGTAGTTATTTAATTTTGGTACAGTTTTTGGATAGCTTTCACTTTTATACCTCAAGTTTGTTATAATATAACTGTTACTGTAACTAAACATGATAGTCATGTGCTATGTCTATTCAGTGGACATGTTTTTTAGATAACACTTGTGATAGTGGGTGCTCCTAGTATCAGGATGAATTTACCTAAAGCTGTATTTGTTTCTTTTGTAGTTTGTCTCACTTTGATCATGTTTAAGCTTATACAAATTTAAGACAATCTTGATTGCAGAATATACCATGTCTTCAGTCAACTTGTTTCTTGTTTGTCCAGTCTCAAACTCAAGCCTCCTTATTTATATCATGATTTATTATATCTATCATGCTGAAGATGGAATGAGGAGGAAGAATTGTCCTCTGTTTGAGTTACTAGACATTTTGTCAGCTCTGCACCACTAACAAAACATCTTCAGTATAACCAGCAGTTGAAATGGTAATACCACATGCATTTCTCTTCCCAGTTTTCCCTGCCATAAATACATGGCAACGACCGGCATAAACTATTTTTCACCTGAATATTTCTCAAATTACCAGGCTGAGCTGTCAATACTTATAAAAGGGCTGCTGATAATGGTGCAGGGTAGCCCTTTCCTCCTTATCTAGTAGCTGACTTGATTGTCATAGCCATAGTATGAAATGTTTGGCAGCCTGCATAACAAGCAAAGAAAAAACTGGGAACGGTGTGAAGGCCAGACATTAAGTAATGGTCTCTCCCAATTGGTGGCCCTTTTTTTGAGACCGGAAAGATGGCAAATTACTTGAATACATTCTGATAGATCACTTAGTGCCCTTCTTTACCTCTCGAAGATGAGTCACAACACATGGGCATCATTCAAGCTTAAAATGTGTTTCAGTAGTTTTCGTAGAAGGCTGTTTTTTGTTATGTGTTACTTAATAGAGCGCTCAAGCAGCTAAAGGTTTCTTTCCAATATAGATCAGTGAAGACGTAACACATCCTCTACATGATTAGAACAGAAAGAGGAGTCGTGAGTGCACTGCAGATGATTTATGAGGTGTGATTGAATACTTGTACAGGGCAGTGGAAGTGGATTCCAAAGAGCAGGGCCTAGATAGAAAAGTGGTGCCTACCAATCCATTCTTTCCAGAATCTAGGAGTTTGAAATTGGATTGCAGAAGCTCATTGAAGCATAAAATTGGAGATGTAGGGAGAAAGACATTCTCAAATTAAAACTCTAGGAGAGTCTTGGATCTAATAGTGGACTACCTACAGAATCATATGTTTACATAAACAGGTTCCTAATCTGTAGCCATTGAGGGCTCCTCAAGAGAGATGTAGCACAAGAAAACTAGACCTTGGTGCTTAACTTTGGACTACTGTCTCTAGATTTGCTGATTTGGCATTCCGAAGTAGGAGAATTGATATAGTCTGGGCATTATCCTTTTCACTGAAGAAATCTCTAATCTCTAGCCATCCTAATTTAAAATGTGGAGAAACTTTTTTAGCCTGCATGGCGAACAGCACAGCGAGCAATTACAAAATAAATATTTGGATCAAGGTATGAGAACCATCACATTTTTTATCCAAATTCTGTTCAGATTGAGGGTGGGGGGGATGGACAAGAGCCCCTATCTGTTGACCAGAAAAGACCTAAAAAATGCTCAGGAGAATTTACAGACAAGGTAATTTCCACTTTGCATTCATTCAGCTTGAATCAGCAGCCCCCAATCTACTCTCTGACTTGACACAGGCCACCTGGAAAGATGCAGCAGATGACACTCCACTGTCAAGGTGATGACAAATTGAGTGTTGATGGTGGACATATAAAAGCAGAAGCCATGACAGTCGATAATGTTGGCTAGAGGCCTAGCATAAATGTTGAACAGAACAAACACGGGAACAAAGCCAACCATGAAGGACTCTGCATGTAAGGTGACATGACTCAGAGATAAGGGACAAGAGAATCATAGATTGAATGGGAATGGAAAGCAACAGTTACAACTGTGTATGAGCAAATTACACCCATTGTTCCCAGATGATTGAGGAGGAAATGATGAACAACAGTAATAAATGTCCCGTACAAATTTAAAAGACTAAGGGTGTGATTATGAGTTTGGTGGTTGGAAAACCCAACTGCCAGGCCTATGTTGAAGAGACCACTATTGACCTGGCGGCATCCCCACCTGCCCTGCAATGAGTTTTCCTGTGGAAAATGTGTGGCGGCATTGTACTCGGCTCCACATGCTGAGCAGACAGTGCACATTCCAAGGGCGCGGGGGGGGGAGTCCCTTCACTGCCTACGACAATGTTGTGGGCAGTGCAGGGGCACCCCTGTGTCCCTCAGCTCTTGTTCTCTGCCAGCTTTTTCATGGTGGTTGAACCGCCATGAAAAGGCTGGCGGAGAACATGGTTGTAATCAGCAGGGCGGTGCTGACTTTAGCGTCGCCAAAGCTGATCACAACCAAGACCACCGTCAGCCCGTCGGGCCCAGAGATCCTGGTGGAGATGGCAATGCCCTGGCAGTCTGACCGCCACTGCAAATCTGGCGGTCCTGAGACCACCAGACTCGTAACCATACCCTAAGGGTGGCAAGACCTCCAGAACATGACAACGCCCACAAAATGTTCTGAACAATTAGTAAGACTCTATTGGTACTGTAATTTGAATGGAAGCCAGCTTGTGATACTGTTCTAAAAGGTGGAATAAATCACTTAGCTGCTTACATGCATGTTAATCTAGAAGTTTTTCTACAGCTGAAAGAAGGGAAATGGGGAAAAAAATTAGAAAATTTCGAGAGATTAGGAACTGGTATCTTTGTGACTGGAAAATCACTAGCTTTAGATGGAAGATTGTGAGAAGAATGTCCACTTTTTACTCCACTGAATAATTATGTGCATAATCGTCCTGATTTGTTTTGCAGTTCTCACATAAAAAGGCTTATCAATCACAAAAAACCTCTGAGGTAAATAGCTGCTTGATGGGATGCAAGGGGTTCCATTATGTTTCAGAACATTACCTTTCAATTATTTTAGGTTTAGGATTTTTTTTCTGGGAGTCCCTTTTAACAGACTATGCCCATAGTTTCTATTTTTTCTATGCACAGAGAGACAATGTGCACCTTGGTCTCACCTTGGTGTCATAATGGCTGTGTCAAGCATGTTGGGTTGGCTCGTCCCTGTTTTTTCTAATACTAATTGGACATTATACCTGGAACCTAATTTTGCTGGCCCATGTTTATTTTGTGTAGTCAGCTGCCAGTTAGATCAAAAGCAGAAGGACCCAAACAAGGCAGTGATTGTGAAGTCAGGATGAACCGCAATTGGATTTATGAGCTTATTAGTGGAACTATTGATCGATACTTTGCTTAGGGTAGGACTGTATTTCACACAATGCATCATATAAGGCATGCACTGCATCTAAAGTGTAACCATTTTGTTAGTTAGGGCCTTTCACTTACTGTACCATGTCCAGACTGCTAGAGAGATCATCAGAGCTCTGGCTGAAGAAGTGAATAGATCATTCAGCCAGAAATTGAAGCCCCCTAGACCACCAGTTTATTGATTGACATTGCTACAGCTATTACAAGCTTTGTCAAAGTTTAAAAAAAAGACACGTTAGAACGCTGGGCAGAAGACCGTGACCACGGAAGGGGAAAATTTGTGAGTAGGATACAACTTCATTAATGAGACTTCACATGCGATTGAAGCAGGAATAGAAAGTATTGGGACAAACCAGGCACTTCTTATAGTGACTTCCGCACTTTCACCTTTTTTAATTGAATGTGAAGTCTGTGTGGTAAACGTTGTAGTTGCTTCGATCGTATCAAAGCCAGAGGATGATGCAGCAAATTAAGGCATTCTTCAGCAATAAGATAGTACATTTCAAAAGTATGCATGACCAAAAATCATGTGTTAATGCTACCTGAAGATGCAATCTTTTAAGGAAAAGTGGGTCTTTATTCAGGAAATTTGATGGGTGTGAAAGTAGTTAAATTAAGTTATGGGAGGAGATGCCCAAATAAGAAGTCAGATGAACAGATGCTTTTTTTCACAGGGAAAGTTAGAGGGAAAAGAAAGAGAGGCGGATTTGGTAGACAAACCTTCCTCATTGTGGTGTTTGGTGAGGTAGAGGTACCGGCAAAAGAAGAAGATGGGAAAAACAGGTGAAAATACATATACTGTCAAAGGAAAAATCTAAGTACAATAACAAGTTAAAGGAAAATCGAAAAATGTAAGTGTACAAGATTATAATTAAAACAAGAAAATCTGTTGAAACCAGGCTGTGACAGATAAAACATATAAGCAAACACTTTGAAACAATTTGCTCGCAAATTCACGTTAGAAGAACAAAGTGAGTAGTTACCCTTATGGTCTTTGTGTCTTTCTATCGTGGGCTGTGAAGTGGGCAAAGCGTGCCTGGTGAAAATCAAAAGTAATATATTCCACTAGAAATAAACAGGTTGTGTGGTTTATTTCGTTGTTACTCAATCTTAAGAGCAGAGTAAATTGAGAGTTACGAAATTGAATTATTAACCCACATTGTCCTAACCGTAGATTTTATTTTTTGGAACACATTTTGATTAAGGTTCAATAAGTGCATAATTCATCTGCTCTTGGAATGCAGATTTGCATCTTTATTATGTCAATTATTGCATCAGTTATTAAGAGGGAGATTTGAATTTACACGGCCTTGGCAAAAGTGCCAGGAGTGCAGGTGAGGACACCCACAATTGCCCTTGCTGCTTCAGAGGGCCTAGTTAAGTCCAGAATACACGAACACCTAGACTTAATTGAGAATGCTTTCCTTCGGGGGTAAAGGTTAGCAATTTAATTCAGCGCAAGTGATTAATCTAAACAGGTTCATTGTCAAATTTTAAGCAAGTTTTAAGCATGTATAGTGCCCGGAAACATCCTTTTAGAGGACTAATTATGTTGTGCAATTATGAAAGCAAACTTGGTTTTATGCCTTCTGTTAGCTGAAAGGTATTGATTAAAGGGTTATTGGAACGTTATGTTACACGCGAATAGCTGAAATTAACATATGGTTTTGTTGCAAACAATATATTTGTTTAGCACAAACAGTGTTATTTTCACTTTATCATTTGTCAACTATTTTGCTTCGATTTACACTCAAAAATGTTATCAAAGGTTTTATTTTTGGACATTAATAGTAGAACACCCCTTCAATAACTGGAATGACTGGTTGATCAATATGCTTATAATTGAGCTTTGGTTTTTCGTTGTGGTGTGTTTTTTTTACATTAAAGAGACACCATGTTCTTGTACTGCTAAGTTGCACACTTCTAGGATGCGTGCAGAGCTTGAAAGACGGCAAGTCAGAGGTACCATTGGAATGTTCACCCTTGTGTCGCAAAAACCCCAACAAACGCCTGTAGGCAAAAAGCACATTAACAAAGAAGGTGGTTATACAACACTGACTATGACTCTTTGCCTGAGTTTGTGTAACAGGCAGGAATCGCAGTCACGCAAACACCAGGACACTAGTGCTTGAGGGCATGGCTTGACATCTTTTGTCACTGCATTAAACACCCGCTTCATGGTGCCCTCGTTTTGCTTTAACTGAGCTGGCTTCCCATTAGGAGTAAATCTATTTGCAAGTAGAAAGACTACCTAGCGTCAGGTGATTTTTCAACGTTTTTCTAGCCCTAAACTTCTATTTGGTAGTCCAAAGTATTCAGAGTTTTGGAGTTTTTGCTTCCGTTGAACTAATTGGAATAATACACCTGGAATCACTGATCTTTAGGTGAAAAGTTCAGAACTGAAACCATTGTCCATGATGACCTGGAGTCAGGTGGTCCCTCTATTTGGAAGTTGCCTTGCTTAGCATAAACTTTTACATTCTGTCAACACTGGGGCACAAGTCCTAAAAAAAGAAGTGGTGGGACTAACTCATTTAGGCAATATGCGAGAGATAACATGGGGTGTAACCTCATAGAGCATGACATTGCCTGTGGCATCGAAGAAAAAGTGGTATCACAAACAAAGTCTCCGACGAAGTGACATCACACAAAGCAGCGTCAGATCTTAAGACTTCACACATATGTTTAGCAGGTCTGTCATGAATACATTTGAGCTCATTACAATATTTAACAAATGAGTTTGCATTGGATCAGTACCAAAAAAGTGACATAATCCCAATGCAAAATCTGGGCCTGAATTTATACATTTTTAAAAAACTCTACCACAAAGAAATTGGCAACAAGAAGACGCTTGACAGTAAATCTGTTCTGCTGAGTTGTTTGCAAAGTCTGCATTTTAAAATATCTTATGGGTTTAAGGCACCTGCTGCATAGATCGTTGTGTGCCAAGTAAATCTCAGGGGATGATAGTAATGGTAGGATAACTCTGGAGGTTAATGCACTTGCTGGAGAGATCTGTGTTTTATCTGGTCTCAGTTTTGAATCAAAGTAGCATAGAGAGTTAATATGTCTCCCGCAAAGCATATCATGTGACACTTAGATGACAAATTTGTATTTTGTATAGATGGATAAGTAGGTTACTGCTTTTAACACAGATCTTTTTGTTACTTGCAGTTCATAGATTGTAATCCTTTTAATATAGCTCAATGAGCTATGAGAGACCTGTGACTCCTGCAACTTGTGACCGTCACTGTTTTATGTAACACATCCTGTACATTGATTTACACATATGATTTATTGGTAATGTGTGCGTGTGAAGTAAAGTGCTTCAACACCCTGGATTTGGATGAGTAATGCTTTAAAAAAAAAAAAAAAGTTTTTAAATTGTTATGTCTGCATACTGGGATACACCAACATGTCTGACAGACTCGCAGTGCATGGATATGTTTTATATACAGGGAATGAAGAAAGTCAAAACCAGGCCTCTCTTAAGTACCCTGGAAGTAAAAACAAGCTGTGAGCCTTTTTTTTCCCCTTCATTGAATTTGCATCTAGGTGTGAGGTTCCTGATAGCTCTCAGCTGGGATAATCCATCAAAAGAAGGTCTGATGGCCCCTTAACCTTAACACAGCCTCTGTTTTGGTCTCAGCTGGAATTTAAATAACAAAGTTCCCTCACTTGCACATTGTAGCTTGGAATGAAAGCAGACAACGTGCAGACACTGCTGATTGTGTCACAGAGTCTGAAAATTACACCAATATGAGTTCAGCATATTTCTGTGAGACTCAACTTCTTGGCAGTGGAGACGGTGCCCACCCTGTGAAAAGAGTGGGAAGACATAGGGCCTCATTCTGACCCTGGCGGACGGCGGAGGCCGTCCGCCAGGGTACCGCCGCTGAATGACCGCACCGCGTTCAAAAGACCGCGGCGGCCATTCAGACATTTCCTCTGGGCCGGCGGGCGCTCTCCAAAAGAGCGCCCGCCGGCCCAGAGGAAATGCCCCTGCAACGAGGACGCCGGCTCAGAATTGAGCCGGCGTAGTTGCAGGGGTGCGACGGGTGCAGTTGCACCCGTCGCGTATTTCAGTGTCCGCTTAGCAGACACTGAAATACTTTTCGGGGCCCTCTTACGGGGGCCCCTGCCGTGCCCATGCCATTGGAATGGGCACGGCAGGGGCCCCCAGGGGCCCCGCGGCACCCCCTACCGCCATCCTGTTCCTGGCGGGCGAACCGCCAGGAACAGGATGGCTGTAGGGGGTGTCAGAATCCCCCATGGCGGCGCAGCAAGCTGCGCCGCCATGGGGGATTCTAAGGGCAGCGGTAAACCGGCGGGAGACCGCCGGTTTGCCTCTTCTGACCGCGGCCGAACCGCCGCGGTCAGAATGCCCTGCGGGGCACCGCCGGCCTGTCGGCGGTGCTCCCGCCGACCCTGGCCTCAGAATGACCCCCATAGTCTACCCACGTGTACCCTAGACTTGTGCACTGGACAACACCCCCTACTTGGCCAATAAAAGTCAAGCTTTCAGGAGGCTCGCACCAGCTTCACAGCGCAGCACTCTATGATTTGAGAGCTGTCTTAAATAGAACAAGCATTTGCAATGCAATGGGTCTTGCATTTGCTCGAGTTAGAGCTATTAGCATTGGAAACTCCTAAACGAACGTTTCTTGCTACATAAATTGGCAATGAAAAGTGAAACAGTATCACATAAGTGAGCCGATTCAAAGCGCTACTGCCGCCATGAGCATCAGCATGAAGGAGAGACATAAACAAAACAAGCATTTTTAATGCAATGGGTCTTGCGTTTGCTCGGGTTAAAGCTATTAGAGTTGTAAGCTCCTAACCAGACTTTTCTTGCCACATAAACTGAAAATGAAAAGTAAAACAATTTCACATAAGCGAGCCGATGACTGCCATGAGCGCAAAGAAGACACACAAAAGGAAACAGAAGTTCTCTTGCAGTGAAACATATCAGAAAAAGTGTAATTATCCATGTATCCGCAAAAGTGCAGTTGTCCATGTAACCGGCAAAAGTTAAAATATCCATGTAAGAGGGTTGATGATACGCAAAGCGCTTAACTACTGCCCAGCGAGATCGCGCTGCTTACGAATTAAAGAGAAAAAGTAACACAGAGCCTCGTATGTTTTCCGTAGTTTACCGGGGCGCTCGAGGCGGGCTAAACACCAGAAAAGGCATTAAGAAAGCATGCTTTTCACTAATTAAATCAAGCGAATTTTAAAAGGCAAGCCCATGAACCAACCAAATCGATGGGCGTGGTTAAAAGCCCACAGAGAGATTACACCAGGGACAGAGCGCTTTGCGCTCAACCCTAAAAAGGAGTTTGCTCGCAGTCAAACGTAAGTGCAATTAGCCATGTAACAGGGACAATGTCCAAGGCGGTAACCCAAGAAGGGACAAACGTAAAGCATTTACCAATGATAACAAAGGATTTTTGAAGAGCAAGCCCATGAACAAGCGATATGGATGGGCGTGAGGTGGGCGTAGTTAAAAGCCCAAATAGATAACAACACGTCGGAAAGCAACACTTGCGTGCCACTATGATTGGCCTAGAACGGACACATTAAAGCGGGTGTTCGCGGGGTGTGCTCCTAGAGTTTGGAATCTTTTTCACCTTTTAACCACACCTTTATGTCTTTACTATCCTCCAAAAGAGAGATGACCTCATTCTTACACAGTGCCATTTTCTTCCTTTACCTTAATCTTTTTACGGTTAATGTGTAACACAAACCAAGAACCATCGCCATGCAAATATTCTACTGTCACTCTAAAGTACTACTACCCTCAATCCTGTACATAATCTATTGATGTAAGAGTATTTAGATGTTGCTTCAGTCCTATATATTATTTCTTAATTTTAGCCAACTTGTGTACACACCCTTTATGTGTTCTTACTTTTCATTCCATTGTATGTGCTGTATGCCATGTATTACAAAAAGCTATGTGAAGCGTTCTTGCACTTTCTGGCCTTGTGGGCGCTATATAAAACTACTAAATAAAACGTATAAGTAAAGGTGGTCATGGATTGATGGCAGAAACCATGTCAGTGTCAATCCAGAACAGACTTTTTCAAGTTAATCAAGTCGATTTAAACATTTGAGTTCCAGACATGTTTGATGTGTCTTCTCCTTGTATGCCTTGAGTTTGTATGATCATATTGACACGTGGATCTTCACCTTTACTGCATTCAATCTAAGGGGTGTTAGCCCTTTGTGTCCCCCCCGCTTGAAGGTCGTTAGTGTGTTTTTGTATTTTCACACTTTATCTTCCCGCAGACCGCACTGACACTTGTTTTCTTGCAGCTTTTATTTTTTGTGGCATATGATAGGAGGGAAATAATGATAAATACAGCCCTTAAATATACTAATTAAAAAAATTAATTGAAAACCGATAACATAAGATAAGGCAACCCTACTTGAACATTTGCTAATGGATGGGCATAAATTTATGATTGTTTGCTAAATATTGTTTTACATAGTTACTGTAGTTTTTTATAGGTTGCTTCGTGGATCTAAAGTGAGAATTCAAAGGTAATGCTTTTAGACATTATTTGGGATTTCCTAATAGGAATTTCTCTTGCTGTGGCTGTCTGGATTAAACTGATAGATGGACATATTGTTTCATTTGTTTTGAGGACATTGGTTGATTGAGTAGTGAGTACTTGTTTTTTTTTAATTTATTTTTTTAGGTAAAGTATTTATTGAACAAACAGCATGATATATAATAGAACATTGTAATTACAAAAATATGAGTTTCGAACCATAACAACCTGAGAGATATATTACATAGGAGTGTGTCTAAAAAGGTAAACTGGAAAAAAAACTATAATAGTTTGCATGAGACATCCTATATATAGGTTGGCAAAACAGGACCTAAATCGGATTCTCACAATGTTTCTGTAAGTGTTTTGACCCTATCTGGATCAGCTGTTCTCAAAAGTTTGTAAATGCAGGCCACAGTAGGATGAGTGAAGAGATAATCTGGGATGAGAGGTATTGGGAGAGCATTGTTGCGTGAAAGTATTGTGAACTAGATCAAAGACTTTTAAAAAACTGGGCATGCGTATGAGGTAGTAGATTGTATGTGGATGATAACTCTGAGAACGGAATAGGGGAACATGAATTACATAGTTGTGAGATGAAAAGTATACATTTGTTCATCCACGCCTTCCAACATAAAGTCCTTCCCCTCCTCTTAAGTAAACTATTATGCCAAATAGAGCTGTTGAGGAATTGATCAGTGGGCGTGCGAGGTAAAGCATAGAAAGGTTTTAGTACAGTGCATGCATAAGAGACAGTGTTGGGTGACCAACATGTGGGAGCATTGGACATGAAAGAATATTTTTGTGAGAGAAGGGAGAAAACCATAGCTTCTGAGACGCATCAAACCGAGTGAACAAATAGATTTGGAATTGTTTGATGTCAGGAGATTTGGGAAGTTTTCATTTAGATAAAGAGTTTCAAGGGGATATACCATACCAGAGAAATTTGGGTAGAATCAAGTCTGTTGAACCGAAAAAACTCTTGGAAATTTTTATAGGAAGCATCACGAGAAAGAAATTGATAGTAGGAAGAAGCATCATTTTGATACTGTTTAGACAACCCCACCAGGAGAGTTTGTCAGGTAAAACATCTGAGCTAATCTCGAGTGTGTCCTGAAGGGTGTTGCCATACCAGATGCCCAAGCCTTTGATTTTGGAAGAAATCCAGGAGAGGCCTGCTTCGATAAAGTTAGTTTTAGAACAATATTTATTTAGTTGTACTACCTCTGCCTTATCCCCATTGTATTTATAGCCTGATATAGCAGAGTACAGATCGAGTTTGTGAAAAATGCAGGAAGTGCATGATCAGGATTTTACATAAATAAATGACTATCGTCTGCGCATGCTGTAAACTTTGTGAGTATTTTTAATTTTGAATCCTGTAAGGTCATCTGAAGTTCTTAGTTGGTGAAAAAAAGTTTCTGGACCAGGACAAATAGTAAGGGAGATAAGGGGCATCCTTTACGAGTTCCTCGGGTGAGAGGAAAACAAGGAGATTGTATTCCATTGGCTATAACTGAGTAATTGGTGAGGAGTATAACAAGGATATAAGTTTTAGAAAATGTGGACCTATACAGTGCCGTTGCAGAGCCTTCATTAAACACACCTGTTGACCCCCATCAAAAGCCTTTTCTGCATCTAAAGATAATGCTGATAAAGGATTGTTTATCTTATGAGCTTTACTAATAATGTTTAGGAAAGTTGTCATCAGTGAGATCAGGCATTAAAGGAAGTAAGCGGAGGGCCAAGGCTTTTGAAAATATTCGCAATCTGTGTTGATTAACCTGTTTGGTGCCCTGGCCGTAACGGTTACGTCCTGGGCAGCACCGCTCAGGTGCCCAGGACGTAACTGTTATGTCCGAGTAGGGGCTCTCGGGGGAAGCTGTAGCACTCCCCCCGGGGGCCTCGCACCCCCCTCCCCTGGGCAGGGATGGAAGGGGAATCGCTTCGGAGGCAAGGGAAAGAGGTCAAGGTTGGACAGGAAAAGTTTCTTAGGAACACTGGGACGGGTAGCTGGAGGGGTTTGGGAGTGGAGGAAGAGGTTGTGGTTGTAGGAGGTGCACGTTTGGTGACTTTGGGTGAAGGTGCATGCGCTGGAGGCTGTCGTGAGGTGGATGGCTGTTGGGTGGGTGTGTGCCTGCGTTTGTGTACCTTGGGAGGTGGCGTCACAGACACACTGGGAGACGACACAGGGGATGTGTGAATGGTAGTGGGGGTGGTGACTGCACGTGAGCGGGGTGTGGTGGTGGGTGTGCTGGTGATGGACGTAGTGGCTGTAGATGTAGTGCATGCAGGTGTGAGTGAAGACGAGACTGGGAGGGAGGAGGGAGACGAGGAGGAGGGGGACACAGTGGAGACAGTGGATGTTGCTATGTCTGCATGTGTGTGATGCTTACGTGAGTGCCTGTGGGATGTGTGGTGCTTATGTTTGCCTTAGCTTCCTTTGTGTGTTGAGGTGTGTGCATGCTGGTCTGATGGTGTACTTGGGGTAGGCTGAGGTACAGGGAATTGGGTCTGGGTGGAGGAAGTTGGAGGGGGAGGCTAGAGACCGGGACAATGGCTGCCATCAGTGCTGAGGCCAGAGTCTGAAAAGCTCGCTGAAGGGCTGCCTGACCAGAATGAATGCCCTCCAGGAATGCATTGGTTTGTTGCAACTGTCTCTCTACACCCTGGATGGCATTCAAAATGGTAGACTGCCCAACAGTGAGGGACCTGAGGAGGTCAATAGCCTCCTAACTGAGGGCAGCAGCGGTGACTGGGGCAGGGGCTGAGGTGCCTGGGGCGAAGGAGATGCCCACCCTCTTGGGTGAGCGGGCACGGGGCAAAGGCTGAGGGGCTGCTGGGAGTGCAGTGCTGGAGGGGGGGTGGCGGCTGTACCTGTAGATGCGGGGGGCACAGATAGCGCCACCACCACAAGGGAGCTCCCATCAGAGGACGAGTCCGTATCGCTGGTGTCAGCTCCTGTCCCCGCCGTGGAGCTCCCCTCACCCTCCGTCCCACTGGTGAAATCAGACTCCGTAGTGTCGCCCTCCAGGGCCATGTGGGATGCAGCTCCCTCCTGCTCCGGTGCCACTGCTCCTCCGCCTGATGATGCTAATGCACACATGTACAGGGAAACCACAAAAAAGGGGGGGGGGGAAGACAGAAGAAAGACATGTTGAGTGCATGCATTACCGCTACCGTTGGCGGACACAACAGACACAGAAGCCCCCTGCACTACGCCGCACACTTGGGGTCCACTATTCAATCCCTGGTAAATGGCCTACAAAGCTAGGGCCGATATCTGCACACATGGATGTCACAGGAGCCGGACTAGGTGTAGTTGGCACTGTACCCAAGTGGGGAAGGTGCCACAGGGTCTACCTGAAAAAGGGGACTTAACCAGCACACTCGCCCTGGCCTACGGAAACCCACAGCCCACCTCCCCCACCCAGACATCTCCACTGCGCGCTGAATCAGCAGAATGAAAGTGTACTCAACCCCTTGTTGCTGCTGTGATGCCCTCAAGCGCCCATCCAACTCCGGGTACGCCACCGCCAGGATCCTGAACATCAGGGGGGTCATGGTGTGACGGGCACCCCTCCCACGTTGGGAGGCCATCCCCAGCTGGGCCTCCGCCGTCTTCTTGCTCCAGCAGCGAATGTCCTCCCATCTTTTCCGGCAGTGGGTGCTCTGTCTGTGATAGACCCCCAGGGTCCGGATGTCCTTGGCGATGGCACGCCAAATATCCTTCTTCTGGTGGGCGCTGACCTACATGAATTGTACAGGGGAAAAAAAGAAGTTATTACCAACTGCACCGTCACAGTCATTGGCCTGCATCCCTATCCTTGCCATGTGGCACATGCACTCACCGTCGTTTCATGCACGCATCATTCTCCCCCCCTCTCTTTCATCCATCCCACTCCACACAGGCATTGCCCATACAGCATGCTCACAGTGTACTTACCTGTTTGTCTGGAGGACTGTAGAGTAGCGTGTACTGGGGGAGGACCCCATCCATGAGTTTCTCCAACTCCTCCGTGGTGAAGGCAGGGGCCCTTTCCCCAGACGCACGACCCATTGTCTCTTCCAGACTGAGGTCACAGCAGCACTTGCAGTGTAGGTCCTCTCCTGTCGAAGATCAGGTATCAAGTGATTGAACAGATAGAAAATGGCGGTCACGTCCGCGGCGTTGCGTACCTTCACTGCCGCCGTACATCGTCATTGGCTCCTAGGACCCATAGGGTCCAATGTTAACCAATGCAGAATTGCGCCACGGTCTTCGACCGCCTACCCCAACGGTGTACAACGCCAGCGCAGTTACCTCACATCCCATTGTCCCACTTTACAGGTCAGGCAGCTGCCATTTCGGGGGCCCACATGGCTTTATTTATAACTGCGTCACACATACCTAGGCCTTGGCTCAACACTCCTACAGGCAAAATTCGGGTTATGAATGGTTATCTGAGTAAGCTGTGTTTACGTACCTCTGAGTTGGTTGACTCTGTGCTCACTGTTGTCCTTCATAGGCACCGTCCGCTGGGACATGTAAGGAGATGGCGGCATCCTCCGGTGTACAGACCGCTGGTGGACCTGTCGACAATGGAGGAAAGACATGTAATCATCACTTACAGGCTTGATCGTGCCACAATACTGGAACTGTGTGCCCAGTTGGAGCCAGACCTGATGTCAGCTATCCGCCATCCCACAGGAATCCCCCCTCAAGTGCAGGTGCTGTCAGTACTCCATTTCCTTGCAAGTGGGTCTTTTCAAACAGTGGCCGTAGCATCAGGGGTGTCCCAGCCTATACTTTCCAACGTGTTGTGCAGAGTGTTGTCTGCCCTGCTGAAACACATGCGGAGCTACATCGTGTTCCCTCAGGTGGAGGATTTGCCTACAGTGAAAAGTGCCTTCTATGCCCTTGGACATATCCCCAACATCATAGGTGCCATTGATGGGACACATGTGGCCTTGGTCCCCCCTGCAGGAGTGAACAGGTGTACAGAAACCGGAAGAGTTACCATTCGATGAATGTGCAGATAGTGTGTTTGGCCGACCAATACATCTCCCATGTTAATGCCAAATTCCCTGGCTCAGTGCGTGACGCTTACATCCTGCAGAATAGCAGCATCCCTTATGTGATGGGGCAACTCCAGAGGCACCGTGTGTGGCTATTAGGTGAGCACCTGGAACCAAATTGTTGGGAATAGTTGTCTGGGTCGCTCCCATGATGTTGGAGACGGCCTCGTGGAGAGTGGGTTCCCTGGGCCTGTCCTCCCCCTGTCACACAGCAGCCCTCCCAGTTCCCCTGTTTCCCTGGGCCTCTGTCCCCTGGACCGTGTGCCCACTGCCACTGCCCCCAGGTCCCTGTTGTTGTTGTTGGGGTGGTGGGTTAGCCTGGGTTCCCTGTAGTGGTGGACACACTGCTGCTTGACGTGTCCTGGGGACAGAGGTATGGGCCCGCTGGGTGGGTGCTGCGCTGGTGTTTCCAGAGGGGGGAAGCTTTGTGGTGGCCTGTGACTATGTCAGGGGAACCGACTGTCCCGTGGTCCCAGATGGGCCGGGATGGTCGTCTAGATCCAGTTGGACAGAGCTGCTGTCATCACTGTGGGCCCCTTTTGTTGGTGGTGTGGACCTGTCTGGACCCTCCTGTGCAGTGACGTTGGGTATGGGTCCTGCAGGGGTGTAAAAGCATGATTATTGCATCTGTGTGTGCCATGGTGTGCAATGGGTGGGTGACCGTGTACCCCAGTGCTTGCATTCCTGGGTGGGACCTTGTGTGACGATGGTTTAGGGGGGTGTATGGGTATGTGCAGTGGCCATGCTTTGGTGATGGGTGTCCATGATTTGTTGTTGCATGCAGGGCTTGGTGTTGGGATGTGTGGTTTGTGCTATTAGGACATTTGTGAGGATTTGGAGTGATGGGGGTGAGGGCGAAGGTGGGGGTATGTGATGGCATGCAGGTAGGGTGGGGGATATGGTAGTAAAGATTTGCCTTACCAGAGTCCATTCCTCCAGCTACTCCTGCGAGGCCCTCGGGATGCAGAATAGCCAAGACTTGCTCCTCCCATGTTGTTAGTTGTGGGGGAGGAGGTGGGGGTCCGCCGCCAGTCCTCTGAACCGCAAGGTGGTGTCTTGATACCACGGAACGCACCTTCCCCCGTAGGTCGTTCCACCTCTTCCTGATGTCATCCCTATTTCTTGGGTGCTGTCCCACTGTGTTGACCCTGTCAACTATTCTTAGTCATAGCTCCATGTTCCTAGCTATGGAGGTGTGCTGCACCTCTGATCCGAATAGCTGTGGCTCTACCCGGATGAATTCCTCCACCATGACCATGAGCTCCTCCTCAGAGAACCTGGGGTGTGTTAGCCGTGCCATGGGGCGGTGTGGGTGATGTGTGTGGTGGTGTGTGTTGTGATAAGTGGGGTGATATTTAGTGGTGTGTTGTGTGAGGTGCGTGGATGTTATGTGGGTGATGGTATTGTGTGCCTGTGGATGCTTGGTTGTAGATTGTTGTGTCTTTCTCTGGCCTTCTTTCGGGATTTTGGTCGATTTTGTGGGTGATGTGGGTGTGTGTTTTATATTGTATTGGGTGTGTGGGTGTGGTGTGTGCATGTCTATCAGGTGTGTGTATTTCGAATTGTCCAATGTGGTAGTGTTTTGTAAGAGTGTGTGTATTTTGAGCGCGGCGGTGTGTACCGCCAATGGACTACAGCGGTTGAAAGACTGCCGCGTGGATTCGTTAGTCGTAATAGTGTGGGCGTATTTCTGTTGGCGTGATGGTGGAGGTTTTGTTTTCGCCAGTTTATCACTGACCTTTGGTGTGGCGGACTTGTGTGGGTGTCCACATTTTGGCGGATTCCGAGCTGTGGGTCATAATGACCGTGACGGAAGTCCGCTGCCGCGGCAGTGTGTTGGCGGTCTTCTGCACGCGGTAAGAGGCTTTTACCGCCAATGTTGTAATGACCACCTGAATGGCTTAGAAAAGTTCTTCAATTCAAAGAGGTTGTTCTAATAGCAAGAAATCAACCACTGGTGAAGCTCTAGAGACGCTTCCGATGGCATAATTTCTGGAGTATATAAATCCTTGTATTAAGAAGCAAAGCATGACACAATATCTGCATCCCAGGACAACTTTTCACCATAGTTGTTAATACTGGATTTTATAGCTGTCTTTTCCATTCTGCCTTTTAAATAATGAGCTAGGAGGGAACCAGCTCTATTATTACCACTATAATAATTGGGGTTTAATTTAAGAATTGCTCCAAAGGCTTGTTCTGTTGTATATTTTTTTAATTCAGTCTTAGCTGTCACCAAGGCTTCGAGATCCAGTTTGTTTGTTTTGCTGTTATATTAATTATGTTCAAGGGATTTTATATGTGCCAGAATGGAAGCAGATATTTGTTTTCAGATTTCTTCTTGGAATGGACATATAGCCTATGCTAAAACCCATTGAGGCTGCCTTAAAAGCTTCCTAATCAAAATGAAATGGTGTTTGATCAATGTCATTAAATTGGACAAATTAATTAATGAAAACGGTAAGAAGTGAGAAAGGATGCGTCTGAAAGTAATGAATTATTGAACCTCCAAGAAGATTTGTTAGGCCTACTAACAAGGATGTCTAAATTGGTTAGGACTGGGGCATGATCTGAAATTAAGACAAAACCAATTTCTGAATTAATCACATATTGTAATAATAAACTTTTGCTAAGGAAGATATAATCGAGTCTAGATTGGGAGTGATGAGTAGGGAATTAAAAGGAGTATTCCAACAGGTCGAGATTATAAAATCTCCAGAAATCAGAGAGTGAGGGTTGAGAAATGAAGTTTTTGAAAGTCTTTTGGGAGGCATGGGGAACAAAACGTGAGGTGGAAAGTCTTCCCAAGCTAGGGTCAAGGACTTGATTAGAGTCCGCTCCCAGTACTAAGTTATCAAAAGCCTGTTCTGCTATAGACTAATGGCATAGAACTATAACACCCTTTTAGTTTTTAGTAGAGGGAGGGAAAAAGATTTCACCAACCCATTGTTTTTAAGTTTAGCAACCTTCCATTTGTTAAGATGTATCTCTTGAACCAAAGCTATGTGACATTTCAAGCATGCTAGATGAGATAAAACACGCTGACATTTGATAGGCTTTTTTAGCCCATTGGCATCCCACATGACTGTTCTAAGTTGCATTACACTGAGAATAAAAAGTCAACTGCTGATTCATATAAAATGCAAAGCATATTCAAATAGTAGAAGCAAAAAGAAAGAAAAAGTGAGGGAGAAAGTAAAGAAATACAGCCTCCGAAAATTTAATATGTGTAAATATGGCATCAAAACTATCATTTATGATGAACCAATTTACAGTCAACCATAAATAATCACATGTGCATGAAGAATTAGAATTGAAAGACTGAGACCGAACTTACAATTAGAAACATGGAGGAAGACAGTTGGGGTGATGTGAACAGAACATGAAGGACAGAGCTATTAGAGGAGTACACAGGAGATTCCTAGCTTGAAAAAGGTAAAAGAGAGAAAAGGAAAACTATAAATGGCAAATATTTACAGTAATCATTCAACTGAAAAGAAAAAGATAAACATTGGAACAACAATATATTTTTACAATCCTATGATAGAGGATGAATTTCAGTCCATGGCTTTTGTTTTGTGTTGATTGATGAAGGTTTGTAAGTCAGTAAGTCCTTCGAAGGAGTAGAATTAAAAGTGATTTAAAGAGACACGCATGAAGTAGTCCATATCTGATATTCAAGGATCTCAATTGACGATATAGATCATGGAATTGCTTCTGATGACCTGCTGCAGCAGGAGAGAAGTTCTGTGTAAAAACAAAATAACTTGTCACCGGACCATTGAATAGATCCTACCTTATTGGCTGCAGATAGTAGTTGCATTAGTTTAGTGAATTGGAGAAAAATTATAATGATTTCTCCAGGGCAGTTGTTAGGGCCTGTTTCAAGCCACGGACCTAGACGGTGAGCATGTTGAATAGACAGAGGAGTATTAGAGGGCATACATAAAACTAAAGGTATCATTGTTTGCAGAAAGGTGATTGTAAGAAAATGGGTGTACTATATGGTAAGGTTGGGGCCTTATTGTGCAGTACACTCACATTTGTCTTATTGGGTCCAGTCAGAGTTATTTGCTAAACCCTCAGCTCAACCCTTTGGTAGCTATGGCACAGAGCAGCAAGGCTTAGCATAGGAACAGTGCATAAAGCACTAAACAGCACCAAATAAAGAAAGTCACCAAACAAAGATACACAACAATTTATATAAATAGAGCATATTTTTATGAATTTTTAGAGTCCTTGATGGCTATAATCCACCGGAGAGTTCCAGAGATATATATTTTTAAAACATGTAAAAACTTTATCAAGTTCAAAACTTTGCAAACGTTTGAAAATTATGTAAAAGTTTGTAATTCTGAGTTCGGCAACTCTGACCTGGGTTGGGCGACCAAATCTACCAGGATAGAGGACTAGGAGTCTAGAAAAAAAACTTTGGACAATTACCTGGCCACTAGAGGGTCTTAGAAGTGAGTTCCAAATGTTATAGGACATACGCCATTTATTTCTATGGAGTGGTCCAGATGCTGAGGGATGCAGGCTTAAGGATGCTCAATGGAATCTCCAGATGATGTGTGGTCCAGGTGGGGTTAAAGTCCGGTCGAGTCTTAGATCTATAGGTGAGTGGGGGCGACTCTGGCCATGGATCTTAGGGTCCCCTGAGGTACTCTATGCGGGGGTCAAAGGGCTGCAAATGCAGACCTTTCTTTCTTGCAACTCAGCAGTTCTGGTGCAAACCTTTGGCTTTCTTGGGTTCCAGCAGACTCTGGTGCAAATTTTGGCTTTCTCAGATTCCCTTGTTGGTGCTCCAGGCAACTGGTAGCAGCAAAACTTCAGCAAGGGCTACCACTTTGTCGCTTTGGGCTCTTTCCACTCTTGTGACCCTGGAGCAGGTTCCAAAGAATAAGCTACCTTATCCTTGGAGCCTCTGCTTTGGATTGTGACTGGGAAGCAACTTTTCCCCAGGATCACATTAGAGGGTCCAAACTCCACTAGCCAAAGTGTAGCAGGTGCAGTCGCTCTGGCCTCTGAGCCTCTTTTTTTGTGTGCTTCAAAGGGTGCAGAGTGGTAATCTTTTCCTTGTTGCAAATCCAGCGAGTACTATTTCTCAGATGCCGGGGGTGCCTATTATATTGCAGTAAATTGCGCCGAGGGGACAACGTGGTCGTGCCAATAGGTTAGCAGGTACCTACCTGGTGACACAGTTCCAGTGATGTGTGGCAGGCATCTGGCTATCCCAGAGTGCACTTTGCATGCCGCACCCAACATGGCTGAGGTCTTCCTCAAATATGAGGACCTCGGTAGCCCACTCTTGGGGATTTGGCTACAATGGGAAGCACGACCACAGAAAATTGGTTCTATAAAACGATTTTCCCTCTTTTGGCTCTGGCTCTTCCCTGTCTAGGGGAAGTAAAGGGCTTCCTGCGTGGCAATGTTGTTACAGCGACCCTTCAAAGGTGCCATCACCCTTTGATGCCTGCCTTTCAGGCTCACACCCTTTGCAGCCCATCCTATGGGTGGAGGGTGCACATTCAGTGCAGCAACAGTCTTTGTTCTTAGCCTGGGAGTAGTTCACACATCTTCCCAGGCAGGCAGAAGCCTGTCTCGGTCCCTGTGCCTCCCTGAAGCCACTGGACTACTTGATCAAAGTATGGCAACTTTTTTGTAAAAGTGTCCAACATTAAATTGGACATAAATATCGACTCCGCCATTGAGTCGCATTTGCTGTCCCCTTTAGTTTGATACCATACATGATAGGTTTAGGTAGCCTCTGTTAGAAGTTAGACGCATTGGAGTGTCAGCTATTAACTCTGCAATACCTTATAAGGCAACCTAACTGTTCCCAGCAAACACCAATAGTTTGGGGCTTTGCTGTATAGACATATCGAAAATGTAAGTCTATCTTAATATACAGCTCCTTGCCATATAACTGCATAGGCCTGCCTTAGAGGGGACTTACATATATAACTAAGGGACTTAAGGGGACTTTGACTTTGATGGAAATGGAAAAGTCAGGTGTGCACAGCCTCTTCAGTCAGCAATGGCAGCTGAAAGTCTTGTTTTCAATATGTCTCACACAGAGCGGCATAACCAGTGCTGCAGCTTGTGTGGACAGCTAGCTTTACATGCCCTTGGTACCTGGTACCATATACTAGGGACTTGTAAGTAAGTCAGCACATGCCAGTTGGGGGTATCCAATGCAACATGTACTGTAGTCAAGGGAAAGAACACTATCACTGAGGTCCGACAGCAGTCCTCAGTGCACTCTGAGTCAAAAACCAGCAGCTAATAGTCTAAAAACGTGCAAAAAGTTTGGGGAAACTGGCAAAAAGCCTGCTTTCTTATACAACCCTCCCTCCCATACCCCAGCTAATGCTTCATGGAGACCTCAACCACTTCCTGGTGAGTCTTCATGAGCATCAAGCGCAGAAGTATGTACAAAACTAACTGTGACTATTGCATGGCCTACTGTGCCTTACTTTCTCCGGACAGGGTTATTCCCACTCGCAATCTGACCAACTTCAAATCTGATAGGATCCATCCTAAACAGGACTTGAACGGATTCTAGGTTTTCTCTCCCTTTTTTTTCTCCTTGGATTCAGAGTTATCTACCTCTGCTAACCCTGTCTTAGCAAGGGCAACACCTAGCTTACCCACATAGGTTATTCACACTTGGAGTAACCCTACTATGACCAACAGGGTCAGGGGAGCCTATCTTGCTGCTCAACAGGGGGGTTGGACCAACATTCCAATGACAGTGCAGCCATAAAGGCAAATACCCAGCAGAGGTCACTGACAGCTGCCAGTACCCAGAACCACACCTTTAGCTTTCCACTGACAGGTGGATGCGCTTTACAATAGGATTCTTTGGGTTCAAGGGGTCCTTCTGCTTTCTCTGCAGCTGAAACCCTCCTTCCTCTCTCTGTTTTGTCAGCTGAGGTGTCACAATCTCCTGATTAACAGCTGCCTGACTAGTCAGGACTTCTTGTGATGCAGGTGAAGCCTTACCAGGACCAACTTTGGAATTCTTCCTTTACGGGAGAAGGAGTAGGCCCTTGGCCTACTAGAACATTTCTACAAATGGCTTGCTTTTTCCTACACTTCTTTATCCTGCCTTTCTTCTGGGGCCTTCTTTTACTACCTGTAGGTTCAGTACCTCAAGAATCCTTGGGTGAGGTGTTGCACTGGTCAGCTACCTCCTTTGGGCTCAGACCAACGTCTGGGAGGCCATTTCCAAAGAGACAATCAAGTGGGAGGTCTGGACTGACTACCACCCTTTGCCAACTAAGGGAACCATACACCTCTAAAGTCACTAAAGCCACAAGCCTAACACTCATTTCCCCTGAGACATTTCTCACTCTTCTGGTTTCTTCTGGCAAATACTGGTCTGGAGATACCAGCTGGTCATGCACAATGGTGTGCCTGGCACAATTATCCCTCAGGGCAGCGATTGGGATTTCATTCACCTGGATATGGTGAAAGTGTTTACTACCCTCTTTAATCCCCAGCTCACCTTCTGGCCCTACTTCAGTCAAAAGCTACAAGGACATCCTCTTACTTCTCAAATCATTGATTTTAGATTTGGACAGGTTAGCCAAGTCAACAATCCTGTTCTCCATCTTTAAAGTTTCAAAAGTACCTTATGCTCCTCAAAAAGTACTGGTGGCCAACTTCTGTTTGGCCTTGAGAAAAATGTACCTAATGCCTACAGTACTATGACAATTTCTTGAAACTGTTGCTAAACTCTAAAACAGTATAGACTTTCTGTTAGTAAGACCTATTTTCGGGATCCCGCCATTTCCACCAATGTAGGAAAATAGGTGAATTATATGGTAAGGTTGGGCCATTATTGTGCAGTACAATCACATTTATGTAGTTGGGTCTAGTCAAAGCTATTTGCTTAACTTCAGCTCAACCCTTTGGTAGCTATGGCACAGAGCAGCAAGGCTTAACAAAGGAACAACGTGTAAAGAATTTAACAGCTCCAAACTACAAAATAAAGTCACCAAACAAGAAAGAGACACAACAACAATTTATAAATAAGGAGCATATTTTTATGAATTTTTAGAGTCCTTGATGACTAAAATCTACTGAAGGGTTCCGGAGATATGAATTTGTAAGGCATTAAAAAACTTTAACATTGACGCAAACGAGCATTGGCAAGCCAAAAATTTGCAACTCAGCAAATGCAGCAAACACCAAGACTTTAGGGCTTTGCTATATAGACATATCGAAAATAAATATGTTTATCTTAACAATATACAGCTCCTTGCCGTAGGGCTTCATAGCCCTGCCTTAGAGGAAACTTACATATATAAGTAATGGACGTAAGGGGACTTTGAAATTAGTGGTAATGGAAAAGTTGGTGTGCAGTGCATGCTCGGCCTCTTCAGTCTGCAATGTCTGCTGAAGGTTGTGTTTTCACTTTGTCTCACACAAAGTGGCACATCCAGTGCTGCAGCTCTTATGTGGACAGCTAGCCTTACATGCCTTTGGTACCTGGTACCATATACTAGGGACTTATAAGTAAGTCAGCACATGCCAGTTGGGGGTATCCAATGCAACATATACTGTAGCCAAGGGAAAGAACACTGTCAATGAGGTCTGGATAGCAGGCCTCGGTGCACTCTGAGTCGAAAACCAGCAGCTAATAGTCCAAAAAGGGGCAAAAAGTTCGGGAAAACCTGCAAAAAGCCTTTTTTCCTACAGTGATCATATTAGAGGCTTCTGAACATTCTGGAATACCAAAAAAAAATATTCCTCCTATTCCTGTTTTCTAAATTTTCTATAAATCTGTTAAATTGAGCAATGTCTTTAGCCATTTGAGAAATATCAGCAGTAGAATCCTCGAAGTTGATAATTGTTTGTTCCAAGGTTGCGATGCGTTGGTCATGTGAGGACCATTTTTCCTTAATACCTTGTAGCGAGGCATTGATGTCAAGCATAAATGGTTTTAAGGCTCCCAGTTCCTCCATGATGTCCTCTAGAGTCAAATGAGTGGGTGGTTTAGAGGGGAAGTCAAGTTCTCTTTTTGCCCATTTGACCCAGGTGGTGTTTTCTATTTGTTTTCTATAGCGCCAGTGACATAGGAGGGGGAACAGCTCTCCCTTAAAAATTCTGAAGCATTTTCCATAGTGACAGAAAATGCCAGGATTGAGTGTTCACTGAGTGTGCAATGCACGAAGATAAGTTACAGAGTTGGAAAAAGGGCGATGACTTGCTGCCGCTTTGCGAGGTCTCCCCATATAAGGCTTTGAAGCCAGGGCAGTGGGAAAAACAAAAAGCTGGTAAGTCAGTTAAATTTTAAATGTAAAAGCAGGAGCCAAAGTTAATGAAATTAGTTAAAAATGATTACTTCCTAGGATTGAATAGTACACAGCAATATTGGCGCTTCAGGTGAAGGAAGGCAGTTAAGGTAATAAAAGTGAAGGTAAATCAAAATGCAGTACTGTAAATGCAAATATTGCCCTACAAACTTGAATATATGAAAAGTGGCATCACTTACAGGCATCAACTTGAGCCATTGCGAGAAGATGAAAAACATTGTGTTGCGTGATAAAAACAAATTACCTCAGGCACGTTAGTCAATGAAAAAATGCATGCTGCGTCAGTGTGCCAAAACAGAGTCACAGCTCCATCAATATAGAAAATACAGGCATCATAGTGATGCAGCCCCCTTCCAGCATCTGAGCGTAAGGGCTACAGTTTGGAAATTGGGTCCAGAGCTCGCGTCTCGTCATCGAAGCGTCAAAGCCACACAGAGCTTGAGGCCATCTTGCACGTCTGCCAGCAACGTCCCTCAGTATTTGGCGTCTTTATGCATTTTCAGAGCTTTGTGTGTTTGTGATTTTTAACATCTATTTTCGTGCTCCTTTGATGCTTATTTGCCTATTTCTGCCATTTGGTAAGTATGAAAAAGGTGTGGGTGCAATAAGACAGCACTAGAAAGAGCAACATTGGCTATAAAAGAGTTGTACATAAATATATGGTGCATTTTTATAGAAAGTGTCATGGAGACAAAGCCTCTGGGAAGTTCTTTGGTTTTTTCCCAGGCATCTTCCAACATTGTCCAGTAGCCCTGGTAATGAGATGTAGAGACAAGGTTGTTAATTTAAAAGTGATGGTGTAAAAAAGAGTGTGGTCCTCTGATCAAAGCGTCTGGCACGTTACTGATTTCCTAGACTGAATGGCTCTTTCTCTTAGTTCCGAGGGGTGAAGAGAAACACAAATCCATTCAATTTAAAATTCTGTGTAACCCACTTGGACACACTTTAAATCTCAAAGGACAAAAATGGAAGTTCAAAAGATTTATTACAAATTCAAAACTTAATGAAATCAGTCGCAAGACATGCTATACAAGTACAAGATTACCAAAGGTGCGTTAAAGCATCAAATGAAATTGTAACGCACCAGCATAAGACGCACCACACCTTCAGTAGCCCCAATACAGAAAATAAGGAATAATACTTGATGCTCCAAGTTCAAGCTTTGATTCTGCTGCCTAACCATTGTACCTATAGATACTTAACTATTCTGCTTAGTAATAGGAAACCCTAAAATGTTCTAGCCTAAAATAATAGAAATCAAACAGATTGTCATCACTACAGTACTTCAGTAGAAGTTCCTGCAAGAGACATATGTGTAGCATAAAGCCACATCAGCCAAGCAAATGAAAACCGAGGTCTTTACCTCTCTTACTTTCTAAAGGTCTGCTCTAGTTAAAGGGCAAAATGGTCTGAATCTCTAGCTAGCTAAAACACTCTTATCCTCTCAAACCTCAGATAGTCAACGCCACAGCCAGTGACATTCCATAGCCGTGCACTGTCGTGTATGGTATCCTTTTAATTAGACTTTCTCTTTGTTCAGCCATCAGGATGACCTTGGATCCTTTCTCATCTACCGGAATCAGGAGGGAAGTTCTCCTTCACAACTCCTTGTTAACACTCCCGTCCTTAGCAACTTGTCTTCACATACCCCCCTTATCTAGAACTAAGAATAAGCTTTTCATTAAAAGAAGGCTTCTGTTGACACACCCTCAAATAAAGAAATACACAGCAAGAGCAAATGTTCACATTGAAAGTTAAACACAGTAAAAATGCTCCAGGGCTTAACTCCAGCCAATTTAACATTAACCTCAGTGCATATTTAGATACATGATTGTACATGCATTTCACTTGAATAAAATAAATGAGTAAGAGCTATAAAAATGTTGATTAAGTAGGAACTCATAATATTAATACATGGAATTATACTGCACACATGTGGTTCATATATTATCATTCTGTATTTCTACTTATAAATCCATTTCAGTTCACAATTTTCAGTCCTCTTCATATTTGTTAATACATTTAAACACACATTTTATATTTTGTCAAGTGCATTTTACTTCCCTTTCTGGAACGCATAATGGCACAGCCAAGTTATGCTCTCTCAACCCTGCTCTGATGTCATATTAAGTCATCACAACCTACTCCCTTCTCGAATGAGACTCTCTAGAATGTTGTTGTTTTCATCAGTGTAGGAAAGTACCCTCTTTCTGGCATGGTTACCCCCACTTTTTGCCTGTTGTCAGTATGCTTTGACTGTGTTCACTGGGATTCTGCTAGCCAGGACCTCAGTGACTGTGCTCTCTCCCTTTAAACTTGGTTGCTTGGACCACAAACACCCCACGTTTGGCACACTAGTGCCCCCTTAAAAGTCACTAGCATATGGCACCCAGGGCATTGGGGCACAAGGGGTTCCCCATGGACTTCAGCATGCATTATGCCAACCATAGGGAGCCCATGCAAAGTGTATCTGCAGGCCTGCCATTGCATACACCTTTTTCATTACAGGTCACTGCACCAGGTCACTGTAAGTCACCCCTGTGGTAGGCCCTCCTAGCCCAGAGGGCACGGTGCAGGTACCTGTGCGTGAGGGCACCAGCCCATGAGCAGATGTCCCCCCATGAACTCCTGCTCTATTTTCATGGACTTCGTGAGAGCGACAACTGCATTTTACCCGTGTACTGGACATAGGTCACCACCTATGTCGAGCTACATAATGGTAACTCTGAACCTGGGCATGTTTGGTATTAAACATATCGGAATCATACTCCAATACTGTTGCCAGTATTGGAAGTATGATTCCATGCACTCTGGGGGCTCCCTAAAGGACACCCAGCATTGTTCCTACCTGCTTTCTTGGGTTTTCAGGCAGCCCAAGCTGCTGCCACCCCTCAGACAGGTTTCTGCCCTCCTTCTGCTTGAGCAACTCCAGCCTAGGAAAGCAGAACAAAGGATTTCCTTTGGGAGAAGGAGGCAACACCCTCTCCATTTGGAAATAGGTGTTAATTGGCTTGGGAGGGTTAGCCTCCCCACGCCACTGGTATGCTTTGAAAGGCACATTTGGTGCTCTCCATGCATAAAGCGGTCTGCACCGGTTCAGGGACCTCCAGTCCCTGCTCTGGCGTGAAACTGGACAATGGGAAGGGTAGTGACCACTCCCCTGTCCATCACCACCCCAGGGGTGGTGCCCAGAGCTCCTCTAGTGAGCTCCTTGATTCTGCCATCTTGAATCCAAGGTGGGTAGAGGCCTCTGGAGGTAGCTGATGGGTCAGGTCAGGCAGGTGACGTCAGAGACCCCTCTTGATAGGTGGTCACCTGGCTGGGTGACCAGTCCCCCTTCCAGGGCTATTTAGAGTCTCCTTCTTGGGTGGGTCCTCAGATTTGATGGGCAAGACTCCAGTAGGACTCATCTGCACTGTTTACTTCGACTTCTGGCCACTGGAACCTGCAACTGGACTCCACAGGAACCTACAATCTGCAGATACAGAGATGACTCTGCTCTGCAAAATTGTTTCTCCGGCTCCTTCCAGCAATTGCAACATTTCCCCAGCTGTGCATCCTGTGAGGGCGGCAAGTTTTCAGTCTGCACAAGAAGCAAGAGCAAGGATTCACTTCCCTGTATCCGCAGGCACCAACTGCAATGACGACCAGCTGCGTGGATCTCCTCTCATCCTGAGCTGCGTGGATCCTGCATCACAGATGGTGATCTAGAGTGGCCCCATTGGTCCTCTCTGCCAGCTTTCCAGCTTTGGTAGAGGTGGGCTCTTGCCTTCCCATGTTGGACAATACCCCCATGCATCACGTCTCTTGCAGCTACCAAGGCTTGTTGGCATCTCCAAGAGATCTTCAGGCTCTATGTAGCCCCAGCCCCCAGCACTCTTCCCTGCAACGCACAGCCCTCTGCATGCTTCTCCTGCGACGTGGGACCTCTCCTCAGGTGTGCTGCCTTCGCCTCTCTGCGACTCCTGGGCTCCTTGCTTGTGGTCTTCTGTGGGGGCTGCCTCATCTTCTTTGCACTCTGCACTGCTGAGGGTCCCCTGGGACTCCCCCTGTGGGCTGAGTCCCTCTTGGACCTTGCTGGCCCCCCGCAGCTCCACCTTTCCTCCAACAGCAACGTTTGCCTTTGCCAAAGCTCGATGATGATTTTTCCCCACCACAGACTGACTGCAATCCTTCATCCAGCATGGGACGTCGACTGCATCACCCAGGAACTCTTCATCTGCTCCAGTGTTGCATTGCTGACCATCTTCGTCTCCCTGTCAACCAACATTTGCATCCACAGATGGGTGGGTAGTGGCTCCTGCCACCACCGGACAGTCCAACTGGAACTGGACTTGGTCCTCCTCTCTTCCAGGTCTTCCTCTTCCAGGATCCACCTTTGGTTTTGTGCAGTTTTGTCTGGGTCTTGCAATATCCTTCTCTGAAGTTCTTTGTGGTTTGTGGAAAACCAGAAACTTACCGCTTTTCATCCTAGTGGCTGGGGGGCACTGTAGTAGGTTTCCTAGTACCTCAAGCTTCCCTCTACTGATTCCACTCCATTTGATGCGGCCCGACCTTCGCATTCCACTTTCTTAGTATATGGTTTGGTCTCCCCCTAAGCCTTCAGGATTGCCTACTGATTTCCACTCTTTTCTATTGCTTTCTACGCCTGTTTCTGATTGCTACTGTACATGCAATAGTGTGTTTAAGTACATCCTATTGGAGAATAGCCTATCTAGTAATTTAGTATTTGTGTTACTAAAATAAAGTACCTTTTAGTTTTGTAACATCTGTGTGGTTCTTTCATGTGTGTAAGTGCTGTGTGACTACAAGTGGTATTGCATGAGCTCAGCATGTCTCCTAGATAAGTCTTGGCTGCTCATCCACAGCTATCTCTAGAGAGCCTGGCTTCTAGACATTCCTACATTTCACTAATAAGGGGATACCTGGACCTGGTGTAAGGTGATAATACCATAGGGATTCACCACACACCAGGCCTTCTTCCTACAATCCACTTTCATCTAGACTCCTCCAGACCTTTCATATCATTATAGTATTTACACTGCCTATCTCCCATTTCAAGATCTGCTCTCTTCCTCTTTCTTCCCTTCTGAATCTTCACTCTCTGGAAAACCTTATATCCTACCACCAGAACTATTGCAGTTATTACAATAACCAACAATGGCTTCAGGACAAAACCTACAATTGCACTTCCCAGGTTCCCAAACTACCTCCCGTTCGCAGAAAATCCATCTCCAATCACTTCCCATGCACCTGTTACTTGCAGCTCCTTCAAATCTTTCATCAACCCTTACATGTTCCCGATATACTTCTGCAAAACTTTACTCTTATCTGCAATGTAAGTACAACATTGCTGAACTTTCAGCATCCGGCAGACTCCACTTTCTTTTGCGAGCAGTAATTCTAGTGCAAGTCATCAAAAAATACTTTATTCAATTGAATAAAACAATCATAAAAGCAGATAATTCATATTAAAAACATCACTCAATATTTAAAATAGTGTGAAAACAGTAAGTCAAACCGTATCTAAAAGGACCGTATAGCGAGATTACGTTACAAGGAATTAAATAAATTCACATAAAAGCCACAGTTCGAAAACATGACAGAAAAAATCAGTATAAAAGTGTTTTTTAAAAGCAAAGACTATTGTCATTAATAAAATACATTTAAAATTTATACAAATATGAAAACCCTATCTAGGTAATATGATAATATGTTCTGGCCTTCATCACTGCACATAAAAATAAAGCTATTCCATTACAAATCACAATTGAGGGTAAGGACAGAAGGTAATTAAAGGCAGGGTGACATTGTTTAAAATGGATTGATTTAAAAAATTGAATCACAAACGCTTTCCTTAGGTCTGCATAGAATTTACCAAAAAAAGAGAATGTGTATTGTACTTTGCTCAGACACTAAGTCACAGGGGCATTTTACCAAGACAGGGGTCCAATCATTAATACACTGGAAGCTAACAAGACGATGGAAAATCTCTAATCTTAGGCGCGTAAGGACAAACCGATGCCTTGGATTCAGTACATTACTCAAATATGGTTCCATGCCATCTGTTTCTTGCAACATGAAATTCCTCATTACGCTGGATTTCTTTGCCTCAGAGGCCCATCTTAAGTCGGCCAGGTGAGTAAGACAAATATTTTTCAGTTCTTTCCTGGAAATTGTTTCCAGTTTTACCGGAGTCGAATATAACTCAGGATAGCCCAGCTCTGTAAAAAAAATCTTTATATAATTTAACCATGGAATTTTCAGCAGGTAAGATAATGCCAATGCATCTTCTATGATGGACCTATTCAGCCTAGCGGAATCAGAAGTCCATACTTTATGCCATAATAGGATTGGTTGGATACGAATTAAATCTATAAGGTATGATACCCCCAATTCCATATGGCATGGCAGTGTAGGGGTAGATTTTGGAGCGCTTAAAATAAACTTTAAAAAATCGTTTTCAACTAGCTGTAGGTTGTTGCAGTTCCTGTATCCCCAGAGTCCTGCCCCGTACAATGCAAGAGAAACACATCTTGCATTGTACAATGTCATCATATCCTTAGGAGTCGCTCTACCAACCTTTTTCGAAAAGTTTTTTACAGCCAAGATAGTTTTAGTGAGTGACAGCTTCCTTGATTTTATGGCTTGTGACCATGTCCCTTCATTATCGAACGTGATGCCTAAATATAAAAAAGTTCCTGTAACGTCTAGTTTCGTACCTTTTAGCATAATCTGTGGTTTCTTAATGGAATTTCTACCACATGTCATCGAGAAAGTTTTAGAATGGTTGATTCTGAGAACTAAGGCTTCCATATGCATTTCAGTTTATAGCTTTCAGTCCTCTTCATTTACGCGAGTATATTTAAACACACAGTATATATGTTGTTGGGTGCATTTTATTTCACTTTCTGGAACACATAAAGGCATAAACAAGTTATGCTCTCTCAAGTGCTTTCATCACACCCGCTGTAGACCTAATTACCTGCAAGAAAGTTTACGAGCTGTCATCATGTCATCCATCAGTTGACAGAAGTAACAGTTTCTTGGAGTTCTTCCTATAGTTTTGGCCCTAGTCCAGGATTTTTTGTGATCTTCTGCCTTCAGGCTGTATTCAGACTCATTACGGTGCACTATCCGTGCTCTGTGGCATCTCTGCTTGTTAATTTTTCCACTGTGCCCTGCGAAAAAATAGACACTTAAAAAATGAGAACTATGGCTTTTAAAATGTAAATTTGACCAAGAGGGGACATGATGGTGTGCTTCATGTTCGGTTTTGTCCTACGGCAGTGAACACAAAGTATTTGCCGGAGGAGCAACGCAGGAACATATTGAGGGATAAAACCAGGCAGCAGCACAGGCCCATTTCAGAACCTAATGACACGCCAAGACATATCTAAGCCTTGTGCGCAACTCCATTACTTGTACGTCTTTTGTATGATATTGTTTTTATTGAGCATTAGTACCAGAAAAAGAACTTTAAGTAAAAAGAGGCCCTAACATTGCAGTACTTTTATATTAGCATGCATTAGAATTCCTACATTTATGTAATGAATAACACTGGTGCATCACCACCAACGTGTCACGGCTTCTCTGGTTCATAGAACCATATCTCAACAGCCCTTCCCCAAATATTTATTTCATGTGACTATTTTATTGTCCAAGCCCATTTCCAACTCCAGCAATATAATCCCTCAAGAGCAAGGAGGTTTGAAGGAGGACAATTCAACCCTAGACTAATATTTTAGTTAGTGGGCGCTGGTAAGGAAGTCCATAGGCCAAAGGGGGAAATTAATTTGTTGCTTCATAGATTTCCTTACGGTGCTTGTTTGATATAGTGGGAATCTCTCATTTAGGAATCCCGAGAAATCTTTTATTAATTCTTCAAGAGTTACATAGCCGGAACTGGGCACAGGTGATAGTGGATTCGAAAGCAGCCCTAATGTGAAAGATAAATATAAAAAATGGCTTCCAGCAAGGTTGCATATTGGCTCAATTGCTAACTCTATGTTTCTATCAGACTTACCGACTGTTCTAAAATGTGCCAAGGATTTATGACCAAAGATGAGTGGGTTCCATGTCCTATGCCTCTTATATGTTAATGACTTGGTAATAATGGACATGACAGAGGTAGATCTACAATGAAATTGAATGTATTTTATGATTAATGCACACAGAAGAAGTTTCTAGTCAAAATGGTTAAAACCAAAGTACTGGTGTTTGGGAAAACAAACATAAATCATAAATGGAC
Source organism: Pleurodeles waltl (assembly GCF_031143425.1). Classification (NCBI taxonomy): domain Eukaryota; kingdom Metazoa; phylum Chordata; class Amphibia; order Caudata; family Salamandridae; genus Pleurodeles; species Pleurodeles waltl. Next base: position 300,313,152 of record NC_090437.1, on the reverse strand, counting down.
CCTTGGAGGAAATACATTAGAAATAGTTAAAGTATAAATATTTAGGGATGTGGTTTAATGAGAACTGGAATTGAAAGGATCATATAGAATCCCTAGCAGCAACAGCAATGTCCTCTGTTTGTGGATTACAAAAGTTTAATATAGACAATGGATGTCCCTGTCTACGCCCCATTCTTTGAGCCTACATTGCTAAGATCTGCCATCATCTCCAACATTAGACTGTAATACTGAGGAAGGACATTTTATAAAGAGACTGTTATCATGCCCCCACCAATAATGGTATATGGTGTAAGAGTGGAAACCCTTCTTCCAGGCTGAAGCTATTTAGAATATGCTGGGTGGTAAGATTTTGGTCAGGAAGGTAGAATTTAAAATATCTACCGTTTTCTAAATGAAATCTGACACAGCGAATTGAGTTGGGCAAAAGAGGCTAGAAAATGATTGGGTGAAATTAACCATAAACCTAGAGGTTGGTACTCTTCAAATTATGATCTCTAAAGTTGAGCTATATACTTTGTCAAAAGGTGTGTTAGTGAAGATTACATGTAGTACCTCAATGACAAGATTTCAGTACAGTTCATAAGGCTGATGATGGGTTTGCATATTTCGATAAATTGGTAAACCCTTCATTAAGACCTGTTGTACTGAAGTTTAGGTCTGACTTAAACCCATGTTTTAGAAATTGGGCAGTGAGGACCACAGCCCTAGGTGATAAAGGAAAATGTACTTGTGGTCTAAATATAAAATGTGACTGTTTACATGTATTATTAGATTGCTTAGGGTCCTAGGTGCACGTAAGAAATTCCGAAGTCAATCTTTCTTAAACAAGGGATTCCTAAGCACAAACAAGCAGTTGAGTTTGTGACAGAAATTAAATATTTAGATGTGACTTGTTGTATTCGGAAAGTGTTTAATTGTTCCCAGGAAACTTTTAAACAGAAAGATGTTAAAATTAATATTTTATAGACTTATGCAATGGCATAATTTGGGAGTTGATGTTTTAGATTTTTTTATGAAGGTGTTTATTATATTATTGTGTTTTGTTTTGTTTTTTCGGTGGGGAAAATTTGTGTTTTTATGAATGATTGTTGTGTTATTGTTTTAAAGACCTTATTAAACATTGTGTTTTCATTGACCATTTCCAACTCTTTCGTGCCTGGCCATTCTGTTTTTTTTCCAGGTCCCTATAGTTGTGACAAAATAGCAGTTATCAGACCTTAACAATATATGGCAGCTCGGATGGACACCTCCAGTGTAGTGCAACCTCTAGTTTTCCCTTCCTTTCTCTTCTCATGAAGAGCTCAAAACCTGAGTTGGAAAGATCTGACTGCATATTGTTACATAAAATCATTTTCCATTACTCTTCATGAACACGCCTGCAGCCTATCCTTGTTCTACCTTGAGTACAGTTTGGGATAGAAATGAACATTCTAAGTGGTAGATGGTGGCAGGGACCCTAGTTCTGCTAGCAAATAAAGTGTGTATGATCCACTTGTCTGTTTTGAAAATATTATCTATATCAAGTCCCGCCTTTCTGTCGTAGACTAGCTAATATGCTTATAAGGGACCATCAAAGTTTGACTGTTTATTAGACTTGTTTTAACATTCTTCGGGCCGCATATGGAAAAGCTTGAATCAGGGGTCACGGTAGCAGTTTCGTCTTGAGGTACAAAGGTCTCCCAGACAAGGAGAGTGCTGTGTTCATCCATTTTAGGAGGAGCACTGAGCTCGTCTGAGGAAAATAACTGGAAGATATCAATGCAAAAAGGACCACGCTACAATTTGGATGTTTAGTAGAGGCATCTTGGCTGTATGTGATGATATTCGTCACAAATACCTTTGTAAAGTTATCCATACATTATATATATATATATACCTACTTCTCAACTGTGCTCACCTGTGATACATTTTAACGAGAATCTTGTTATGTAGAGTTAAGATGCATAATTGTGGCTCTGAAATTATGCCACTCCTTACCGCTCTCTCTTTGGATAGCACCCCCTATCACCATTTTCACATATGAGGTCAAACATTTTCTTGCAATGAGGTATCTCTATTCAGAAAAAATGTCCCTGCTAATATTTTGAATACCCAATGATTTCCTCACATACTGGCCTGGCCTACCTGTTCATTGGAGTGTTTAGCCTTTGCGTTCCACCTTGACTAGATTTGTTTTTTTTCCAAACCTATCTGCAGGAAGTATTTCTGCTTTTGCAATTAGAATTACTGAGTCTTGTTTCAGTTATTCTTCTATATACGCTTCCTTTTGCACTTCCTTTCTTTGAAAGACCTTTATTATAAATTCCCTGTTTTACCAGGCACATTCCTTGTTCATACCCCAAGGGGCAGAAGGCTCGGACCTGGTGCTATTCTTTGAGTCATGGTTGGCATAAGCAGTGGCATCTATGAAACTATTAGTGCATTATCGGTGGAACTTGCCCACCATTTGCTGGTGCGACGGCCACCACGAGGAGCACATTCCAGGCTGGTGGTGGCCACCAGAGATAAGGAGACCATAGCATGTGCGGTGTGAGCTGCAGAGCCAATACTGTATGACTACGCATATGTATTCCTGTTCCCAGATTACGCTCTGGCTGTGCAACGCCGCAGAGCCTCCTTCCTGGGTGTGCAGAAATGCTCGAAATAAGCAGGCCTGACCTACTGGTTAGTATTCCCAGCAAATTTGAAGGTCATGGTAAATAGGCCCAGCTATTTCTTCACTAAGCCAGCAGACATCTCGGACTGACAGCATGGGAGGTTGCAGGCGTAGGTACCCTAGGCACCCTGTTCCATAATGGTGTACTTGTGCCATTCAAGCAATTACAGGCTGATTGTGAATTGAAAGCAGGCCATTTCTTTACTCATGGGCGACTGTTCGCTGAAAAGAACCAGCACTGGCAGATTGTTGACACGGAGCCAGAGCAGCACCCACTGGTTCATGCACTTCACACTGTATGCAGAGGCTGCCGGCTGATTATCTGGCTTATGTGAGCACTGGCATATACAACACAGGAACCCTTGCTACTGACCAGGAGGAGCTAGGAATGTCACATAGGCTGAAAACTGACACAACAAAAATGGGATAGGATATTGGTATATCCGCATAAACTTTCTCATAATGCCAAGTTTCATTACATTCAACATAACATTTTACATAGGGCTTAGCTCTATGCAGTCTTGCTGGGATGAGTATTTGAGTTTGACTCGAATTGCCATTGGTGTCAGGCACCAGAGGTCAGCATGGCTCATATGTTCTGGGAATGCCCAGTGACAGCGACTTTATGGAGAGAGCTCACAGCGCACTGATTGACATCAGAGGGTGAGAAGATCTATGCACCATGGAGAGTGCAGTCCTGGGCCTGTTCAAGCCTAAGAAAGCAGGGAGCTCTGTAAACCATTTCACAGACCTGTTGTTGCTCATAGTCTGCAAGTCCATTGCGATGCACTGGAAGGCCAACATGTTACTGGTGTTAAAGCACTAGTATGCTGCAACAATTAAGTGGGGTAAAGCTGAATCTGCGGCGCTTCGGCAGGAGGAGACTCCGGGGCTGTTTAGGGTCCTCATAGCTGCAGACTTGGACACTCTGCTCCGTGAGTTGCAAGAGTTTACGGAAGATCTACTGGAATAAGATTAAACAGAGCCTGGTTAAAGGTTAATACTTCGTTCTAGAGGCCTGGAGATTTCCCTAGAACCATTCTCCCAAATCAGTACCCTAAACAATTGATGGTAAAGCAGTGTGGGGTGAGGTCATCAGGCATGCACAAAGTACTATCCTTATGTTAAGAAATGTGAATACATGTGGGAGGATCACTTGAAGGTTAAGACATATGTATTGCTCTTAGACATCTATGCCTGAAAATGCAACCTTTATGAGCTGAAGTTACTTTTGTTTACTTGTTCATATTTCAGACCAATTACTTCTGTTGGACTAGTTATATTGTCATGCATGACCACCTTGGTGGGATTACCAAACATGGACATGTAACACAGATCAGTATGCTTGCAACTTGCTTATGAGATGTTGTAACGAAATTGGTTGAAAAAAAAAATTCCTTGTTCACACGTGTATATATAGTGTACCTTTTGGTTACAAGTTGCTTTTTTGATTGGTCAGTGTTTTTGTTATTGTTCTTCCTTTCTGTTTTAAGTCCATTATCATAATCTGTAATTGCCTTTTTTCTGTTTATCACTCCCATGTGCAGGCCTGGTGTGGACTTTAGTACTACATTGTAAATAAACAATCCACTATTGCTTTTTTTGGTTATTTCGCATAGGTATTACAACCACATCTAAAATGATGTACAACAAACGTTCAGTTCTCAGAATTAATTACATTGAAATTAATGTATTAAAAGAGGAGCCACAAAACTAAGGCTTCATACAAATGGGCTCTCAAATTTTATGGAGGGAACTTGTTCAAAGTCTCATTTTCTAGAGAGCTCAAGATGTGGACTTGGTTACAGCTACGCAGTCTTCGCCCATGGATAGGAGCACCATCCCATTGCTATGACAAGAAAAGATCCACTGTTTACTGAGGTGGGGCTCAGTACACACTCGCAGCAGAAGGGGATGTGATAAACGAATGGGACACTCTTAGTCTCTCTTACAAGCAGTATATCTACCCAGTAGCGGACGGTAATTTTAGGAGGGAGGGAGGTGGATGGGACACACACGCACGCATACTCACTTACACTTATTCATTCACACACACATGTGCACACACATTGCTTCACAACACTCATTAACAAGTATTCAAACATACACACACGCATCAAACAATCTTTAAAAAAAAAAAAACACTTACCTGCAGCTCAGCATCGGAAGTCCTAGGAGGGTTGTGACTGTGCCCTCCTCATTCACTGGCTGACCTTACATCAGCCATTGGGTGGAGGGAGCAGTCCCAAGCCTCATCACAGAGTGGGATGGGGTCAGTGAGACCGCTGACCCCACCCCACTCTGACGATATGTCACTGATAGACACTCGGCTGTGGGCGCTTCAGAGCTTAAAGCTGAACTGCCCAGGTTCAAGGCAATGAGTGACATTACCCCTCCTCACTGAGGGGGAGGGCACCCTGAGGAGGTCAGGCTCACAGGAGCTGTGGCCTCCTCAGCCCAGCAAAGTTCAGCTCAGGCAGCCAGTAGCCTGCGCAAATGATCCATGTCTAGCTCCTGGCTGCCTGACCTGAAAACGAAGAGTGTCTTTCAGGCTGACCTTTGCTCAGCCTGACAGTCACTCTTCTTGAGGGGCAAAAGGCAAGGGAGAGTGGCCCCTTGGACCCAAAGGACAGGCTGCGCTGTATCCACCCCACACCTTAAGGAGCATTGGAAAGAGCACGCTCTTCACTAAATTTGAAAAACTTCACTTCTGACTGGCTGTTGTGTTCCCTAAAACACAAGACAGAGAATCTTGGAAAAGGAAATCCGTAGCATGAATTAGGTCTAGTAGTTCTTGGTGCATCTGCTCCAGGACTTGCAATGTTGAAAATACATGATTGTCCATGTGCAGGTGTTTTTTTTATGCTGGTGCTTGGGCAAGAGGGAAGACCAATTCCTTTGTCCATCATGTTTTGCGACCAAAAGTGAGCTCAGTAGTTTGGTCAGCGGGAGAAGCTTTTCTGGAGAGCTGTTTCCGAGGTGCTTTGTGAAGAGAAAGATTCAAAAAGGCCCTTGTATTTACCCTGGGAAATAACACGCTCCTGACCTCAGTTACTTTAATCATGCTCCTTTGTACCTAAATAGGTATATGTAATTATCCATCTAAAAACAGGGGCAAAGACGTAATTAGCAAATAAACTCTTAATACATTCTGTTATATTTCATTTATTACAAATATATTTAAAAAATATTTTATATGTTTTTGTATATTCTTTTTTATCATACTGTATTTCCAGTTTCCTGCGGCCTATATTATTATTAAAATTAGGGTTCTCTTTGTAAATATTTGCCTCCCCTCATGAATCTGGGACTGTGTATTTCCAGTTTGCTATATTTCTCTTCCCCGTGTGATTGATGTGGGCCTTCGCCACCTTCTCATGTCTTTGCCCTCCCCTCCTACCTTTGACTTGCACACCCTAGAGATCCCCCTGGGAGCCAGCAGAATATCCGTTCATGAAGTGGTGGATGACCGTTATTGCTTTGTGGAATGAAATTGACAGCAGTTGATTTTGCAGCGTAATTTATTTTAAGTGAATCCTTTAATCTGGACTTCATCAGCCCCTTCTGTGACTTAGCATGTAAACGTGAACAAAGACATAACTAATACACTAAAATATAGCTTCTGTAACACTGAACGCAAGACAAGACAGAAGACAACCAAAGTGCACCAAACTACTCCTCACAGACAGCATGAGCAGTATGTTTCATGCTTCACCTGCTCGAATGATGTGCCACAGTTTTTTACAATATAACTGCCTATTATCAAATATTTATTCTCTCCTCTAGATCTGTGGCTCTATAATTATAATCCAGTACTGGACAGTGTTACAACAGAGGGATTATTGGTAGTATGTTGACAACTATTTGAATACACACAGGTTAAACACTAGCTGCATGTTTAATTTTACTATTTGACCCGGATACTGTATAGTAAAACATTAGTGAAAAGATGGTTATAACTTCAAGTGCCTGTAGCAATTAAAACTACAACAAATACTCATTGAGTGTACCCAAAAAGGCAGTCTTTATATAGTGCTCCTTTATGATTTATTTTGCACCATTTGTTCTTGCTTTAGTTGCAGTGTAACTCCTGTCTCTCTAATGTACCAGGAGTCACACAGTCTCCTTCTATTTCTACACATACTTAACACAATCAATTTAAAGTGTTTTTGCCTTGATAAAGCCTAAGCACCAGGTGTGAAACACGTGTCTGTAAGCTTCAAGTACACCAGTTTATGAATGAATGAACTGATCAATAGAATAAATGGGTTGAATTTATTGTGGAAACATTACTGAGTAAAGTATTGAATATGATACCTGAAAACCAAAGAGTTGATCTTTGTATTTACGTGTATTGTAGTCCATCATATTGGGGGTATATGTGCTGGCAGAAACGCTTGTCTCCGTTTCTTGCTCCTCACTCCTAAATATATTATAAGGTCAGAAAATGTAATAACTGGGGCAGAATATGGGTCATACTCATTGATAATGACGTATGTCATGTGCTTTGACATAGCATTATTATAATGGCAATCACAGCCTCTAATACATAGTAAGAACTGCTGCGTTCTGGATGTCCCTGCTTCTGTTCTAGCAGTGTTTTATTTCTGATTTATTTTCAGTAGTATTCAAATTACTCTGGTCTTGAGAACAACAGTTTCCTGGGGGAAGTAGTAGACTGCGTCTGCTGGATGGAAGTGATGGCTCAACATGCAGACAGATTAAAATCAGGAAATCCGGGTTCAGTAAGGGAGAGGGAAGAGTTGAAGAGGGAAAATAGTAAAACAAGAATTAAAAATAAGCATACATACAGCAAACATTCAAAGAAGAAGCGGAAACCATGAGCCTTATTTACAGTTTGGTGGAAGTCCTGTCTTCTGCATTACAAGTGCATTGTTCTTAATGACACAGAAGACAGGATATGCTCTACCTTTGCGATTGTGTACCATGTCTGCACAGCTCATAGAAAAAGGCCCTATCTTTTGACATAAAGAAAAATACTTTATAAATTAAAGGACAACATATTGGGGTTCGATAAGGCTGCATGTTCCACTTAAAGGTGGCTCCTGTGGTTTGCCTTTACAGCCTGCACTTATTTTGAAACATTAGTGCATATGTGAAAATCAGGATCTTGAACAGGACCATGATTTCATCATTATTCTGAAAGCGTGAATTTGTGTTCTTTTAATATTGTAGGCCTAAATACGGTTGTATTACTTTTTTTTAACCCGTGCAAGCCTCAAGTTACTCCTGTTCCACACTTTCAACCAATGCTCTCCCTTCTCTAAAGATAAACCATTTTTATATTTTAAAGGGCGGTATTGTTTTGTTTTGCAGTGGGATTATGAAACCTGGACTCAATGCAATCCTGGGACCAACAGGCAGCGGAAAGTCTTCGTAAGTAACATGTTTTGCTCTTGATTTCTAAGGACAATAATGTCAAGATAAATAAAAATTTGACTACTCCTTCAAAGTGTGAGGATGAAGGTGTGAATGAGGTTGTGTGGGGATCTTTTGTTTGAAATATTTCAAACTCTCTATAAAAGGTGCAATCTTTTTACCTCATGAATGATCCAAAGTGAACGGTTAAACAGTTCTACAGAACAAGAACTGACAATGTCAGTACATTTTTCTGTTGTATAATGCATGCACCCAGTGGGCACACAACATACAGGCCCACATGGAGGATGTAGGTCATTTCCTTTGAAATATGGGTCCTGTCCTGTTTTCTAAAGACATAAATAAGACTACAAGTCTCAGAATTCAAACAAAATAAATCTGGTCTGGAGTAGCACATCACACATGGATTTGAAAAACGTGGCAGGGCTATATATCTACAGGTAGCCATAGCCACACGCAGACAAATGTACAGGCATACATGTACACCGAATATCCGTAAACGTAGTCCATAGCAGCAGTGGCACAGAATGAAGCACATAGTGGAGCAGAGGATGACTTACAGCAGAGGGCACAAAGTGATGTACGTCAAGGTAGCACTAGTACATCTTAGTGGAGCACTTGGTGATGTTCCTCTGGGAAGCAGTCAGTGCCACAATAAGCACTACATGCTGTGCATAAGGTGAGCATCAAATGATGTGCATAAAGAGAGTGTCCCCCCCATGTGTAACTCATTCATCCAATTGTGGTTTTTACCAACAGTGTTTGCATGCTGGTTTTAAGCCTATACATAGAATCGGAAAAGAAGCATAGAATGTAAAGCTCTCTTGGGTGAAAAGCCAGAAGTGTCTGAAGGCCCCACACGCAAATAAAAAGAAGCAGATATGCCCATGGGTACATTGGTGAAATATAAAAGTCTGTTATCACAGACTGTATGTGTATTTCCTGTTACTGTGGCCTACTCATACAATATAGTTAGCAAATTCAAAATGTGGACAGCTGTATAGAAGCATGCAGTCTTCATATATTGATATGTTGATCATTTTTTCACACTTTGAAAGAATCAAAATAGATTGTTTGCCAGTAAATTGTATCTTGCAAAAATGTATTTGGGAAAATATTGTAATATATAAAAAAGGGACATACTCTTGCTTTTTCTGTTTTTCATCTTCGTGCACTACCAAAATTTCCAATTAACCCTGGTTAATTTTACATGGATCTTGCAAAACAGTGGGTTTCACGGATCTGTGCAGTCAGATAAGCCTGGTTAGACAAGGGCATTGATATACATATGGATGGCAGATGGTAGCAAATGTTTACTATGAAACTATAACATGCTTTCTGTCAATGCTAAACCAATTAAAACAGTACACATTCTTGGTCATATATGGTGGAGATGCAAAACTCCATCACTGAAGTAGGATGTTTACAGCTCAACCTGTTGATAAGCTAGCAATTATACTTCTCACATCACATACTACAGCTTACTGCTTCCATTATGCTTCACTATGCAAGATGCATTGAATAACTGCATACATAAACACTATTTTGATAAATCGTGATAAGGTTTTAAGTGTTATTCATTAACCTTTCTATATTAATCCATATCTGCAAAGTTTTCAAAAATGCAATAACAAACCATACACCCAAGAAGTTTATATGAGGTTGGAACTACTGAAACCCTTAACAAGTCAACTAACTTCATAAGATGTATGACATGCAGTTAATTACTTGTCTTTGACCATATCAGACAAACTTAAGCAAAGATTCCCTCTGCCTGTTCCACCCCTGTACCGCATGAATCTCCCAGGCTGCAAAACTGTACGTTTAAATATCTACAGTCGAGGTGCCTGATATTTTTGAACACTGAACCCATACAGATTTCTAGTTATCTACATAGATACACTTATATATAAGAAACGTGAATGGAAATCATTTACATAGTTCAGCACTGAAACATTAGCATGGATCCGCTATCCTTGATCTATGTTGCTCATCATTATTACAACATTGAAAAGCTGTACTTATAGTTTTAGCTTGTAAAACCTCTGTCTGAAGCTGAGGAAAAGGAAACTGATATAGGAAAAGCACCATACTTATTCCTTCCTGTAAGCTAGGAAAATCCTATTGGTAAGCAACAATGATCATGTAATAGGAGTTTGAAGATCCTAATGTTGGCAAGATATTGTATAGGAATCAGAGAAAAGTTAAAATAGTAGTCACAAGATCAGTGTTAAGTCTTTAGCTATCTTTTTGATTTCAACAGACTTTTAAGAATTCAGAAGTCATTTTCTCTAGCACATTGAGCCCTGAAAATAAATATGTGAAGTCCTGCCAACTGCATGACTTATTTAGTTGATCAGTCAGTTAATCAGATTGAAGTAAATTGGGTGAAAGGATTACAGTTTGAAATATACCAGTGTAAGTACTTGGTGTGGACAGAATTCATGTCTCTATATACACCTGTGTGCCACCAGACAGCTCAACCTGTGTTCATGCTTCCATCACAGAGAGGATCAAAAATGCCAGGGTCATAGTAAGGCAGCATGGCTGGATCTTTCATAGTATGTTTTATAGTGATGCCTATAAGGATCGATTTATAATGTATGCTAGGTATTAGAAATGGGGTCTCTAGTTGGCAGAGGTATACACCCTATTCAAGTAGGGACTACAATCCTAGTCAGGGTAAGTCACAACACAATCCAAATTATCCTGTTCCTACTCTCTGGTAGCTTGGCACTGAGTAGTCAGGCTTAACTTAGAAGGCATTGTGTAAAGTATTTATGCAATAAATCATACAGTAACACTGTGAAAAACACCACAAAAATACACCACACAGGTTTAGAAAAATAGATAATATTTATCTGGATAAAATAAGATAAAAATGACAAAAATTAAAAAAGCACAAGTTGAAATAATACCTTTAAGAGGTTTAAAAGAGTCTCAATCCTTAGAAATCAATAGTTGTTTCTTTGTAGCACACACTACCTGGGATGTGTCAACAAAAACAATGCACAGAGACTGCAGAGGAGGAGATGTGTGGAAAAATAAGGTGTTACATCAGATTTTTTTCTTGCACGGCACAGACGATGCGTTGTTTCTTTCCACGCTGCAAGGGGTTGCGTTGTTTGTCAGGTGTGCGGTCTTGGTTCCTCAGTGTGATGCAGGGATATCTTGACTCCCAGGGACGATGCGTTGAACATCCTTGATGCACTGGTAAAAGGAGCAGGCACTGCGTGGATTCGGTAGGTGATGTATTGAATTCTCCAAAGCAAGGCAGGCGCTGCTTCGAATTTTCCATCTGGAAGTTGATGCTGCATTGTTCCAATCGGCGGTGCAGCGATTTCTCAACCGCGATGCAGGCTTTGTGTTGATTTCTGCAGGCATTGTATCTGTTTTCAACACAAGAGGATTTTCTTGAAGAGGTGAAGTCTTTGTTGGCCCTGAGACTTCAGAAGAAACAGGAGGTAAGCTCAATTCAAGCCATTGGAGAGCACTTCAGGAGGAAGGCAAGGTCCTTCCATCAGAGTCAAAGGCCGGCAAGGCAGCAGGGCAACAAGCAGGGCAGCAGTCCTTCTCAGCAAAGCAGTCCAGATGAGTCCTTTGGGCATCCAGGCAGTTCCTCAGTCAGAGTGCTAGTGTAGGTCCAGAAGTGTCCGATTTGGTGGGGGTCAGAGACCCAGCTTATATACCCAAAAATGCCTTTGAAGTGGGGGAAACCTCAAATAGTGGTTTTGAAGTGCACAGTTTCCTCTTTCAGCCCAGTCCTGTCTGCCAGGGTCCCTCTGGGGGGCTATCAGTCCTTTGTGTGAAGGCAGGCCACTGGCCTTTGAAATGTAATTGTGAGTCCCTCCGCCCTTCCTGCCCAGGAAGACCCATTCAGTATGCAGATGAATGCATATGTGACTTGAGTGTCCTATGTTTGTGGTTGTCTGGGTGGGATGCATAGAGGCAGCTGCCAACCAACACAGACGAAACGTGGATTGAAGACAGGCTGGAAAGCACAAATGAAAGTGAGTGCAGAGAAATGCCCACTTTTTCAAAGTGGCACTTCTAAAATAGTAATATTAAATCCAACTTCACCAGCAAGCAGGATTTTCTAGTACCATTCTGGCAATACTAAACATGACAGGGCCACTCCTTCTAGATCAGAATCTACCACTTAAAAGTATATGAGGGCAGTTCTAATGCTATTCTATGAGAGGAGCTGGGCTCACAGTAGTGGAAAATGAATCTCTGAGTGTTTCACTGCCAGGATTTGTAAAACACATACGTACATGTCCTACCTTTTTCCTACATAGCACCCTGCCCTATGGGTTGCCTGGGGCCTACCTTAGGGGTGACTTATATGTAGAAAAAGGGAAGTTTAAGGCTTGGCAAGTAATTTTAAATAGCAAGTCACAGTGAACGTGCACACACAGGCCTTGCAATGCCGGGCCTGAGGCATGGTTTAAGGACTACTTATGTAGGTAGCACAATCAGACCTGCATGCCTACTAGTAGCATTTAATTTGAAGGCCCTGGGCAAATGTAGTGCGCTTTACTCAGGACTTACAGCTAAATTAAATATGCCAATTGTGTAGGAACCAATGTTACCATGTTTAGGGGAGAGAGCATATGCATTTTGGCACTGGACAGTGGTGGTAAAGAGTCTTAAAACCAGCAAAAACAGGGTCAGAAAAATGGAGGGAGGTAGGCAAAAAGTTGGGGGATGACCACCCTGCGGCTGTCGGGTCTAACATTAGGCATCCTGTAGTGGCACACAAACTTAATGTATGACCTGTTATAAATATTTTGTCCTAGACCTAGAAAGTCGTCAAATGATATAATCTACGCAGTCTAAGGTGATCTAAAATAATTGAACTGTTATTTAAAAGGAAACTCCTTTCTTTTATTTTTATGAAGGTACTAGTTTTAGCATAGTGGCATGACTAAATACCAACTTAATTGTTTAATGAAATATGTTACATATCCCTTATATTCTCTCTTGGATTACTTTAATATTCTTTATTGGCAAGGCACATTCGTGTCTTTTTTTCACTGTCTAGAGTCTTACATGGTTAACAATGACAATTTAAGTGCTCCAGAGTTTGATTCATCGCTAAACCCGTAGCAAGCCTCTCTTATCCCCAGTCTGAAACCCAGCACAGATCCTATTGCATACAAATATACCAAAACATCTAAGCCCTCTCTGAAGAAAGTCTGATTCCCTACCCACCATCATCATTGCACCCTCACTCAAGACATCTTCCCAAAGGCTCTTGGAACATGCTAGATCCTCCAAATCCTGAAGAAACTAACACAAGATCCTGATGAGCTTCCCAACTACCGGCCCATGACTCACCTAAGGATCATGAGCAAGATCAGTAACACTAGAAGCCTTTGCTCAACTCCAAGATCATAACAGTGCCATTTGCCTGAACTCGCTCCTAGACTGTACACTGACACCTCATCAGAACCCTGCAGATATTTATTCTAATGAGCTCCACCCTGATGGAATTCTACAGACTCCCTTACTGGCCTATACCGTCTTGAAAATCAACTATTTCATACAAAAAGCCACTAGGACTGGTACCCCCACCTGTCCTGCTGACATGCTTACCATCTTCGGTTACTGTGGCAACGTCTAAAACCAGGGCACTGATAGGCTGGAGTACAGAGGTCAATCAGGCAGGATTTTTATAGCTCAACTAATAACCCTGAGTGGCTTCCAGGCTGCTGGTGTCATCTGAAGAGCCAGGTCTTAAGTCCGTTCCTGAATTGGTTCAGTGAGGGAGATGTGTGGAGGTGGAGGGTGTTCCAGGCCTTGGTGGCGAGGTGGGGAGAGGAGTGTCCTCCAGTGCGGTGGATATGTGGTGTCAGAGCGAGGGCTAGGTGAGCAGAGCGGAGGTTTTTGGAAAGTTGGTGGAAGGTCAGGCGGTGGTTCATGTGTTCTGGGCCTTGATTGTGGAGGGCTTTGTTTGCGTGGGTTAGGAGCTCGAACTGCCATCTCTTCTGGACGGGGAGCCAGTGGAGGTCTTTGAGGTGCTGAGTCATGTGTGTCCTCTTAGGCAGGTTGAGGATCAGTCTGGCTGCTGCGTTCTGGATTGTCAGGAGTCTTTGTAGGGTTTCGGAGGAGGTGCTGGCATAGAGTGCGTTGCCGTAGTCGAGCCAGCTTATGATGAGGGACGGCGTCTTGGTTTTCCTTGTGTTGATGAGGCGCCATCAGAATATTTTTCGGAGCATGCAGATTGTGTGGAAGCAGGCCAAGGCAACTGCATTGACCTGTTGTTTCATGGAGAGTTCACTGTTCAGTGTGATGCAGAGGTTGCAGGTGTGGTGTTTTGGTGTGGGGGTGGGTCTGTGTTCAGTGGGCCACTAGGAGTCGTTCCAGAGGGCGGAGTGTCTGCCCAAGATCAGCACCATGTCACAACGTTCTTCATGCAGTTGTGGAAGTTCATTTTCATCATGGTGGCGTTCGCTGAGAGAGAAAGGACGAGGTGAGTGTCCGTGTAGGAGATGATGTTGATGTCACGTGATCAGACGATGTTTGTGGAAGGGGTCATGTAGATGTTGAATAGGGTAGGGCTGAGGGAAGAGCCTTGGGGTATGCCACGGGTGGTGCTCTTGGGCTGCGAAGTGAAGGGAGGGAGGCGGCTCTCTGGGTGCTTCCCACGAGGAATCAAGCAATCAATCAAATTTCTTAAGCATGCTACTCACCCGGTAGGGTCTCAAGGCACTGGGGGTGGGAGGGGGGTGTTACTGCTCGAAGAGCCATGTTTTGAGGTGCTTCCTGAAAGTTAGGCGGTCCTGGGTCTTGCGTAGGTTGGTGGGGAGGGAGTCCCAGGTTTTGGCGGCAAGGTGGGAGAAGGATCTGCCACCAGAGGTGGTGCATTGGATGCGGAGGACTGTTGCGAGGTCGGCAGAGCGGAGCTGGCGTGTCTGGACGTGGAAGTTGATTTGTTTGTTGAGGTAGGCTGGTCCGGTGTCGTGGAGGGCTTTGTGAGCATGGATTAGGAAGGAGGCCATCCATCTGAGTGCCTCGTCTGTTATTCCGATTTGGCGTAGTTTGTCAATGAGTGTGTGGTGGGAGATGGTGTTGAAATCTGCAGAGAGATCCAGGTGGATGAGGGTGGCTGATTCTCCTCTTCGAGAAGGGCTTGTATGTCATCGGTTGCTGTGCTGTGTTCAACTCTAAAGCCTGATTGGGATGGGTCTAGCAGTTTGTGTGTTTCAAGGTAATTGGTTAGTTGGAGGTTGAGGCCCTCTCCACGACTTTGGTGAGAAACAGGAGGAGGGAGATGGGCCGATAGTTCTGTAGATCACTGGGTACTGCTGAGGGTTTCTTGAGGAGTGGTCTGATGTCCCCATGTTTCCAGGTATCTGGAAATGTGGCTGTGTTTATGGAGGTGTTGATCTCTTGGTGGATGTTATTTTTGTTGGTTCACCATTTCTTTTACAGTTGTTTGCACGTGCGCTTTGTCACGCTGAATTCTGGTATTTATTAGGAGGCTCGTTTGAAGGGTCTGTGTGATTTGGCGGGTTTGGTGAGTGCAACTTGGTTGGTGGCATTGGTGATCCAGGCATCGAAGTTCTCTACAGTCTGGTCAAGGTATGTAGTGGTGTTGAGCTGAGTGGTGTTGAGGGTCGTGGTCCATTGCTGCTGGGTAACCGTGGTCCAGTTGCGGTAGGGGGTACTCTGTGTGAGGGTGAGGCATGGTGGGCTGGTGAGGGTGAAGTGTATGATGGCGTGGTCTGTTCAGGTGAGTTCCGGGGTGTGGCTGTATCTGATTCTGACTCTGTTGCTGGACATCCAGGTGAAAGTTGAGGTCTCTTAGGAAGATGTAGTGTTCAATTTTGATGGCGAACGGGGTGATTTATTCGACAATGGCATCACTGAGTCCGGTGCATGGTTCTGGTGTTCTGTAAGCGGGTTTGCCTTTGACGGTGGTATTCGCTTTGGTGTAGAGCTGGAAGTTCATGTATTCCATAGTTGGTGTGGTGTCGTTGTTGGTGATGGTGCAGGTGATTGATTCTTTGTGAATGATGGGGGAGGTCTCGATGTTTCATCTTGTATCTGTTGGGAGTTGCCATGGCAATTTCTAGTGCTGATGTGGGGATGAGACAGGTCTCAATGATGAAGGTTACGTCGGGTGGGATGGTGTCCCAGATTTCAGTGGCGTTTTTGCAGAGCGATCTGGCATTGATCAGAAGGCAGGTGAGTTGGTCTGGTGGGGCATTGGGGTTTGGCTCGGTGTAGTTCGGTGGGGTAGTGGATGGTGATGGTTAAGTGGCAGTGGATGTGGGAAAAAGGCCCAGTAGCAGAGCGAGGTGATGCGAGGCAACAATTGTTGTTGCATGTTTGGTCCAGGGCCCGGAGTTCTGTGGCTGAGTACCTGTGTGTGGGACAAGGGCAAGGGTTTCTTGCGCTGGGCGAGATCTGGCCGTGTATAGGCACAGACAGGCTTTCCTTTGGCTTGACCGTGCTGCAGCCTCCATTAAGTAGCCCTGGGAGGGGCTGTCCAGGTTGTGGGGGGCCAGGGGCTTAGCTAGCGGGAAGAGGTGGACCAAAGTAAACCGATTGGGAAATGCAGCAGTGACACAGAAGGCCCAATGATAAATCACGAAAATTATTAAAAATGATTAACAACCAGAAATCACTCAATACTAATAATTATACAAATTACACAATTGCCCAAAGAGAATGAAGAGCCAAAGTAATGCTCTAAAGTGTTAGGCGCTTATCACAAACTGAACACACTTGACTTTCCAGGGAGACCGAGGTTTGAACCAGGAAGAGTAGCAGCGGGATACAAGGGACCGTGCCTCTGTGCTGCTGCAGCAGGTAGCAGGAGTGGTGACTTGGATGGAGCCAAGTGGTCGAAGGCTGCTTACTGGAGCTGCGCTGCGGCCTCCATTAAGTAGCCCCGGGAATGGGAGAGACTGTCCGGGAGGCAGGAGTGCTGGGGGCTTGGTCGGTGGGAAGTGGCAGAAAAGGAATGTTAAGTCAACAGACCTCCTTCCATGCACCCAACCAATGGAACAAAATATCTTTGTCCAACAGAACCAAGCCTGCTCCTTTAAGAAATGAGTTGAAGAAACACTTCTTTAAAAAAGCTACATCACAATGCAGTAGCAGCCCATTTCTGCTCTCATAACTCAGCTACGCCTCCAATAATTCATTGACTGTATCTTTGCCTTTGATGCTGTACAGAGGTCAAAGGCCTTTTGGTTCACAACATACAAATACTACACACATAAACACTTGCATTCAAAACAAAGTCAAAATATCATCCCAGTCTTCCACAAAAGAAATTGGAGGGGATTCTTCAGCCAAGAAAGGGTTTTTTCACAAGACAAAGGTAATTTCTTGATCACAGTTGTCCAAATATGTTGATTAAAAAGTCCTGGGATGTACAAGTTATTCTAAAATTAAACACATGGTTTATATATTAGGGTTTAGACAAATAGAAAGCTAAGGAAGAGCCATTAAGAAGAAGGTTGTGGCCCAATATCAAACCTAACAGGGTTTCCAGTAAATATCTGTTGTGAACACTGTGACAAGTTCTGTTTAGACAGTCTCTGTTTTCATCATATGTTTGCTTTCAGATGCTTTTATCAGTTTCTATTAGAAGGTGTGAACTTTTAGACATGCACAGAAGTGTTAGTATCATGTCTTCCTCCTATCTAGGCTGACATATTGTTGTTCCTTTCATTGTGGTCGCTTTCATACTACTATGGAAATTTGCTTTGAAGGCTTCCATGTGTCAATTCTTTTAGTTGAAGCGGAAAATTATCTATGTGTAAATAAATGTCACATTTATCTCCAGTCTTGTTTTGCCTTACTGAGATGTTAGTGTCTTCAGTTTTAGAAACATGAGATAAAATCTGTGTCAGATATAATAAAAACGTAAGTATTTGACCATAGTTTGGAGGCGCTTCATGGTGGAACTTTCAAGCCAAGGGCTTTCCCAGTTTGCAGAGACAACTAGCCTCAGCTGGAGTTCGGGAGCGGTGCAGATACGTGGCTTTTAGCCCTGCATTACTTTCTCTAGTGGGATTAATCATGACAAGAAAACACCACCTGCACTGTACTACACAGTGGGGTTTGTATGGGTCGCAGCCAACTGTATTTCTAATTTTTATTGGTGCATTGAACTCAGTCAATAAACCAGGGGGTTAGAAATCTGAATCCTGTGACTCTGTGGGGACCATTCCCCACCCCACCCCCCCAGATCGTGACATATCTACTCGCATAATTAAAATGAAGGAAAGGCCTCACTGTATTAGTAACCTCATTGTATTAGGGGAGTGATGACCTTCAGTCTTTTCTGTACCCAGGACCACCAAGCAATCAATGGCAGTTACGAGCATGGAAATGCATAATGGCCCCTGCTTGTCATGCCCTTTTTTTTGTTTTCTATAAACAGTGTCAAGCGGGTACATCAGATATGGAGAGGCTTGTTAAAGCTTCAGAGCCTTCTGTATTGCTCCTGCAGTGGCAGATACACTGAAGGCCTTTGCTTGCCTGACAGGGAAATATTTATTTTTATATATATAATCGTCCCCCCACGAGGTTAGCGGTGACCATAGCCTCTGCTAACCTAATAGGCCCGGAGACCCCAGCCAGGATCTAAATTACCTCCCCTCCTCCCCAAAAAAATATATTTCATATGCAAACACTCAAACCACAAAACCTTTTCTGTAGTCGCAATAAACAGTCAAATAAAAGGTACTTCAGGTAGTCTAGACAGAACATGTTCCAGTTAGCATGTGTTACAAGATTCCAAACTACAACACCACAATTTTGTGGACCTAAATATTTATATAATTAGCTTTCACCAAGACATTAGAATTAGATGGGCATCTGTGCACAGCCTTGTGCAGAGAATACTCTTTTCATACTGTCAAGCAAAAGTGCTATGGATGTCCCAGTTGTGAATCTGTCATCACACTTACATTGCCAGTTTTGATGTGCCAGAAACTTCTTAAATTCTTGGCGAACCATACAATGGTTTCCATTCAAGAGAATGGGACACTGGACAACCTTATCAGATGGCACGTCAGTCCTTGGGAGTGATTTCTCAAAACCTCAGTGCAAGGAGAATACATTTTGATTTTACATTCTAACTTCAAGAATAGCAGGATTAACAAAATCATTGAATAATAGAGAGGAGACATAACATGTTTACTTTCAGCATTTAAATCCCCACCTCATTAAAGGCAAGTACGGCAAGAGATACAAGCAGAGTTCACATCACCCCCCTCCCAGTATTCCAATCGTATACACTATACTTGAACAAATCTCATTAGAATCAAGCAACTCCATACAGCTTTAGTGTAGTTCACAAGAGAAAAGAAAAATCCTTGGTCAATACTAATCAAAAATCTAAGACTGTCATCCGGTGGCGCTGTACATATATAAAGTCATAGGTTGCAGTTTAAGCCGATAGACTTGCCTCTAGGGCATGGTCCTAGTAGTTTCCCAACACTGAATTGAAGGTGAGCTAAGAAAGCACTACTGTGCTCAACGGTGGATTGTAGCACAGTGCAGCGCATTCCCAATGCCAGGTGAACTGGTATGACTGACTTGTGGCCGATAGTGACATCTGTTGCAAGCTAGTGCCAGGCAATGTCTTTGTAGTAATATCGCTTGCAGGTCTCTCAGAAAACCAAGGAGGAGAAAGGTGAAGTAAGACAACAAGATCAAAGCACATAGGCAAAGAATCAGTCACTAGGATGCTGGGTCATCTTCAGTGGCTGAGCGCAGCAATGCTTACTTTTTCCTCCTGATGTTTGCAGGATATATGATGTGCATGCATGACAAAGTGGTAGTTGGTCATGGATACCCAGGGGACGGTCTAAATACAGTGAGGGATGACGGTGACGGAAAGTAAGAGCAGCAGCTACATCACAAAGTTGTGGAATTCACCACAGGGCACCCTTGTGTCCCTGGTTCCAGTCCAAGCTGATGGCCTTATTTGAAGGTCTGAAGGTAACAGTATCATTTCAAACTTGTGGTCCCACTCCATGGTGGTAGCACCTTATAAAAACCAGTGGAGCCGAAGTGAGGTCCTTAATTGGATGTTCTGTGAAACAGAAAGTTCATTCAAAATACTGGATGCTTTTATCTCCAGCTTCCATTGACATTTGGATCTAGACATCATCTGCTCTTCCCATGCCTAGGAACTTTTTTTGTTTTGCTTTGGAATTTTGTCTACTATCTTGTTCTGGAACACAGTTTTTTATTATCTTTGGCCAGTGCTACTTAATAATATTATTAATAATAATTATTGTTATTATTGCAGCCATTATTTTAATCAGCAGTTGCCAAATTCTTATTACGCAAGTACATATGCTTGCTTTTATGAAACTACATTCCTGTTGATTTTTTTCTTTTATTAATTATGATGTATGAATGTATGTTTATATATATGATAACATTGCACCATATCACACAATTACCTGTATGTTTTCACTCTATATATCTGTAAAAAAGAAAGAACGGATTCAAACAGATGGACTTGCGAGAAAGTACAAGAGGGAGGCGGAAGCTGAGGCAAATAAAAAAAAAAATCCTTTTCAGTGGAAGGTGGATCTGAACCATGACCCCCCCCCAATACATACACACTATATATTTTTGTACATATAGCACTGTCTCTCTCTCTCTCTTTATATATATATATATATATATATATATATATATATTATTTTTTTATATATATATATATACACAATTAGTAAAACTTGTTTTTCATATTGAACAATCAGTTTAACAAATATGTACTGACGGTGTTTATTGGAACTCTCCAAATGTTTTGTAGCTCAGACATGAATTTTTATTACTGGAAAGTTTGCAAATAACTGAATCGATGTTTTTTGCATTGTAAATATGATACTAACTGCAGATGCTATTAATCCTGCCTTCTGATCCCAGATTGCTTGATGTCTTAGCTGCAAGGAAAGATCCAAATGGGCTTTCAGGAGAAGTACTAATTGATGGAGCCCCTCAACCCCCCAACTTTAAATGCATCTCGGGCTATGTTGTACAAGTAAGTTGCTCTTTGTGAGCCTACATTAACATTTCTTTCAATACTTAAGCAAGACTACTGAAGGTTGCCGGTATTCCAAGGTAGTTATTGACTAGGATTGTGGAGGAGGGCTTACACTGCCCCAGTCAATAACTAACTGTTAGTTTCCTTCCACTTAGATAATATTGCTATTCTAATTCAGATCCTTAAAATTTGGGGTGTAATTTACAGAACTGTTTGTTGGATCATTTATTTTTCATGGTACTGTTTAGGTGGAAGCATAGTAGTGGATTTTGTTTTGGTGATAAGAATTTGTCATTTTTGTACTATTGAAATGCATTGCAGTTAAATGCCTGTTTTGAGGGTTACAGTAAGGAGTATAAAGAAAGGGTGATCACAAATTGTAATCAAAATATGAAAAATGTATTACTCGTGTCTTACTGCTTTAAGGAAATGTATTGAGTTCTAAGGTGATTTCATCCTGTGTGACAAATTATGTTGCTTTGCTGGTATGAGATTATCTATCTTTCAGAGATGATGGTTTTCCCACATGATTTTCTCATAGAAATTATGGTTAGTGCTTCAGAAGATAAAATGAAGACATCATTTAAATGAATTCACACATATCTTTGTCATCCATGTGAGATACGTTTTGCATCCTGAATAAAACATCACTTCCAAAGCATCAGGAGTCATTCATTTGATTCACCAGTGTTGTACTGCAGCCTCCACCAGTGTTATTTTTTTTTAAACAAACTTTATTGCATTTTCACGTTTTACAGAATAAGGAAACATAGTTCTGATGCATCAAACGTTGACAATTACTCACAACAAAGACTAATATTGTACTAAAACCAATGTGCTGACATTCGTATAAAATGCAACATATACAGAGTACACATTTTTTGACCCCACCCACACTTAAACATGTCACTTCTTACTCAGAACCGTACTGGGAAGCCTGGTTTGCTAAGGGTCAATGAGCATTTTCTAAGGGGCATAGGAGTTGCTTCTGTGTTGCATCTAAAGCTGAGGAATAGCTTAGATGGGCGGTGGTAGTAAGCTTTGTTGGGCCAAAGGCACTGGAAGGGCCACTGTGCATAAGAAATAGTATGAGAATGCCACTACTTCCAGTCGGGTTACTCTAATACCGACCCCTATAT
This sequence comes from Pleurodeles waltl, assembly GCF_031143425.1. Taxonomy (NCBI): domain Eukaryota; kingdom Metazoa; phylum Chordata; class Amphibia; order Caudata; family Salamandridae; genus Pleurodeles; species Pleurodeles waltl. The sequence goes on along the minus strand of NC_090437.1, from coordinate 300,290,927 downwards.
TTCCAATTTATTGTGCATCCTCAGAGGACTCACCCTGAGCCCTAAATTCTTCCAGCAGGGTATCCCACTCCAATGATATGGGCTTTTTATGTAAATCCCTGTATTCTCAGCCCCCCACTGCAGTAGCTCCTCCTGACGTGACTACCCTGGGGGCCAACGGGAATTTTCAGTATCGGGTTATCAGTTTTTTCGCTAATAATAATGCTAGCCCTGTAAAGCGTGTCACTACCTTGGGGCGTTTGGGCCGTCGGTACAGTCCTAATATACACTGGTCTGGGTGGTCCAGCGGTCCAGGCTGGTCATGTAGGTCAACGTTACTGATATATTCCTCCAGTATTTGGCCAAAGAAGGACAGGACCATATCATATGCAATAGGTCAGCGCCTAGATCACGACATCTGGGACACAATGAGGAGGCTACTGGGAAAATGTTTTTGATTTTAAACCGAGTTAAGTAGGCTCTATGTAAAATAGTGAATTGAATTAATTTAAACGCCGAATTCTGTGACACTTTTTTGGGGTATTCTAATGGGCTGGTACAGTTTTTATCCTTAAGCTCCTTGCCCAGATCGCCCTCCCATTTAGTTTTTAGGGAAATGAGTGGGCCATCAAGTTGGTAGCAGAGCCCTTTATAGAGACATCTTATTAAATGGCTACTCTGTCCCATGGAATGCAGTGCTTGCAGCAACCTGCATGCCTGGGGTTCCTTTCCATCTGGTGCCCAGTGTTGACGGACATGGTGGATAATACTGGCATAAGTTAGAAAGAGGGTTTCAGGCAAATCCTGAATGTGTACGAAGTCAGTATGCGTCATTAATGCACTATTCCCAAACAGGGATTCCAGTGTTGTCACCCCCCACCTGTTTCCATGGGTTTAACCTCTGTGTTGTCAGTGTACTGGAGGGCCTGGGTAGCCCACAAAATGGGACAATTGGTGGGTACATTGCTCGTGAGGAGGTGTACGTCAGTGCCATCTTTCAATAGTATAGGGCAGTGCGCAGTAAAAGGCAACCTGTGTGCAGTGCTTGGACAAACCAGCCTGTGTAGCAGACCCCTGTGAAACTGGGCCATTGTATAGCCCAGTGGTTCCTAACCTTTGGACTTCTTTGAACCCCCACGTTATCAATACTGGAACCTGGGGACCCCCACTGAATCATAATTGGAATCTGGGGATGCCCCACTGAGTCATTACTGAAAGCTGAGACCTAATTTGTTAAAACTATTACATTTTCTAAGCAGTCACGGACCCCCTGAGGAGGCTTTGTGGCTCCCCAGGTGTCCCCGGACCACAGGTTGGGAACCACTGGTATGTATAGCTTGTTTCTGGTAAGTGGTGGCCGGCCAGCCAATACGCCATCCACTGTATTTGTCCAGCTATGCAGTAGCCCTTGAAGTCTGGGTCTCCCATATCACCCTTAGTGGTCAGCAAATTGAGTGTTGGGCTAACTCTGTGGCGACCGCTTCCCCATGTGAGTCCAATCAACATGGTATTTAATAGTCGAAACATCCATGCTGGTATGGCGATCAGCTGATTCACAAAGTGGGACAGCAACCTAGACAACATAACCAGCCACCGACAGGGGGAGTGTGATCTAAAAAACCACCTGGCATTTAAGTGCATTGATTGTACGTATGAGGTTACCTTCCAGCAAATCCTGCGGTTCTCTGTACACCTGGATCCCTAAATAGTGAAACATGCATGGTGCCATTGGTATTTGTGCTTCCGCAAACCGTAAAGTCTGTTCCGTGTATGTGCACACGAAGGAGTAGGTACATGACTTATCAATATTAATTTGAAGTCCACACAATTCCCTGAACTTTGATAATAATTAGCTATTTCATCCTGCCCCTCACGTAGATCCCGCAAGTACCGTATCATGTCATCTGCGTACAATGATATGGTGTGTGTTGTGTTATCTATTAAAATCCTTTTATGTCCAGCCTCTTGGCAAAGCCTCTGTGCTATGGGTTCTACAGCCAGAATTTTAAAAAAACAGGGAACCTTGTTGCATGTTCTGCACCACCTGGTAGGATCCCGATACGTATGAACCAGTTTTAGCTCTAGCTGTTGGCTCTGTATATAACAACTTCATTCATTGGATAAAGGGAGTAGGTATTTTGTGTCTGTACAGGGCTGCCATCGTGTATTCCCATACAAGTGCATCCAGGGACAGGCAATCAACATGCGGATACGGTTCGGGGGCAGCATTCATTATTTAAAACGACCTCCATGTTGTTCAGAGAAGTGCTATGCTGTGGGATGAATCCGCATTGGTCCATATGTATCAACAGCGGGAGTAGCGGGAGCAATTGACATGCCAGAATTTTACTAAGAATTTTGACTTCCATGTTAAGCAGTGATGTTGGTGTGTACGATGTCAATTCAGTCTGTGATTTGCCAGGTTTCAGCAGGGAGAAGAAAAGCACCTCTCTGGTTGTAGGGGGCAAGGAACCCATCTCAAGTGAGGACTTATAAAGTTTTTCTAGGTGTGGAACCAGCCGAGAGGGGTAGGTGTGATAAAATTCCACTGATGAGCCATCGGAGCCTGGTGTTTTATTGCAGACGAGCCCCTTGATAGCCCCCCTTATCTCATTCTCCGTGATAGGTGCACCTAGTTCTTCCCTGTCATTCGGTGATACTCTGGGGAGTTTCGCTCAATGTAAGAATGATGTCAGTTCTGATGGATCTGGGGCTTTGTATATTGTAGTGTAAAACTCGCAGAATGCTGTGTTAATTCCTAGTTAGGTCATAACTGGCCTTTGATGAGAAGTATTTATCGATAAAATCGGAGCAGGAAATGGATCAGCATTGATCAAGCTCGTCAATAAATTGCCCAACCTGTCCACCTCCGTGTGTACTTTTTGTGTATAGTCCCTGTAGTCTAGTACCCGGAGGCGCTCTAGGAGTTCAGCATATGTAATCCTGGCATCTTGTAGTGCAGGGACAGCGCTTTGTTCTCAGCTGCTACTCTCTCTAGGGGAACAAGTCTACTGTCCAGGTGTCCTAGTTCACAATGAATCCCCCCTCTAGGCCCCACCATTGCACCAATCGATGTACCTCACATTACCACCTTTAATGCTCCCATTCTGTCAACGGCGAGGAGGCCATGCCGGCATTCCCTGTAAAATGTGCCAATGGCCATAGCCAGAGTTTTTCCGAATACTGTCTTCCAAAAGTCTTGGTTGTAGGTGCCAGGTTGGAATGAGGCCTGGCACTTGACCCCAAGCGAGGGTCATCTTCAGTGGGTTATGTGATATTGTTTTTCCTAAATATGTGGCATTTGTTACACTCAACAGGAGGTCTGGAGGATATAGGAATTGGTCAAGGCAGGCGAAGGGAGGGTATGTGGGTGAGAGTAAAAGGAATATTCCCTCATTCCCATGTTATGGTTATGCCATATATCATTATTCTGACTTGCTGCTCAGCGCACGTACAGGGCAGGGGTGAGTCTGAGCGATCAAGTGACGTGTCTGGTACCGCATTAAAGTCCCCCCTAGGTACCCATGAATAGGGGGCCCAATCCACCAACACGTTTGACAGATGGGCCAGGCAGGCGTCTCCAACAGTGTTTCAGTGAATGACTAAAGCCCTACCCTTCCGTATTTAAAACAAAAGTGAGGCACTCATGAATGGAGCTGTCTTTTAACCTTTGAATTTACAGGCTTGCCTGTAGAGGTGGCAGTCCTCTTTTTCCAATTGAGCTGCTGTTTAGATATTTCATTTATCAAATTCCTTTTGTAAGTAGCTGCATCTCCATGTAAGACTGTGCATTGTCATCTGAATCCTTGTATAGCATTTTAAGCATAAGAAAATAAAACACATTTGAAAATATACATTTATTGAGTATTATAATGTTTATCAGTTTCCATATGAACAACTACACCCAAGAGTGATTAATTACAGCATATTTTCAAGAAACCAATACTGTAAAGCAGACATAACACTGGGGCAACTATCTCAAAACACAATGAAAGCAGATATGACTACACAGATTTTACAGACTGTGAATACTTTACATATTTAATACAAACACATGGAAAAAAATGTTTTTAGGGACTCATTTATTTTAGGAATTTGTAGCAGCAGAGATGTGAACCCTGTTCAAGCACATATTCAGCATACTGGGCATGAAAATGAATGATAGTAAAGCTGTTTTATGCATCCACCTGTTTCCTAGTGCATGGTGCATTCTATGAGCTAGGTTAACACTCTGGTCCTCTATAGGAACTCTGTGAGTTTTTAAGGCAGCTGCTAGGAGTAGAGGGTTTAATGATGTTTGCTGATACTGTATTGAGGCTTGTCCCAGGTACTAGCTATGAATCATTTGGATGGATATCGACTGCTAGAAGATAATAAAAGTGCAGCATTTTGGTAGTGTACAGCTATTTGGTATACAGTCCTCTATGTAAAACGATGTTACTCTGATAAGTCTTGGAATAGCATGACATGTTCTCTGTCCATGTTCATATACAACCACTTCATCTTGATTAGAGGACACTGGTGAGACCTTCATGTGTCTTTGAGTACAATAGAACGGGCACTTCAAGAGGTTTGCTAAGAGAACCAAGATTTCAGGACATTTGCTGATAGTTAATGGAGGTCTTTTAGGTAAGAATGACACCTGATAATTCTGCTGTAAGATGTGTTTTATTTTCAACATCTTAGTGAATAAAACTGTGTACAGCATGGGCAACGGCAGATATTTAGTCCGTTGGCTATATCGTTCTAGGACCTCACTTCACATATTGAAGCGCCAGTGGGAGACTGGCCTGAATCTAGAATTTTCAGATAGGGACTGGACTAGGATCCTTAAATATCCCAAAATTGTAACTCGTAATGCTAGATTCAAGATTATTCAACTCTCTATTTTAGATAGAACTTATTTGACGCCACAAGGGTTAATACCATGTTTTCCATCAACACCTCTGCCTGCCCCCACTGTAAAAGCTTGGATGTTGGCCTGGTCCACATGTTATGGACCTGTCTGAATCTAACCCCTTACTGGGCAGGTATTGCTAATGCCCTGGCAGACGTCAGAGACTTACCTCAATGGAACACCCCCCACACAATGTCTTCTGTATTCACACCCACTCCCCGAGAATCCAGAGTTATTGTCAAGTTCACTAATTTGGCCCTACTGTTAACAAGGAATTGGAAATTACCAAGGGTTTCCAGTGTGGACCATTGGTGGGAGGATAGAGCACTGGGGATTAGCCAAGAGTGCAGACCTGCGGAGGGAGGAATATTGAGGCCTTACCAAAACACCCATTTCACTCGAATGGGATGCGTTAGTTGAAGCCCTTCAGGCACATAATGAGGAGCCTTGGGGGGGGGATGGGGTATTAATTAATGAGTATACCTACAGACCCCTCCAACAGAGCACTGCACCCCCCTTGGCTGCCCCTTTGCCCCATAGCTACGCAGTATGGATCACCCACACACAATTTCACTGCTTTAGAACTTACCTTTAGTACGCCTACAGGAAACGTATACCTCCTTCTTTTTCTTGTTTCTTGTTTGTTATTACGTGACATGTTTTATAGAATATGGGGGGCAGGAGCGGAGTTATTTTTTAGAATGTAAAATTGTTCTACAGTAAAAATGTCCTGAACATACAACACGTGATACTACAAGATAATGCTTTATTGTTTAGTCCTAAGGGTGTAAAAAGTACTGCGTACATTATATGTTGATGATTACAATGAACATAAATCAAACCAATAGGGTTTGTGTTAAAAAAAAATAAAAAAAGTAGTGAATAACACTGGTTTGGCCACCAATGCACTCCACTGATACAAGCATGCCTTTTTGTGTAGTATTTTTAATTTGTTAAAATGATGCCTTTTGACCTTATGCCTCTGCTGTTGCTGAGCCAAGGTCACTTCAGATGTATTTCTAGTCACTAGAACCCATAGGTGCGGATTAAAGAACCCTCAGTTGTTTCTTTATTGTCCTTTGACTGCCAATTAGAGATTACTAGATGAAGAACATTACAGTTGAGGGACAGCCCTCCTCCGCCCTCCCACAATCCATGCAGTCTTTCATGTCATGCTCATAACATGTCCCTAGTGCCTTCAGTATATCTAAGATGATCTTGAGAATTATTGCAACATTAGTTGTCTTATTTACAAACTAAGAGACTTGTTATTTTAGTTCTAGCTAAAGGCTCAAAGTGGAGCCCAAATACTTTGCCCTGGGGATTCCAATTTTGCTTCAGTGCTCAGTGTTCCTGGTGTTTGTTATATTCTGCCTAATCATGAGCTAGAGCTGCACTTACATTTTCCATCTGGATTTGGCCTTGTTATGTCCTGCTTTATTCTTTGGGAGATTGGTGCACAAATTTACATAAATGGGGTTAACAGCAACAGACTTTAATGTCCCTTTTGCAAGGTTTTAAACGAAATGAGTTAGAGAAAAATATCTAAATCTACACTCCAGCTAAATGCTGCAGGGCATCGTCCATTTACCAAGTATGGATTTCTCTTTGGTACCAATACAGACATGATGGAATAAAGGGAAACTTAACGAAAACGGTACAAAAATAGCATATTTCAATTTTTTGTCTTCCCAGGATGATGTAGTGATGGGGACCTTAACAGTGAGAGAAAATTTTCAGTTCTCCGCAGCACTCCGACTTCCGAGATCCATTAGACAAAAAGAGAAAGATGAACGAATTGACCAGATCATCAAAGAGCTTGGTTTGACCAAAGTGGCTGATTCCAAGGTAATGGAAGGTCTCATGAATTGTCTCACATTCTGAGTGTTATGATGCACAAAGGAGGTGTTAGTGCTGGGTAGGTGTGGTTGCCCTGTGTCAAGGAGAATGTTGTAAAATACATGTGACCGTGGTGAAAAGATAACTCGGATATCGTAAATCCGAGTGGACATTGGATGTGAGATGTTTTAATTGTTTAGGTCATGTCTCGCTTTTACTTCCATTGGAGTAGTAAGAATGCCTATGGCCCTAATTCAAACAAGAAAAAATGTGCCTTCCTACTTTTAAGCAGTAAAACCCTGGGATAGTGAGGGTGGTGACAGGGGCCTTCAGTAATGCAGAACCCCATTTGTTTTTTTTTTCCTTTCTTATTTGATTCAGTGATTTCCATTTCTACATGGATGAAGATGACACCTGGGTCCTTTTCTGCATGAATGTGAATATGATTGACACAGGATCTCAGTTTTAACAGTGCCTGTTGGAGATCCAGATTGGAAATGCCTGTCATCAGCTCAGAGGGAGGGCAGCAAGACCCTCAGGTTTATAATGTATAACATTCTAGCATGCAAAATGTGCAGACTGCCCAGTCCGGTGAGGCGGGTAAGAAAGAGCTATGGGCTATGCTGGATTCTGATCTGCTCCTAGCACCCCTGCAAACGACAGGAGCATCTGCATGCTGTTTCAAGCTTGATCTGTTAAGAAAATCCTGCCTTGCCTCTTTTCTTTCAGTCATATATTGTCTGCCTCTGGATTTCTGGGATCCGTTCAAATGCTCAGGAGTACTAGCAAGGTCTGCACACCAATTACATCATCAGAGTGAGTTTTGATCACAGTATTTTCCTTAATAGTAACAAAATTGGTGCAGTAAATTGCCCCATTAATCGGACCTAGGAAACTGTGGTGCTGAGAGTAATCCATTGGAATAATCTTAGCAGAGTGCTGCTATCAAGAACGAGAAGAGCGATAGAAAGGCGTGAGTAAGACTGAGCATGGAAACGACTGGGAAAAGCTTTCCGACCACCAACAACCAAAGAAAAAAGCATTGGTAAATGCATTAGGTTTCGCTGATATGTTTGATAATTTTTGTTGTAAGATTTAGCTTGTTCAAGACAGCGCTCGTATCATTGATTGTTTATGCAGGGTCGCTGCAGCGCCTAATTGGAGCCCATGGTTGCTGGGTGGGGGGCACCAGTACTTATTTTTAGGGACCGTCACTTCCGACTTAGATATTTAGGAGAGCAAAAGAGGGAAAAACATAAAATTGGAACGAATGAGAAAGAGAAAGACGGAACAACGTCATAAAGCAAGAAAGCAGGAACCTGGAAGAGTGAGATAAGTGGGAAGAGCATGTCTGGAAGTAGATGAAAGAGGCCACCAGCCTTGGTATTCAGCCGGGATATTTAATTGCAGCAGCTATGGGCTTCTGTGGAGAGCTTCGGGCACCGGCTCTCATTCTTTTACAAATCAGGTACTTGGTCCCTGGCTTCCAGTAGAGATGGATTAGAGTCCACAGAGTCATAAGTTTAAAAACCACTGATCCCCAGCATTTAATAGATCACAAAGCCAGCTCAATGTATATTTACTGAGACACGGTTAGAAGTAACCTTACAGCCCAGAACTCGCATACAACAGGCACTAGACCACTGCTAATGCAATGCTATATATTAAACGGTGCGGTCAGAAACACCATTAGCAAACAGCTAGTATGAACTGACAATAATATTGTGTATGAGCTGAGGGCAAACTTGGTGTTCATATATAGACTTCCCGATGTTATTTTGTACATAGTGAGAGCAAGTACAGTGCTAATGAGCTTAAATGCTTCGCCTTCTCTCTACACATTCACCACTCTAGTAAGTTAAAGTCTTACCCATGAATACTCCACTAACCACATGCTACCAAAAAGCAATAGACAACTGTAGGACAAGAGAAGCCCAGAGCAAAACTGTGCTACGGGGGTATTCCAATGATAGAAAGCGCTATACAGATGTGGATAAGGTAACATGCAGTGCCCACTGGTTCACTGAATGTTGCTATATTCTAAATGGTGTGAGGGGAACATAACTTAGATATAGAAACCACCAAACCACCAGTGATAGCCTATGTATTGTGTGAGCAGGCACAGCCCAGAGATACAGGTAAAGAACTTCCATTCATAGTGTATTGATTGTGGGGAGAAGTAATGGAGAAGAAAACACCCAATGAATGACTGTTGACACGCATCCCGTTGTGAAAGCAGGAACAGAACTCACATTTACCCTTGGAAGCAATGAACTGCAAGTCAATCTGTGCCTTGTACTGTCTAGCACAGTGTGTAACCTAAAAATGAATGATATAATTAAGCAATTCAGAATACACCAATGACATGTCTTCCCTCACGCCATCTAGTGAAAAAGAAAAGTATTTTAACATAGGATCTCGTGGGCGATTAGTAGCACGTCTGACTCCATATCAGAAGGTTGCGTGTTCAAATCACGTTGGGAACAACAAACGTTTTCTTCATCTTCAGAGTCTATGCAATTTATTCTGTTTTTTAAAATGTGACATACATATAGGGGGGAAAAAGCAACCATAACGATACTACATACTTATAAATGGGTTACTTTAGAAGTTAGGATTTATGTTTAGTACCTAAGGATGAGTGGGAGTAAACACTGTTGTTTGCCTCTTTTTTAAGTAGTATATGCATGTAACATTAAAATGAGACTCAACAGCATACCGTATTCCGTTGCTAAAGGATCTGTAAGCCCATCACACAACAGTACAGAATGCAGGAAATGCAAGCATAAACTAGAACAAGAGAGAACTGGGAACAAGTGCTGGTCTCCGCAACAAAGGAGAGCAATAGAGTGGGTGCCTGCTTCGGCCCTGGGGGGACTGATGAGTGCACATTGCCCCAGGGTCAAGTGGTGAGTACCGTTGAGATCAAACTTCGAGTCTCGGTGTGAGGCACAACATCAAGTGTTTCTGTGCAAATCACTTATATCTCTCCATGCCCATGAGGCACTCCGATACCTTCTTTGGGGTTTGCGCTATGTGTAAAGTAGCAAATCAATAAAGAAAAGAAGTTCCGATACCAAAGCGGATGAACACAGTACTTGGGCTTCTGGACACTGATAGGAGCAAACACACGAGGAACAAGCATTGGTAAATGCAGGAAATAGTGCTACAGCCAATAGAAACGAAGGAAAAGTAAGAGGCAAGCACAGAAACCAAAGGAAAGCAAGGGGACGGATGTAAGCCCCTTTTAAGCTTTACATTAAATACAGTAAATCTCACAAGCACAGCACAATCGCTGTGCAGGCGAAACCGGAAAAAAGGGACCAGGTAAGCATATTCCACAATAATCTGCTTTTTCAGAATAGAAACACAATAGAAAGCTCTGTGGTGCCCTCTTGTAAAAGGAACTTGCCCTAAGGAAGACATCGATGTAACATTGTTTCCCACATGAAGCACGCCAAACACTTCAGGATGTATCACTTTTTGAGGAGTGTGACATCACCACTGGATATTCAACTTTAGGTAAAACAATTCTTTGTGTGCTATGAGCATTTAGATTTTTCAAAATGGCAAAATCAGTCATCCAAACCTACACTGACTGTGAAAAAAGTGTATTTAAACAAGGACAAAATCAGTGTTTACTTTGGTAGATGCTATGGGTCTGGTAAACTTAAACTTTTGTATAAGTTTATGACTATTAGGTATTCACAGACCTAAAGAGGAGATGAGGTTTGATTTCACACTCTCTATACCAAGTTATGCAGAGTTCTCTGCCCCAATTGTGAAGACTCCACACACATAAGACTAAGGAGTGTAAACTTTGCATGTAATTTGTTGTTGCACTAGGTTCTGCCCCAGCAGTATGCATGGATTTTTTGATCACCTGATTCACCCAAACTTCTTACTGTGGGTGAGCCTCATTACCGGTGCCTCACCCACAGTAATCACATGGTAAACAGACTGCATGTGTTTACTGCCAGTGCCCGCCAGGTAAGGACTCTGCAAGGGTAAGGAGGCCTTGGATGGGTACACCTGTGCGGGCTTCGCGTGGGATACTACTGTCGTATGCAGCCCTGTAACAGCGCACAGGTAGCTTGGAGCAATGGGAAGTCTGCAGGTATAGGTATGCACCTGGGAAAGGCCTCATGAGGGAATTGTACACTATTAGGGAAAAGTTGGTGTGCATCATTGTTTTAACTATGGTGACACTCCATTATACACCTAGGGAGGGAACTGCCTTAGAATGTATTTCCCCTTCTCCGTGGGCTAGAGAGACGTCTTGAACTAAAGTATAACCTGTGGAGGAAAATCAAATTTGCCACTTCCAAAATGATAACTGTACATCTTGTGGGTCATTCGGAGTTTTCATATTCTCCTGGCTCAGCTCAGGATCAGAGCCAGGGCCTATTGTCACATTCCTGCTGCTGGACAGAATGTGATTGCTGGACACAGCAATCACATTCTGTCCAGCAGCAGGAACAAATGCTGCCCCCACACAAAAGGAGCAATTAGCACTACTTCTCCTTGCTCCTGAGGAGGAAGGGGAAGGGGTGGAATGACATGTATCAATCACCCAGCTGTCACACTGCACTAGGAATGGGCCTGCCCAAGCACACTGAACAAAGGAGTGGGCCCAGACAACTGGAGCCAAACCACTGGGGGGCTACCTTTGAAATTCTAGGGTACAGGTCTCTGGCAGTGATGTCAGTGAGGGGTGGAGCTCAGACCCCAGGAGCTGATGTGACCATTGGCTCCTTAAAGACCCCATTTTGGATTGTCCCAACATGCTGTGCTGGACAGTTGGGACAGGGGTGGAGAGGTGATGTGGCACCCTAGGATTGGTTAGGGGTGCCTGTCTTCTGGAGCCTACCTCTACTCTGTATAAACTCTTGCACAAGGGGAAGACTATATTCTTGCCTGTAAACCTTCTACCGGCTTCGCTGCTGGTTTCTTAGACTGCCATGGAGAACTGGAAGGAGGAACCCCCTTGTGCATATCTTCACTTGTGGTGGACTTAGGAGGATGGGATCACCACGTAAATTCTCAGCACTATAAGCGTGTTCTCCCTGTATCATCTTTTGGGTCCCCACACTAAGTAGGGAGGGGGAATCATCACCTTTCTCACTTTTTAAAGCATTTCTAAGCTCTCTCATGGCTGGATATTTTGTTTTTCAGCTGAGTGTAGTTTGTGTTCTAGAAGCCTGGTGTGTGTTACATTTTAGCAGGCCTGGAAGGCCTGAAAATGTATGCACTGCCCCCTCTAGAAGTTGAATATAGGGTTACACTGTAATACCTTTTAATATAATTACATTGTAATGATATTGCACTGGGTTGTGCCCTCCAGGGCTGAATGTATAATTACACTGTAATGTTTTTCTCCATATTGCTTTCATGTGGCTATGCCCTCTAGGAGCTGAATATATGGGTACATTACAATGCTGTTCTAACCATTATAGTCTAATGTCAAGTGTATGAAAAAATACACAATCACAAAGTTTATTTCTGATAAATGTTTTTATTGGGTTTACATGATAATTGCATATGTTTTATTGATCCACCATTACTACAATTACAACAATGACTTATGCCGAAGTAATATCCTTATTACTCCATGGCTGCTTGAAGACACTTTATATGTTTGTGTGACCCCTCTGGGGAGATGTCATCAGTGGTAGTGCAATGTCAGCTATGGTATGTTCTGTCTGCCAATGTATATTTGTAAATTATTGCATAGTATTTAGTAGTGTGTGCATAATAAATGTACTTCTCCTTTTTCAAAGAAAATGTACTGACTGAACAATCATTTAATGAGTGTTATTATTGCATACCAGTGATTGCTGATTTCTAGCCCACACTACCTCTCTTGAGTAGGCCTGAGACTGCTCTGCCTCGATACCCAGTGAGAGTCAAGCACTGCAATGGGGTGTTTGGTCCCCACTGAGGACAATTGTGGAACTATTTTTTGTGCTGGACACACAATTAATAACCCAATTTCCAACTTTTGTGAATACCCAAAAGTAGTAAACGTACATAAAAGTGCAAGTTTACCTTTGTGAATGCGCCCTCTCTGCATTTCTTTTATCTTTGAGTTCAAGTATAACTCATTTTATGTGTGGCAAATCCTGTATTTGGCTGTCATCCTTATGTGGATTTATATGTTGATGTAATGTGCTGAGTAACATATGTAAAGCATATAAGAAAGCAATATGAACATACACATTGATTAAAGCCTTTGTGTGTAAGACACAAGTCCTCGTTGAATCTATGGCAAGTGGGGTACTTTATGTGTAGCATTAGGAGATGCTTTTTTGCAGGATCATCACACTCTTTTTGTCCCACTTTTTTGAATATTTGGTACTGGTGTATTGACTCAGTGCACTGAAGCCTGCTAATTAGACCTGAGTGCTAGTGCAGTGACCCTTAAAAGTGTAGGTTTAATTGGCTTATACTCAATTGACATAAGGTAACATACTTATAAGTCCCTAGAATAGTTTCCCAGGGGTAACCAGGGCCTGTAAGTTAAAGTGTCCCACCACAAGTGTGACAAGCCTGCCACTGCAGACTGGTAGAACAGTTTAAGACTGCTAACTTGACTTTGTCATTTAAGCTAATAACTCAGTTCAGATCTTCCTTTTAGGTAGAACCTAGGCAGCATGCATGTGCTGTCTCTCGACATGATGTAATCTACGCCTCTGGGCTTTCACCATGCCCATCACTTTCATTCATTCCTTGGCCTGCCTTTCAAAATTCCTTGGTTAGTTAGGTAAATGCTTTAGGTTTGCCACACCTTAAGGCTGTTTTGTTACTGCCTTAGAGACTGAACCTGTTACATGGATTATTGAATGATCAGCCATATACCTTAGTGTTGGCACACTACTTTATTCTTTTGCCTCTCCGCTTCACGTTTGTGGCGATATGTTGTTTCTTGCTCTGGCATCTCACTGTTTCTTTGTGGTGTTTGCACGGGACAAAGGCTGCAATTTGGAGGGAGATTCTTTTTTATTTTGTTTTTGTTTTATGTAGCGTGAACTCCACCGGAAGATTGGAGAGCTTTACATAAGCACCGGTTAAATTTGCAGCCCCATTCCTAAATTCTTCCTAAGTTTAGCAGTTTAGCAAACTGGCACCTTTTAAATAGATAAAACACAAGGGAACCCTTAACGCTGCTCTCACGGCACAGCAGGAGAGCAGATACTACAATATCCACTGCACTTGGGAAACTTGCCCCAAAATCCTTTGCCTGGCATTCCTTTTACAGCTCATAACTCAGCATGTGGTGGTCGCAGGACAATGGGACCACCACCAAAACGTTCAGCACAACGTGCTTTTTCTGTTCCAGTTCATCTTTTGGGTCCCCACACTAGGTTAGGGGGACCCCAAAATGCTAACCTCTCCCACCATTCAATGTCTTTTTAAGCTCTCTCATGGCTGGAGCTTTTGCTTAACAGTTGGGAGTAGTTTGTGTTCTAAGGGCCTTGTTTATAATAATATTCTAGTAGGCCTGATAGGCCTGAAAATGTGTATTACACTATGTCCTCTTGCGGCTGAATATATGGTTACACTGCCATGCTCTTTCTTTTTCTTTTCTTGTGGTTATGCCCTCTTGTACTTAACAGTGGCAGGCATGCTAACTGTCACTATATGCTACTGATGAAATGAGTTGTGTTAATACTATCAATTCTTACTTTCTTCCGATCAGTACATAACCATTAAAGTACAATAAGATCAAATATAAAATCACAATTCATCAATAAATATCTATCTTTCAACATAAAAAGCTGGGGGTTTGTAAAGTGATAGGTGCAACATTCATAAATATAAAGTGCAAATAAGATGGCTACATATGGAATTGCAGTGATGGCACATGCGATGATCTCTAAAATAAACTAACCTAAAATCATGTCACAACACTTTTCTTCCATGTACTGCCAATTTCTAGTTATATTTACCCCTATAGGCTATTTCTCCTATCCAAGGGATATCATCAGCATTCCCATTTGATGACAAGGATTATTGAAACATAGGGAAAAAAAGCACAACTCATCTGTGCAGCCTTGATATACAGAAAGCATGATTTAACCATGAACCCACTTAATATTTTTTTATGTAGATTGCACTGGTCCCACATAAGCTAATGTACTTTGTAATTATTATTGTTTTGAAAAATATTTTTTTTACTTTCTATACCCACAAACAAAGGCTTTCAAACTTGCACCAATAACAGTAAACAATTTGGAGCAGGAGAGCAGCAGTACAGTGTCAACATGTACAAATTTCACAGATTTTAACTGAGGATCACCCAGGTGGGCAACAAGTAATCCTATATAAAAAATACATATTGAGGAGATGGGTACTGAGGATCACGGCATTCCTCTTGAAGTATTCAGCTGGAGGCCATTAGGACCCGGAGTCCTCCCTGAGGATAACTTTGCTATGCCGTCTGTATTTCAGTGATTGTGATCTCCTTCTTGAGGATCAGTTGGTCCTCCAACGGGAGAGTTGGCACATTCACTGCATCAAAACAGGCCGCAATGCACTGGGTCCCTGCTAGAGGTGTCGCCTTGTAAAAGGCCTCGTAGTATCTTGCAAACTGTTTGGCTATACTCCTAGTGGTAGTGTAGGATTAGCTACAATTCTGCTCACCCTTTGGGTCTCAGCTTCCCACAGACCAAGGCATGCTTACCCACCTTGTCCCTTGTGTCATGAAAGCGGTGTTGTGTGGCTAGAATCTGGGTTTTCGCCTCGTTTTGCGCTAGTGCGTAATATTCAGCAAGTAGAGCTGAGATCTTGTGTAGGGTGGGGTGATCTGACAGCGCCCCAGGGACACCCTGGGCATGCACCAATCTACACTCTGTAGCCTCTATCTGCTTAGTTTCTCTCTTCTTTATATGGGCGATGATATTTTGCGCTCGATCCCAGAGCACTGTCTTATAGGCCTCACAGAGAGAGATTGCGGAGTCAGCTGACCCTTTGTTTCCTGTAAAGTATAGTTCAGTATCTATACTAAGGTCTTGCAAGTCCTTTTCATCTTGCACTTCCAAGCATTTAACATCCACCCTGATCGCAGTCAGGGGACCCTCTGCCCATGGAGAGCCAAAGTGGGGAGTGGTCAAACAAACCCCTAGCCAGGTATTCAGCTTGGTCGATCCTATCTATCTAATTTGTTAGCATGAAAATATAATCCAGTCTAGAGAACACTTTGTGTCCTGGAGAAGTAAGAGTATCCTCTGTCCTCCAGGAGATAGCTGCCCCAGAGATCGGAGAGTCCCAACATATTTGAAAGTGGGCCACCGGTGTCACCCTGGGCGTTCCCAGGTTGGAGCCCGAGCAGTCCATTCTGGGGTCCATGACATTGTTAAAGTCCCCCCCCACAATGTGAAGGTGAATCGGAGCCTCTGTCCCAAGAAGTCCATCATATTGGACCCCTTGACTCTTTCAGGGAATCCCACCAGTCTTTGGTTGTTGTGCCTCACCCGGTTCTCCGCATTCTCCATTGTAAATCTTTAGTGATGGCTTTCATTTCTGTCCGATTCCTTCCCAGGGAGTGTGCAGTGACCTCAAACTCAGACCATTACACGGTCCGCTTCGTTACGAAGATCTTGTCTCAAGAGTGACACATCCAGGTGGATGTCACCAATCCACAATACCAGGGCTGTTCTGGATTGCTGAATTGCAGGTAAAAGCGCTGCACTGCCTGGCACAGGGGACTCTATATCCACCCCAGGAGGAGCTCGACTGCCTTGGTGTACTTATCAATTTTACCCTGAAGGGTTGGTTTTGAATCTTTGTATTTGGCCAGTTCATAGGAGGAACAGATATGGTGGCAACTGCACAAGGGCCAGGTAGGACTGACTGGTAGCAGGCAGAAGGCAGTAAGAGGGCGGTGACTGAGTATCTTTCTTCAAACACTGCAGCAGTCACCGGTGGACTGAGAGGAGCCAAGGCCAGAAAGGATTTGTGACCCCCCCCCTTCAATCACAATCAGAAGTGCTCAAAAGACAGTACATCCACAGTAGAACAATTCGCCCGCTGTCTTCAAAGTCTGGATCCAGGGTCAGTCTGAAGCACTGAGGTAGGGGGAGAGGAAGCAGACCCAGCAGGTTGTCTACATTCCACCACTCTCCTTCCATAAATAGTTTGTGGGTGTTGCCTTCACAGTATGTCCAACAACCAAGATCAGAAGGGCCCAGCAGTACCAGGGAGCCCCTGGTCAGGAAGCCGCATACACCTCCAGGGCTGCAGCATGGGGAGTGCTGCAGGGTGTGGGATGAAGTCCCTTATTGCCCAACTCTGTCAACAGCATCAGCTCTGTAGCCTAATGTAGTGGGTTGGGGCACCATCTGCACAACCATCACAGGCAGGGTGAGTCACACTGTCTCTGTCGCCATCCGTACTGATCATAGGAGTAGGTCACCAGGCGCCAGACCCAGCCCTCCCAAGCCCCCCTCAGAGCCACAAGAGGGACTCGTTTCAAATTTCCACGGCAACCCCTCACAATCTATTCACTTATCACTTTCTCTGGGCAGAGCATTGATAAGGGGGCAGAGAGTGACCCCTGGGGCCCCAGCACGTCTCAGTCCAGCATCAGGCTGCATCCATCGCTCCATGCTGGGGGATGCACCAGCCGATACCCAGCAGCTGCTGATTTCTCACTCAGTCACTCTCTCCCACAGGGCCCAGCTCTCAGCCTCTGCAGGACGAGTGCTTCATGCACCGTAGCCCCTCCTATGTCCTCAGTCCCAGTCCAATGATAGAAGAGGTCGCCCTTAGCCCTCCAAGTGCTCCCTGGGCCATCGGTAGGTTTCGCAGCCTTAGCTGCTTCACTGCAGCACCGCTGTCCTTAGGGCATGCACGGCGGGGTCTGGCCGACCGGGCCTCACTCCTTCGGCCTTCCCAGCCCGGTGCATGGTTCTAGCCGCGATCCTGGTGATGGGTCCAGGAGGGACCCAGCAGAATCCGCGATGCTGAGACATCACCGTTGACAGTTCCACAGAGACCTCTCTGAAGGCGGCCAGAGAACGCATGCTCTGTCCCTTCCAGCCACAAGCTCACACGGTTGCCGTTTTACGGGTGAGGTCTAGCCTCCCTCTGGAGTCGCCTCTCTCTGGAACATGGGGGGGGGGGCACCACAGAACTGCTACACTCATTCCCCAGACCACGGGGTACAGGATGAGCCTATTGCTAGGAGTTGATGGCGCCTGGGTTCACAGGAGCAGTGCAGGATGTTGTTAGGCCCGGCCAGAGCTCCGCACAGGTGCATCTAGCCCACCATCTTATCAGCCACGTAACCCTACTATGTAATTATTGAGCTTCATTCAATAAGAAGGATAGACTAGTGAGAAGTATTGTTCTCAGCTATGTTCCAGGCTTATTGGCAGCAAAAGCCTCCTATCTGTGTGCGCTATATCTACCAGCAATGTCATACAAAGCTGAGTCACAGCAGATTTATCTCCCTAGGAGGCGTAAACATCAAATAGTTGAATAAGTACTTCAGATGCCCTATGTTATATCCTCCAGCCACACAGGTTTACACCATAGGCTACATTTCAACACAAATTACTTTACAGTGAAATGACTAACTCTTAAATGCCAAGCACAGTTTAAAAGTCTTGATGTAGCAAAAACAATCAGCTCTGCTGTAGCATATTTAAACTTTGCTTATGCCCAAGGACCAGCATAATTGAAGGGTGCATTTAGATTTCAGTCTATTATAGCTGGGACAGAAAAATACAAAATGTTCGTCTGATTACAGGGTGCCAGGACAAAAAAGGAAAATGCCCAGCTATATCGGATTTCTTATCCCACTTTGCTGTAAATGCCTTAAGTGGCAACTTATACATTCTTAAGCAAAAGAAAAGGTTCTTAGCCTTATTAGGACTAATTCTTTGAAGATATACTTCAAACTTGATGCTACATTTATGGGATGAAAACTTTTCAGTCAGATCTTCTGGACTCTGCTCTCACCACACTTCCATGAGGATACGGTCCCAATATATGCCTTTTACCCATGACAATGTACTTCTTTCCATTTTACTTGGCTCACTCCACACTTGCTCTCTCTTTATCATCTAAGAGAGTACTTTAACTACCAGCCACCATGGGGTATAACAGCTCCTATCAAAGACAACTCGCCAAGAGCTGCTCTATAAGCCGTCATTTGTGGTGTTATCCAAATTCTGACACAGTAGCTCAAACTTCTTGTGATTTAGGAGTTCCTAGAGTCCCATCAGGGTTCATGACAATAGCAAGGTGTTATCTGCAGACACCAGCACCGGAGTACTGGTGTTTGCTGACTTTTGTGCATTATGCTGGCATTTGTTCAGCCACGCTACTGCACCGTTTATATATAAACAAAGCAGTGTGGGAGCCAGGACACACCCTTGCCTAATCCCCACTTTATGAGAATGATGTTGGTCAGCACTCCTTGGGCATTCCATTTCACTTGTGCATATGCATCTGTGTGCAGTTTAATCAGGATTTGCAGGCGATCATCTGGTATGCCATACTGCCTCAGTACCCCCCACAAGCACTCCCTAGGTAAATCTCCCGGTTTGGTATCAGGTTCTGTTTTTTTTTCTCTTTTATTTGTTGAAGGGCTGGTTCAGTTTCCTTTAATGTGAAAGCAATTGCTGGTGAATGAGAGCTGCTTGATTGCATCCACTAGGGCACCAAACCATGTTAGTTGCCTGGGAATGTTCCTGTCCTAATATTGTCCCTTGCCTCATACAAGGTAGAGAAATGAACTTCCCATTTCTCTCCCTGAATAAATGAGTCAGGTTGGGGAAGCCTCGGTTTGCCTCCGGTGGCTGTGAACCTTCAGAAGGCTCTATTTTTTTGTTTGTTTTTCACAGTACATCCAGTACATCCGTTAATTAGACACAATGAGCTTCTTCCCAGTTTTTCTTACATTTGCAAATAGGCAAATAGCTGACTTACATTAATTCCTCGCTCTAGTCGTTCTTGGTTTATCACCGTCCAATTGCTTGATTCAAACCTATTTTCGCTGCCCTGCAATCTTTTGTAAACCAAGTAGAGGAAGAGGTTTTATCCTGTGGCTGATTGGAAAAAATTCTAAAGTTGTATTTTAAAGCTTCCAAGAAGTCTAAGTGTATTGTGACAAAAGCAAGTGTACTGGTGTTAATTTATTCACCTGGTTCAAAAAAGTTTGATAGATCTTATCCTTGACTTTATCATTGTCGTGTATGTTAGCCCATCTCATGTTCCTAAAATTGTTTGCAACAGTTGATACTGTTATGACAAATTAGTTGTGACAAAAATAATAAGCCTGTGAAGATTTCAACTTCGGGTCTGTCCATGAGTTACCTGAGGTACTTCTAATGCAGGTGCCTATTGCCAGAAGAGGGTCTTACTCTGATGGCATGGGTCCTATTTGCCTCTTCAGTCTCTGGCTGCTTGTCACTGAGCCATCCTATGTTCTGTCAGAGTGTTTGGGACCTATACAAAAAGTGAATAAAGCCATTCACCTCATTGAATTGCTTATCAAAATAGTCTCATGTACCTGTCAACTCATTAAGTTTGTGCGTATATTTTATTATGATAATCTACCTTCAAATACCGAAAGCATTCTATTCATTCAGATGAAATGTTCAAATTAGGTAGAGACATTTTCTTTCATTATTCATTTCATTTGTACAGTGGTGGTTGTCAACCACTCCACTTTGTTCACATAAGCTTATCCCGCCCCCAGCCTTTTATATGAATGGCAGTTGCTGACCCTGGTCTCAGCCACAGCAGCCAGTGCCACAATGGAAACTGCTATTGCTACTGCGAGGAGCTACGCCCACCAGTCTGATGTCACTGTCCTCCCTTGTGCCTTCAGGACAAGGAATACCTTGCCCGTCACATGTGCAGGAGGGTCCCTTCGCTCCTCCTGCCTCCCCCTCCAAAAAACACCCCACACAACTAACGGAGCAAAAACACACATAGTGGAGCACCAAGCACATCTTTTTTTTTTTATTGTTTTGTTAAGCTGGTCCTCGATGTTCATTTTACCCCTCTAGTCTCTCCGACTTGCTGGTAGAGTGTCACTCCTCACGCCCATTAACACTAGCCATCCATGGTAATATGTCTACAATTGCCTCCTTGCTAGTAACTAGGCACTCCATTCTAGCACTTAACTCATGGTAGCGTGGCAGAGCACTCCGAGGCCTACTCAAGGAAGGTGGAGTGAGCTAGTAATCGCTATTTGCTGGCATGTAGTAACAACACTCATACAATACATTTTATTATTTATCCAGTCGGTGATTTAAAAAAAAAAAAGTTAAAGTGCATTATTACACACACACACACACACACACTCTCGCTCTCTCTCCCCACCCCCCCACACACATACTGCATTCATTTATTTAGCAATATATACATCACGCAGATGGAAAAACGCGTGGTGACATTCTGAAATCACATTTGACCTCTAATGGGTTCTGACTCCAGCAGATCAGTTACCCCCACCTGTACCATTCCATGCAGCCCCCACGGCACATAAAGATTGCTTTGGTGATGTCCCTGTCACTCTTTGGAGGACAAGGAAGAAAATGAAAATGCAATGTAAGTAAGCCCCTCGCAGCCTTATAGGGTGCACCCTTCAAGACACAGTGAATATTCAAATAGCGAGTTACCCCGCGGAACAGCTCAGGTAAGCAGCTTTGTTTCTTATTCTTTTTGCTTTCTTTGAAATGGGTACCCTAACCCAACCGAAGACACCCAGAGTCATGCATCTTGGGGCACTGCAGGAAGTCTACTCCGGCGCTGCCCATACTCACAGGACTCCTTCTAACATTGCATCGGCAGCCAGATGCAGCTTCTCCTGCTCCCACCAGATGGTTTGAGCCTTCAGTTCTACCCCCTGCCTGTGGCGGGAGCAGTCTTGGCTCTCTTGGGTACCGGGTTTGGGGTACCAGGATGCGGTCTTTATCTGTGGCATCCCCAGGCAGTTAAGTGTACACCAGACCTAGGGATGGGGTCGCCAAACCCTGTAGGACTCTAGGCAGGGGACCCCCTGCACGCCTCCTCCCTGGTCATAAATAAATGATGATGCTTGCGCCAGAACCCAGGCACGGGGGTCTTCATAGAAACAACATCAGAGCCTCACGTGCTTTGTTTTTGAAGAGGGGGTGGTCAAAGGTCAAAATCTTCAAATGTGCATAACTCGTGCCTCAGTGGGACAGCTGGAGTGATCTTAGGCTCATTTTACTCCTGGTGGGGAGATCTAGCTACTAGGAGCATTTTATGCAAACCTAATGGCCTTAAAAGTGGCACACCTTGTGGGGAGCTGTTCTCCACCAGTCTTCTCTTCTGCTGGCACCCCTAGATCCCATTGCCTCTTGACAATCTTGAAGGGCACCCAAGGTGCTAGTGGATTCCAGGTCTTTTCCCAACTAGGTGGTGTAAGGGCACTAGAGTCTCTGACCATGGAGAGATCCATCTTGTCATGGGGGTCAGCTGCAGACAGAGTCCTTAGTCAGCCAGGGCATCAGGGTGCTTGTCCTTCCAGCGTCCGTGGTGTTGCTGCCATGCAGGTCCAGGGTCTTGCTCTCTCTTAGATTCTGGGGATGCCACTTATATGCCCGGTGCCAGCCTGTGGGTGGGAAACATCTCTTTATCTAACTCTAAAACTGGTTCTCGTCAGTTTCTCCCTATCTCCTGGGTTTGGCTGCAGCCTGGCTATGAAACAAAGGTAAGGGCATGCCTTGTGTCAGGTTTCTTTGTGTGTTGGCGACAAGTTCCTTTGAAATCTAATCAGGCTAGGGCACGGCTCCTCCCCAACCATCCTGTCAGGAGGAAAGACTTCCCTCAAACCTTGGCCACTTTACCTCCAGTACACATATCTCAGTGGGAGAACTAATACAAGCCCAAGCAGCTGCCCACTCACAGAAAAGCCCCAGATACTTTAGGGAGTGAAGTGCCAACTTTCGAAAAGTGGCATTTCCAAAATAATAATTTAACATCTTATCTTACTATTAAAAAGGAGTTTAAATTACAATTAAAATGAGTGGAAGAAGTATCTCTCTAGCTGTTAACCAATCTGAAGTTAGCATTTAATAAATTTAACAACGTAGCCCCTTTGGCAAATGCCAGCCTTGCTACAGTAAACATTGTTTTTGGGCCTGTTTCACTGTAAGCACCTTGCCTTTATGGACAAATAAGCTCACTTATGGGTGAATTATTATTGTTCAAAAGGAAGGTTTAGGCCTGTCAAAAAGGGTATTCTCTGCAGGTTAAATCTGCAGTTTATAACTGCCACAGGCAGGCTACCCGTGTGCAGCTACCAGATTGCGCATGACTGTAGTCTCTCATGCACAGCCTGCACACTTGCACAGATGCATGTGCATGCGTTCTCACTTGTAACCATTTCAGTGTCCCTTACCCTAGTTGCATTGCAGTGGCCTTATCTTGAAAGGGGGACACTAGTAACTAACAGGTTCAGTCCAATTTACCATGACATTACAGTGAATTAGACTCAGATAGTGAGCCTCACCCGCAGTTATGGTCCAAATACTGGGTGATCGAAAAGCGAAAAATCCTGGTGTACTAAATGGACGAAACACACTTGCAACATTCTCGCTTGCACAATTTTGTCTTAACCTGGGGAGAGGTGTGTGAATGTTTTATCCACACACACCTTGGACAAGGCCTGGTGTGTTCTGTGATTCCCCCACCACCTTGCTTAAGAATGTGTTGGTGTTTTCATAACTTTCCATTCATGCTAGGCCCAAGAGCGCTAGGTTGTTTTATCCATTGTTGCCCAGGGCAAAAACTTTGTATTTAGTATCCTCTCACCAAAGTGGAAGGAGATTA